>NC_132857.1:9575000-9897500 GCF_048164855.1 Canis lupus baileyi
CAACCAATCCTGAGTCTATAGCCCTAGCCATCTTTTTATCTAACTTTCACACACTAACCCAATATATCTCCTGCCCTAAATCATCCTAAGGCCAGGGACCTAGCAACTGGAGACCTCCCTTATAGCTGAAAGCACTGGGGAATTCAAACCAGCCAACCCCAAACCGTAAAACCATATATACTCTATCCTGCCTTGCATTTCCACAGAAACCACAATAACAGCTTTGCCCTAAGCGTTCCCTTGTTACTGCTTCTGCCTCCTGACCAAACTCAATGCATCTTATGTGATCCTATGTGGTATAGCATGCCTCCCTTTCTCAGAAAATGTAAGTCACAAACACAAATCTTCTTTCAATGGTATTGGCCTCTCCATGTCATCACTCAGTCACCTTCCAAAATTAAAATCCTATAAGTACAAATTTTAGGACATCCTTAAATTGATCTTTCTTTCTTTCTTTCTTTCTTTCTTTCTTTCTTTCTTTCTTTTTCATTCTTAAATGATGATACCTGTAATGTCAAATGATAATATATATAGTTCTATAGGACCGTGGAAGAAGTGAGAGAAGGGATGATAATAAGAATTAGACTAAGGTGGACTAGAATTGGATATTTTATTTTATTTTACTTTTAGAATTGGATATTTTAGCCAAAATGTTTAAAATACATCACTCTAATATATGACATATTTTATGCTATGAGAAATATTTTCAAGCTGCTATTTAAATCTAGTCTTTCTCTCCTCTTCCCAGCCCCCAACCTTTCCTATCTGTCATTTGAATTGGTGGCTGACTTGGCTTGCTGTCAGGATAGAAAATCAGGCAGCAGTGTGAGGCTCTATGGGGACTGTCAAAAAGAGAGATAGTGATGAGGATGTCAGAAACTTTTTTTTTCTCTTCCTTAGAATAATATGGTTGAGGGCTTTTCACCTAGAAGATATATAATGCAATCATAAGGAACAATACTGCATGGAATATTCTCAAAATTTGTTTAGTACAAACTAGCATAGCAGTATACTTCAGAGTTGCTCAAAATACCATTTTGAAGGAAAAAAAAGATAAAATCAGTAATAAATGGTTTGGAGACTAATAATTCACATGTATTGCCTTGACCTTCCTTGTATCTTATAGTAATGACAAGAAATGTAAACGCAGATACCTCAATATATAAGTAAATGTGCTACATTTAGAATTTTATTTTTCTTCATTTATGTCTTGATGTCTCCTCTAGGATTTCCTCTTTAATCCTCTGTATTGCTCTTGCAAATGTGGATTTTTAATCATTGAAATGCGTGCTAGTTTTTTTTTTTAATCTCTTAAATTGACTTAAACTATAGTTGTAGAGGAAGCTTTTAAAATTCTCTCATGGTAGTTGTGTTGGTCTTGATAATGAAGATTCTTTATACCCGGCTATTACAGATAAGGAATGAAATCATTCTGTATCAGTTTCCAATATAAATGCCAAAAGTGGCACTCTGAAAAATGAAGCAAAAACTCGAATAGGTAATGAATAATTAAATAAATAGAAAGAGTAATAGAATAAGATATTGATTAGTGTTATTTCCATAGGTATGTCATTTAGATGATTAGATGGAGTTGTCACAGCTCAAATAAAAATATGCCCAAAGCAAGCATTTTCTGTAAGTGATGTTTCAGTGTCAACTAGAGCTGAATGTCTGATGTTGCGACATCACTTCAGGCAATCTTTCATGAAGGACTGTAATAACATGGCAGCTTTTTGCAATCTTGAATTCCCTTAGGAAAATCAGGTGTCAGGATGATATGCATACAAGTAGAAAGTCAGATTATTCTCATGTCCAAGTTTACTGGTACTAGAAAAGGTTGTGCTAAAATTTCGGGGCAGAAAATGTAAAATGAATAAAGGGCATCTTAGAAAAATGTAATTTGGCAGTCTCTTTTCTTAAGGATTGATCCCAAAGCATTTCATGTATAACTGTATTACATTGTGAGAGCCAAACAATGAGTAAAGAACTATCCAATTTTACCAGGTAGCTTTTAAATGATCTAAAGAAAAAGAAAATGCTCATCTTCGCTGCTGGTAGACTCCAGGGAAAAAGTCATCTTTGCCCCACTGGACATATGAATGCAAATCTCTGTAGAATGCCCCTAAAGGGGTTCACACTCGTTTAAATAAAAACAAAAATATGCAAATAAAAAACTGTGGCCAGTGGTAGGAAATAAATGACAGGTACTGACCAAAACCTCAAGGAAAGGACATAAACAAACACAGAACAGACCTTGTTTTTATTTATTTATTTTGCTGTTGTTGTCGTCGTCGTTGTTTTCCTTTAAGAACACAGCCAGGCATTTAGATTTGCTTAGCCAAGCCACTTGAGACTTAATTCTTTCTGTCATTTCATTTTTCTAATTTATTTTGCCTGCCCTTGGGCTTTTTTCCCTTATGTGTTCTACAAAAAAAAAAAAAAAAAAAAAAATCCTTTTCCCATATATAAAGAAAAATCTACATGTACACATTTACTCATTCCTAACCATTCTTTTCTAATCTTTTGCCTTCCCCTCAATCACGCCCATAATGCAAACACACTGTTTGATCAGTACACATTTTTTAAATTTTATTTCTCCTCTAGCACCTGCACCTATTCGCTCCTGACAACCACCTTCAGCCCACGCCAATGTGCACAATGCTTCAGCCTTGCCCTCACTGTCATATGCCTTCTCCACTATTCAGAGCCATGCCTGCCTGGAACTGTCAAGCACTCAGTTCTAGTTCATGATTGTCTGCAATTGTCATTTGGGAAATTCATCTATAGTATGAATCACCAATCCTGAGGGTGCCAAGTAGTTCCCTACATGTGTTTGAGGGTATCGAACTAAACCACATCTTCCTTTGCCCTCTAGTCTGTTTCTTTTTGTTACAGCAAATGTGTCTTAGGATCTGTTTCCTTTTACAGATCATCTCCATGATTATAGGTAGTACTGGCTGGCGTTCATAATTGGAGTTAGTTGCCTTTGAAAGCATTTCTAAACAGCAATTTCTATCTGTATTTAAATAAGATCTCATCCTGCTTAAAAAGTTATTTTAGAATGCTACTCAATGAGAGAGCTTCCTGAATTCGGTGGTGAAAAGCTCAGAAGCATAAGTGGTATTTTGTATTACAGGATTTAGTGCTTTTAATGCCTGCAGGCAAAAATCTCTCCAAATTTCTCTTGGAGGAAAGCACCTGAGAAGTTGAAATTACTCAAGGAGCACTTTTTTTTTTTTTTTTTTTGCATGCTAGAAGGGGATTTGGAGATTTCTAAAAGCTAAGAAAAGCCTAAAATCCATTTTGAAATATTTATATCTTCTCTCCCAGATAAATTCTTCTCTGAACTCTCAGTGATTTTTATTGCATGGATCTGTTTTATGTGTTTTAAAGATAAAAGTTGGGATAGGGTATGCATCTCTATTAACTCCAAGGACATAAATTTGTAAAACTATTGTGTTCTATAAAGAATAGCTGATTGTCCATATGCATTTTCTAGATTTAGTTTCTCCCAGGATAACAGGGAATTAATGGTCACTGGTTTTTAATCTGTAACACAGTCTATAGCTGAATAGCAAAAAGAAAGAAAGAAAGAGAAAGAAAAAGAAAGAAAGAAAGAAAGAAAGAAAGAAAGAAAGAAAGAAAGAAAGAAAGAAAGAAAGAAAGAAAGAAAGAAAGAAAGAAAGAAAGAAAGAAAGAAAGAAAGAAAGAAAGAAAGGAAGGAAGGAAGGAAGGAAGGAAGGAAGGAAGGAAGGAAGGAAGGAAGGAACTTAAATGATGAGTTTTGCACTGCCACCAGGATGCCATAATACACACACATACACACACACGCACATAGTAGGCTTGGTGATGGCCTTAAGATGTCCACGTCCTAATCTCCATAACTTGTGACCGTATGCTAACCTGCGTGCAAAAAGGGCTTGTCAGGTGTGACTAAATGAAGGATCTTGATTATCTGGGATTATGTAGATTGTCTAGATGGGCCCCTTGTAGTCACAGAACTTTTATAAAGCTTTGTTTTGGAAACAAGGTCAGAGAGAGTTTGAAGATGCTATGCTGCTGCTTTGAAGATAGAATAGGGAACCACAAGCCAAGGAATACAGACAACCTCTAAGAGCTAGAAAATGCAAGGAAATTGGATGCACTCCTAAAGCCTTGTGTGGGAAAGCATCCCTGCAGATTAATGTTAGATTTCTGTCCTCAAGAATTGTAAGAGAATAAATTTGTGTTGCTTAAAACCACCAAGCTCATTGTAATTTGTTACAGAGATAGTGGATATCGGTATATATCTACTGTGGTGTGTGTGTGTGTGTGTGTGTGTAGAGAAATGGTTCAAAGATCAAGAAGGTAAAATAGTCCTTGCGAGGATTAGAATACTAGCCCCCTGTCATTTGGACTTTAAATTATCTGGGTGCCCCAGGCAGTTTCAGGCATTTAATATGGTAGCAACATATTTCACGAAATAAAAATAGAATTTACTATTCTATTTGAAGGAAGATATTGCTAAAACAAGCATTTAATTATTCAAAAACATTTGTTTCTCAAACACAAAGTCTAACAAAGAGTGATAATTAGGAACATAAGATAATAATTACCCATAAGTAAGTGCTACCAAATGACACAAGAAATAAACCTTTTTCACCTTAAAAATGATTTTGACTTTGACATTATTGTATCCTGTAACATTCACAATGAGTAGTCAAAATGTTAAACATTGTTTTAATTTTCCCCATGAGTTTTTCTTTTTATCTCTAAAATGTTAAGCTTTCCATTCTTTGAATCTCTCATTAGATTGAACTTTCAATTTATTTTCTTCAATACACATTTGGTATTTGTAAGTAAGATATTTAAATAAGATAATTTCTGAACTCAGGCATGAACGAAATGACTTCCAGGTATGTGTATTCCAGGTATTCAAACATGAATGACATTCCTTGCTCAGCTAGAATTCTGTACACAAACTTGTCCTCTTCTAGACTTGGTAAATATCATTTTATTGTACTCTGTTATTTGTACTTGAGAGGGGAAGCTTTGATGTTTTGCATCATTTTTTGATAGGAATTCTGGTTCTCTCTCTGGCTTTAGGATTTTTAAAAAATCTTTCATTGACAAATAAAAATCTTAAGACAGTGTTTTATTTTGAGGTGGATCAAGGCTATGTTTAATGTTTATATATAGGATTTTCCTCTCTATGATAGGGTCCCTCCATCATATTTTTCAGCCTTAACCCCAATATTGCATTTTTAAGAAGGTCTTCCTTGATAATATTTCTTAAAGTAAAAATCAACCTTTTGGCTTCCTGGTATTTTTTAGCTTGTTAATTTTTCTCCTTAGCATCGGTTATCTTCTAGTACATAACTTATTAATATATCATGTCTGTTCTTACTGGGATTTGAGTTCCATGAGGGTAGGGAAATTAATATATTTTGTTCACTGACGTATTTTCAACATCTACTTACTTGGTAGTAAACCAGTACCTGAATGGATGATTTTGTGAATTTCTTTATCATTTTTTTTGTGTGTGTGGGTGTTGCTTCAACATTATTGATCTAAAGACTTAACTTTTTCTTTAAGTCATCGACGCTTTATTCTTTTTTTTCACTGTTGTTGTTGTTGTTGTTGTTTTAATGCACTCAGAGTTATCAGGGTGGCCCTTTCATCTGAAATATTTTTTAATAGAGTTGGTGAATTTCTGTCTATATATTGTGCAGTATGAGGATTTGAAATATATGTTGAGATTTTTGGATTCTTATTTCAGTACTTCATTTAAATTAAAGAAACTGAAAATGTTTACATCTTCTGGGTTATACTTTTATTTGGGGGGGATTATACTTTGTTAACCAACACATCCATTAATCTGCAGATGATCAAGTAAGTCAAAACCATAATCAGTGAGTGTCCAATTTTTAATATCTTTGTCATTTTTATTTGTTATGGGCCTACCAGTTAGATGAAACAATAATCCAATTTCCCTGGATCCATTTGCCTCATTCAAAGTGAGCTATAGCTGTGCTCCAGTTCTATTCTTGTGTAGCTGCCCAAGTGAGCTATAAACTTGAAATGAATTTTCCATGGCATCACCACTTTATGCAGCTTTTGGGTTCTGATGAGGTTCTTAATGATCATACTGGAATCCATGTATGACCTAAGACTACCTTATGACCTGCTTAATTGGTTTCTAAAGAGGGCTCTTGATCTTAATTTTGGATGAATCTTTGTCTCACACGTAGGTTTTTAGATTGAGCTTTCAGTATAATTTTTTTAATGATAAGTATCTCAAATTCTGTGGCATGTGGTTTTTCAACATTTTCTAGTTAGTATGGAAATGTTTCTTATTTGTTTTTCAAGCCCTAATACATAATGACAATAGCTGCATGTGCTCATATCAGAGGTAATGAGAAGCAAATGGGAATTTCAGTTCATCAAGTATGCACGTGTATGAAATTGTCTGGTTCAGCTTACGTGCTTTAAAGATGCAATCTCAACCTGGAAGATTATATCAAATCATGTCTATGCAGGGTGGCCTTGAGAGTAGTCAGTTTTTATGGAGTTAATTCTAGAATAGGTCTTTAAACTTGTTTTCATTGACTTTTCAAACTATGTTGATTTTTTTAAACCAATACATTTAACCATTTCTCCTATTTTATAAACTATTTTATTTTTCTCCTTTCCCCAGATTCTTGAGACTGACAACATAATGGTTGTCTTATTTACTTTTATTTGAAGACATAACTTCTTTCTATTTACATATATTTTCTCAAGTTTGTAAAACACCATTTTCTAAATTCAGATTATGGCTAATATTTCCTACCATCCTTATCAGATACTCAATCATAACAATTTTTCCATCAGAAATAACATTAAATAGTGAATCAAATAGCTGTACATAAGTCCACATGCAATCTATGTGATTTTATTTTATTTTACTTTTTTCTATGTGATTTTATGTAAGCCACTTGATCTCTTAACTCAAGTTTCTTATATGCAAAATGTGTGCCTTCAAGTAGATAATGTCAAGCTTCATTCAAACTCTAAAAGAAGGGAATTATCATTCCCTCATTATTTCCCGGTCACCCATCAAATCTTTTCTTGTTGATGGAATCAAGCTAAAATTAAAAATCCTTTTACACTACTCATGAGGATAAGTAAGATTTTTTTAAAAATTTAATCTTGACAACAGTAATGCAAATGACAAAAAAAGAGAGGCTTTTAGGTAATGTGGATTTTTTTAATGACATTACATTTCTCTTGTGGAGAAACCAGATTTATCTGAAGATTTATATGAACTTCAGAGAATAAATGTAAGATGAAAGAAGTAGAGAATAGACTGAGATTTGTTAAAAATGCCAACAGAAACAAATAATTGTGTTTGTTTTTATTTGAGATTGGAGAAAGGATGCTTCTTCTAATCTACCCTGTTTTATGAAGAAATGACTGACAGAGTAGACTTTTAGGGTCTTTCATCTACATTAAGAAAACAATCTTTATTCTGGAGACCTAAGTCTTAAAGGAAATTGAGCTTAAAAATATTATGCTACACACATGTGTGTGCCCACACACATATGCACACAAAAACTACAACAGTTGTAAGAACAATCAGGTACTATAATAGCTTGGCTGCTCCCATGGCCCAATAAATTTCTTGCAATGGAGATCAAAACAAAACAAAAAACTACCATCTGCTAATTTGGCCTTTAGACCACGCTCTGAAATCAATCCATTTGCTAAAAGTTTATTTGCTCTAGGTTACCAGCTTGGTGGTTCAATAGAAAGGCAACGTTGTGATTGGTTTCATTCTGACCTTGAATCTCGATTCTCAGAATCATGTGTCTTGAATACGTTGCTATCCTAGAACTATCTGTTAAGTCAGCAAGCACCTACTTCATGCCAGTAAAAGCCATGAAACTAAAAATCATGTATACTAGCCTTTTAAAACAAAGCTAATTATCTCATTTCTAGAAACTTCT
Organism: Canis lupus baileyi; assembly: GCF_048164855.1. Classification (NCBI taxonomy): domain Eukaryota; kingdom Metazoa; phylum Chordata; class Mammalia; order Carnivora; family Canidae; genus Canis; species Canis lupus. The sequence continues at coordinate 9,582,968 of NC_132857.1, forward strand.
ATCCTGGGGGGGCGGGGCAAGATGGCGCAAGAGTAGGGTCCCCAAATCACCTGTCCCCACCAAATTGCCTAGAAAACCTTCAAATTACCCTGAAAATCTATGAATTCGGCCTGAGATTTAAAGAGAGACCAGCTGGAATGCAACAGTGAGAAGAGTTCGCGCGTCTATCCAGGTAGGAAGACGGGGAAAAAGAAATAAAGACACAAAAGGCCTCCAAGGGGGAGGGGCCCCGCGAGGAGCCGGGCTGAGGCCGGGGCGAGTGTCCCCAGGACAGGAGAGCCCCGTCCCGGAGACGCAGGAGCTGCACCGACCTTCCCGGGGGAAAGGGGCTCCAGGGAGGTGGAGCAGGACCCAGGAGGGCGGGGATGCCCTCGGGCTCCCGGGGACACTAACAGACACCTGCGCCCCGGGAGAGTGCGCCGAGCTCCCTAAGGGCTGCAGCGCACGGGGGACCCGGAGCAGCTCGGGGGGCTCGGGGGCGGCTCCGCGGAGGGGGCTGCGGGGCGGGAGCAGCTCGGGGGGCTCGGGGGCGGCTCCGCGGAGGGGGCTGCGGGGCGGGAGCGCGAATCCACCAGCGCAGGCCCTGGAGCACAGGGCGCCGGGACACAGCCCAGGATCCCGCCTCCCCCGGGACAGGCAGAGGCCGGGAGGGCCCAGGACAGCGAGGACGCTCCTGCCCGAGCTGAGCAATCAGCGGCCCCGGCCCGAGCCTCCAGGCCCTGCAGACGGAGAGCCCCGGAGCTACTGCGGGGGCTGAATCCAGGGCTGCAGAGCTGGCCCCGCCACTGGGGCTGTTCCTCCTGGGGCCTCACTGGGTAAACACCCCCACTGAGCCCCGCACCAGGCAGGGGCAGAGCAGCTCCCCCAAGTGCTAACACCTGAAAATCAGCACAACAGGCCCCTCCCCCACAAGACCAGCGAGACGGACCAGTTCCAGGGGAAGTCAACAGACTTAAAGTACACAGAAGCAGAAGATACTCCCCCGTCGGTTTTTTGTTTTTTGTTTTTTGTTTTTTTGTTTTGTTTTGTTTTGCTTTTTGATTTGTTTCCTTCCCCCACCCGCCTTTTTTCTCCTTTCTTTCTTTTTCTTCTTTTTTTTTTTTCGTTTTTTTCTTCCTTTTTTTTCTCTCTCTTTTCTTTCCTTTTTTCTCTCCTCTCTTTTTCTCCTTTTCCCAATACAACTCGCTTTTGGCCACTCTGCACTGAGCAAAATGACTAGAAGGAAAACCTCACCTCAGAAGAAAGAATCAGAAACAGCCCTCTCTCCCACAGAGTTACAAAATCTGGATTACAATTCAATGTCAGAAAGCCAATTCAGAAGCACTATTATACAGCTACTGGAGGCTCTAGAAAAACCATAAAGGACTCAAGAGACTTCATGACTGCAGAATTTAGAGCTAATCAGGCAGAAATTAAAAATCAATTGAATGAGATGCAATCCAAACCAGAAGTCCTAAGGATGAGGGTTAACGAGGTGGAAGAACGAGTGAGTGACACAGAAGACAAGTTGATGGCAAAGAGGGAAACTGAGGAAAAAAAGATACAATTAAAAAAACATGAAGATAGATTAAGGGAAATAAACGACAGCCTGAGGAAGAAAAACCTACGTTTAATTGGTGTTCCCAAGGGCGCCGAAAGGGCCAGAGGGCCAGAATATGTATTTGAACAAATTCTAGCTGAAAACTTTCTTAATCTGGGAAGGGAAACAGGCATTCAGATCCAGGAAATAGAGAGATCCCCCCTAAAATCAATAAAAACCGTTCAACACCTCGACATTTAATAGTGAAGCTTGCAAATTCCAAAGATAAAGAGGAGATCCTTAAAGCAGCAAGAGACAAGAAATCCCTGACTTTTATGGGGAAGAGTATTAGGGTAACAGCAGACCTCTCCACAGAGACCTGGCAGGCCAGAAAGGGCTGGCAGGATATATTCAGGGTCCTAAATGAGAAGAACATGCAACCAAGAATACTTTATCCAGCAAGGCTCTCATTCAAAATGGAAGGAGAGATAAAGAGCTTCCAAGACAGGCAGCAACTGAAAGAATATGTGACCTCCAAACCAGCTCTGCAAGAAATTTTAAGGGGGACTCTTAAAATTCCCCTTTAAGAAGTAGTTCAGTGGAACAGTCCACAAAAACAAGGACTGAATAGATATCATGATGACACTAAACTCATATATCTCAATAGTAACTCTGAACGTGAACGGGCTTAATGACCCCATCAAAAGGCGCAGGGTTTCAGACTGGATAAAAAAGCAGGACCCACCTATTTGCTGTCTATAAGAGACTCATTTCAGACAGAAGGACACCTACAGCCTGAAAATAAAACGTTGGAGAACCATTTACCATTCAAATGGTCCTCAAAAGAAAGCAGGGGTAGCCATCCTTATATCAGATAAACTAAAATTTACCCCAAAGACTGTAGTGAGAGACGAAGAGGGACACTATCTCATACTTAAAGGATCTATCCAACAAGAGGACTTAACAATCCTCAATATATATGCCCCGAATGTGGGAGCTGCCAAATATATAAATCAATTAATAACCAAAGTGAAGAAATACTTAGATAATAATACATTTATACTTGGTGACTTCAATCTAGCTCTTTCTATACTCGATAGGTCTTCAAAGCACAACATCTCCAAAGAAACGAGAGCTTTAAATGATAACACTGGACCAGATGGATTTCACAGATATCTACAGAACTTTACATCCAAACTCAACTGAATACACATTCTTCTCAAGTGCACATGGAACTTTCTCCAGAATAGACCACATACTGGGTCACAAATCGGGTCTGAACCGATACCAAAAGATTGGGATCGTCCCCTGCTTATTCTCAGACCATAATGCCTTGAAATTAGAACTAAGTCACAACAAGAAGTTTGGAAGGACCTCAAACACGTGGAGGTTAAGAACCATCCTGGTAAAAGATGAAAGGGTCAACCAGGAAATTAAGGAAGAATTAAAAAGATTCATGGAAACTAATGAGAATGAAGATACAACCGTTCAAAATCTTTGGGATGCAGCAAAAGCAGTCCTAAGGGGGAAATACATCGCAATACAAGCATCCACTCAAAAACTGGAAAGAACTCAAATACAAAAGCTAACCTTACACATAAAGGAGCTAGAGAAAAAACAGCAGATAGATCCTACACCCAGCAGAAGAAGAGAGTTAATTAAGATTCGAGCAGAACTCAACGAAATCGAGACCAGAAGAACTGTGGAACAGATCAACAGAACCAGGAGTTGGTTCTTTGAAAGAATTAGTAAGATAGATAAACCATTAGCCAGCCTTATTAAAAAGAAGAGAGAGAAGACTCAAATTAATAAAATCATGAATGAGAAAGGAGAGATCACTACCAACACCAAGGAAATACAAACGATTTTAAAAACCTATTATGAACAGCTATACGCCAATAAATTAGGCAATCTAGGAGAAATGGACGCATTCCTGGAAAGCCACAAACTACCAAAACTGGAACAGGAAGAAATAGAAAACCTAAACAGGCCAATAACCAGGGAGGAAATTGAAGCAGTCATCAAAAACCTCCCAAGACACAAGAGTCCAGGGCCAGATGGCTTCCCTGGGGAATTCTATCAAACGTTTAAAGAAGAAACCATACCTATTCTCCTAAAGCTGTTTGGAAAGATAGAAAGAGATGGAGTACTTCCAAATTCATTCTATGAGGCCAGCATCACCTTAGTTCCAAAACCAAAGACCCCACCAAAAAGGAGAATTATAGACCAATATCCCTGATGAACATGGATGCAAAAATTCTCAACAAGATACTGGCCAATAGGATCCAACAGTACATTAACAAAATTATTCACCATGACCAAGTAGGATTTATCCCTGGGACACAAGGCTGGTTCAACACCCGTAAAACAATCAATGTGATTCATCATATCAGCAAGAGAAAAACCAAGAACCATATGATCCTCTCATTAGATGCAGAGAAAGCATTTGACAAAATACAGCATCCAGTCCTGATCAAAACTCTTCAGAGTGTAGGGGTAGAGGGAACATTCCTCGACATCTTAAAAGCCACCTATGAAAAGCCCACAGCAAATATCATTCTCAATGGGGAAGCACTGGGAGCCTTTCCCCTAAGATCAGGAACAAGACAGGGATGTCCACTCTCACCACTGCTGTTCAACATAGTACTGGAAGTCCTAGCCTCAGCAATCAGACAACAGAAAGACATTAAAGGCATTCAAATTGGCAAAGAAGTCAAACACTCCCTCTTTGCCGATGACATGATACTCTACATAGAAAACCCAAAAGTCTCCACCCCAAGATTGCTAGACCTCATACAGCAATTCGGTAGCGTGGCAGGATACAAAATCAATGCCCAGAAATCAGTGGCATTTCTATACACTAACAATGAGACTGAAGAAAGAGAAATTAAGGAGTCAATCCCATTTACAATTGCACCCAAAAGCATAAGATACCTAGGAATAAACCTAAACAAAGATGTAAAGGATCTATACTCTCAAAACTATAGAACACTTCTGAAAGAAATTGAGGAAGACACATAGAGATGGAAAAATATTCCATGCTCATGGATTGGCAGAATTAATATTGTGAAAATGTCAATGTTACCCAGGGCAATATACACGTTTAATGCAATCCCTATCAAAATACCATGGACTTTCTTCAGAGAGAACAAATTATTTTAAGATTTGTGTGGAATCAGAAAAGACCCCGAATAGCCAGGAGAATTTTAAAAAAGAAAACCATATCTGGGGGCATCACAATGCCAGATTTCAGGTTGTACTACAAAGCTGTGGTCATCAAGACAGTGTGGTACTGGCACAAAAACAGACACATAAATCAATGGAACAGAATAGAGAACCCAGAAGTGGACCCTGAACTTTATGGTCAACTAATATTCGATAAAGGAGGAAAGACTATCCATTGGAAGAAAGAGAGTCTCTTCAATAAATGGTGCTGGGAAAATTGGACATCCACATGCAGAAGAATGAAACTAGACTACTCCCTTGCACCAGACACAAAGAGAAACTCAAAATGGATGAAAGATCTAAATGTGAGACAAGATTCCATCAAAATCCTAAAGGAGAACACAAAATCCTAAAGGAGAACCCTTTTTGAACTGGACCACAGTAACTTCTTGCAAGATACATCCACGAAGGCAAAAGAAACAAAAGCAAAAATGAACTATTGGGACTTCATCAAGATAAGAAGCTTTTGCACAGCAAAGGATACAGTCAACAAAACTAAAAGACAACCTACAGAATGGGAGAAGATATTTGCAAATGACATATCAGATAAAGGGCTAGTTTCCAAGATCTATAAAGAACTTAAAAACTCAACACCAAAGAAACAAACAATCCAATCATGAAATGGGCAAAAGACATGAACAGAAATCTCACAGAGGAAGACACAGACATGGCCAACATGCACATGAGAAAATGCTCTGCATCACTTGCCATCAGGGAAATACAAATCAAAACCACAATGAGATACCACCTCACACCAGTGAGAATGGGGCAAATTAACAAGGCAGGAAAGCACAAATGTTGGAGAGGATGCGGAGAAAAGGGAACCCTCTTACACTGTTGGTGGGAATGTGAACTGGTGCAGCCACTCTGGAAAACTGTGTGGAGGTTCCTCAAAGAGTTAAAAATAGACCTGCCCTATGACCCAGCAATTGCACTGTTGGGGATTTACCCCAAAGATACAGATGCAGTGAAACGCAGGGACACCTGCACCCCAATGTTTATAGCAGCAATGGCCACGATAGCCAAACTGTGGAAGGAGCCTCGGTGTCCAACGAAAGATGAATGGATAAAGAAGATGTGGTTTATGTATACAATGGAATATTCCTCAGCCATTAGAAACGACAAATACCCACCATTTGCTTCAACGTGGATGGAACTGGAGGGTATTATGCTGAGTGAAGTAAGTCAGTCGGAGAAGGACAAACATTATATGTTCTCATTCATTTGGGGAATATAAATAATAGTGAAAGGGAATATAAGGGAAGGGAGAAGAAATGTGTGGAAATATCAGAAAGGGAGACAGAACGTAAAAACTGCTAACTCTGGGAAACGAACTAGGGGTGGTAGAAGGGGAGGAGGGTGGGGGGTGGGAGTGAATGGGTGACGGGCACTGGGGGTTATTCTGTATGTTGGTAAATTGAACACCAATAAAAAATAAATTTAAAAAATAATAAAATAAAAAAAAGAAACTTCTATCCTTTCTTCACTAATAATGTATGAAAAGAAGAGATAAAAAATACCAAAATACTATTTGGGGTGTCAAAATTGGCATTCTTAAGGTATCTTTCAGGTGTGAGGAATTACCACTGTATTTTCACAATGTAATTGTAAGCAAAGTGCTCTTTGCCCTGCTTAAAACCTAGATTCACAATCATCTCCTGCATGCACCCCCTTTAATGCTAACTTCTTAGTTTCTGTCCTCTGACTTATTTAAATAAAGAACTACCCAGTTGGATTTTTCTCTGCTTACATAAAATATTCTAAATTACTGACAGTAAAATATAGACTGATTTTTTTCCAGTCATTATCTACTTGTGGATGTTTAGAAAAATATGTATAGTTCAGGATTTTTTTTTTTTTTAAGTCATAGTACCATGTATTGGGTAGGGTCCAGGGAAGCTAAATATTTTATTAATGTATGGAAACCTAAGAATTGTTTTTTTTTATTTTTTTTAAATTCAATTTCTCTTAAGTTCCTTTATTAAAATAGAAGTGGAAACCCCTTAAAACTAAAATCAACCTAAGCTTTATTGAATGTTGCATTATGCACTGAATTAAAATTAAGGAATATGGTACTTTCTTCTGATAACATTTTCCTAAATTTTTGACATTTAAAAACTTAGTAGATTATTGAGGGAACATGGAGAATGCGCATGACTCACAATTTTTGATATGGAAATTGTGAAGTACAATCATGTTCTTTTAAAACCATTCTTTCAGAGATGTATGTGTGGCATAGCTCTTGAATCTGACTAGGTAGGGCAAGTCGTTTGTTCTTAGGTGCATTTTCTTTAAAGAACTTAGAAGCTGGGAAAAGTTTTCGTCATGCCCTATAAATTAAGGGGGTTGGACCTGCCAGATCTAAAGACTCTGCTGACTCTAAGATCCTGTGCTGTTACCTTTACATAGCAGTGGCCAATTGTGGAATTAAAATGAGAGGGGAGTCATGATAAATACGTTCTTAATGAGGGAAAAGGAAAGTTAAGGGGAATTTTAAAAGGCATAAAGTGATATTTAAGCCTTGTTTGGTGTTAAGTCCTTAATAGCTTTCTTAAAAATTCCTTTTGTAACTATCTGCATTGTAAGTAGACTGGAAGTTTATCTTCAGCAATGTCTATAAATGTTAATACTACCGTTTTTCACTACAGCCAGTTAAGGCATTTAAAAATATTTGTCAAAATAAGCTGAGCTCTTTATTTTTTTTTTTTAGAGATTTTATTTACTTATTTGAGAGAGAGAAAGCCTGAGCAGGGAGGAGGGGGAGAGGGAGAGGGAGAAGCAGACACCTGGCTGAGCACAAGTCCAAGCACTCGATCCTGAGACCCTGGAATCATGACCTGAGCCAAAGTCAGATGCTTAACCAACTGAGCCACCCAGGTTTCCAGCTCTATTTATAAAACAGTTAATTTGTAGCCCTTATCCCATGTCTGTTGAGATTTAAAATTCAGCTGTTATGAGATCTAGGATGTAGTAGCTCAGATAAGCTGTCAACTTTCTTAGTTGCATCTGTCTCCTTGGTAGTAATGACAAGCTCTAAGAGTGTCAGCAAGTTCTCTCAAATTACCTAATTTCCTCTAATCCCACTCATTCAACTCATCTTGGTCACAGTGTTTTCTTTTGCAAAGAACAGAGACCTAAGTAAAAATAATTACAGCAACAACAATGACAACAACAAAATTACTGGCTTATCTTATTTGAAGAGTTCAGTGATTCAGGCAGCTATGACCAGGTTTTCAAACGATGAACTCAGGGATCTTTCGTTTCCCATTTATCAATTCTTCACTCCTCTGCACTGGAAAAATTCTGTCAAGTTGCCATATTAAGGTTAGATATGTAGCCTCTAGCATTAGAGAGCTTACATAATGTTCAAGCGCATAATCCTAGAAAGAATCTCTAGATTGATCTGTATAAATCCATGTAAAAGGATTCTGATTGGTTCATTTTGGGTCACATGTCTAACACTAATTCCCATTTATTTTTGCTCCCCTCCAGCCCATTATGTCTCCTGCTTGTATCCTCCTAATTTTCTCATGGAAGCAGGTGTCTGGAATTATTATCCTTGGAATTATTTTTTACATCCTCAATCTAGTAATCCTAGTTTCTGATTTTCACACTTGAAGATTCTTAGGGAGAGCCTTCAATAGTAAAAATGCAGAATGATAGATAGATGGGCACAATACAGTCTAGGAGGTAATTGCCACAGTTTTGGGGTACAAAGTAATAAAGTGAAGAGAAGTATAAAATGCCACAATAGCGCAAGGAGAGATACAAAGGAAATTAATTTAACAAATTGCCTTAAGTGCTTTCTCTGTGTTCTTGGTACAGGAATCATGCTCTCCATTACAAACACATATGTGCATCAGAAATTTCTTAATAATACAGATAGATATTTGGAATTATATTTTCCACATCTGTTTACCTAGGCTGAAATTAGAATAGTAAAGATCCAGTTATTTTAAACAAAGATGAATTCTTTTTTAAAAAATTATTTGCATTGTTTTGGCCTCCTGATTTTAGATTGAGAAGATGGATATCAAAACTTTTCACCACTACAATGAGGAAAGTAAGAGGGGCTATCATCTAAAGTCAGACTCTATTCCATTCATTGGTAAACTGGTACTGTTTTATACGAATGTAGTTCCAGAAACTCATTGCAGTTTGCCCTTTAATGTCAGGTAAATCACAGTATTACTGAGAAAATAGCTTAGATCAAAGAAAGCCAGAAACATTCAAGTCAATTAATTCATGAACTTCAATAGCCAGTGGATGGTAAGTCTCTAATTTATTTTAAAATGTGACAGTTGAAGCAGAAGGACGCTGGTTTAGAAGTTGTACGTCTGAGGCATTAGCTGAAGGAAGCACAGATTTTGACTGAAGCACCAATTTTGGAATACTTTAAAACTCCATTCAGCAGTATTAGAAAGATAAATGAACAAAGAAAAATAAATGAAGGGGAGATATAAATTAAGAAAAAATCTGATACAGTAGAAGATTTAAACTTCACTGTTGTAATATTTTCCGATTCTGTTTTATGTGTATTAGAAGAAGTTGTATTATTCATCAAAAGTGAAAGGGATTGAATTAAAATTAATAAGCCATAATGCTCCTTATTGGATTCATGCTTTAGAAGTTTAATGCAATAGCAATTGAACGGACATTTTCTATAAATAAAGGAGGAGAGTTACTCTAAGCCCTATGTTAAGGGCCACTTCAATGCTACAACTTCTCAACTCTGTTTTAAATAAAACTTAAGACAAAGCTTTTCTTACCTTGCCGATTCCTTATGTAATAATATAGTCTAATCATTTGAAATACAAATGCAAATATTACATGGTTGAATTTAGAAGTTGCATCTTTAAAATAAAGATAAATGTCACTTGACTGTTTTCATCTAAAAATAGTGTTATCAGAATGCCTTTAGTATATATAGCGACAGGTGCCTTTTATATTATCTTACAGGTAAATAATCAAAGCTAAAACTATTGAACTCAATTGACCAATGAGGAAAGGGAAGCTTTTATGCAACTTAGAATATTAGTCCATGTTATTAGAACAAGAGACTTTCAGGAAATGCTATTTACATATGACTGATAATGAGAGGGAAGAAAGCAAGGGTAACATGGACAAAGGTTCCCCCACAGGTCAGTATTAGGATGTGGAGAAAGGGGAACCCTCTTACACTGTCGGTGGGAATGCAAACTGGTGTAGCCACTCTGGAAAACAGTATGGAGGTTCTTCAAAAAGCTAAATATAGAACCACTGCATGACCCAGCAACTGTACTGCTAGGTATCTACCCAAAGGATACAAAAATACTGATTTGAAGGGGTACATGCACCCTGATGTTTATGGCAGCATTATCAACAATAGCCAAATTGTGGAAAGAGCCCAAGTGTCCATCAACTAATAAATGGATAAAGAAGTGGTGGTGTATATGAGATGCGTGGGGGGCTCAGCGGTTGAGCATCTGCTTTCAGCTCAGGGTGTGATCCTGGGTCAAGGGATTGAGTCCTGCATCGGGGGCTCCCTGTGGGAAGCCTGCTTCTTCCGCCTTCTGTGTCTCTGCCTCTCTCTGTGTCTCTCATGAATAGATAAATAAAATCTTAAAAAAAAAAAAGTGGTGGTGTACATACACAATGGAGGATTACTCAGCCATAAAAAAGAATGGAATCTTGCTATTTGCAATGACATGGATGGAGCTATGGTGTATTATGCTAAGTAAAATATATCAGAGAAATACAAATACCATATGATTTCACTCATGTGGAATTTGAGAAACAGAACAGATGAACATATGAAGAAAAAAAGAGGAGCAAACAAAGAAACAGATTCTTAGCTTAGAGAACAGACTGAGGGCTGCTGGGGAGGAGGAGGGGCTGGGTTAAAGGGTCCTAGGTATTTTAAGGAGTGCACTCGTTGTGATGAACACCAGGTATTATGTGTAAATGGTGAATCACCAGATTCTACACCTGAAACTAATATGACGGTGTAGGTTAACTACCTAGGATTTAAATGAAAACTTGAAAAAAAAAACCCTAACTGTTCATGTTTTTTAACACCATTCCCAACTTCCTCAGCAAATGTTTGAAAACGTATTTTGGCTATAGGATACCTCAAGGAAAAATAAAAATAATATGAGGATATTGCTCAGGGTATTTATAAAAATGACACAGGACGGCATTTTATTCATATAATTCCTTTTCTGATTACCCATGCCATGTTTGTTTCTCTTTAAAAGGTAGAAAACCATATCTGGGGGCATCACAATGCCAGATTTCAGGTTGTACTACAAAGCTGTGGTCATCAAGACAGTGTGGTACTGGCACAAAAACAGACGCATAGATCAGTGGAACAGAATAGAGAATCCAGAAGTGGACCCTGAACTTTATGGTCAACTGATATTCGATAAAGGAGGAAAGACTATCCATTGGAAGAAAGACAGTCTCTTCAATAAGTGGTGCTGGGAAAATTGGACATCCACATGCAGAAGAATGAAACTAGACCACTCTCTTGCACCATACACAAAGATAAACTCAGAATGGATGAAAGATCTAAATGTGAGACAAGATTCCATCAAAATCCTAGAGGAGAACACAGGCAACACCCTTTTTGAACTCGGCCATAGTAACTTATTGCAAGATACATCCACGAAGGCAAAAGAAACAAAAGCAAAAATGAACTATTGGGACTTCATCAAGATAAGAAGCTTTTGCACAGCAAAGGATACAGTCAACAAAACTAAAAGACAACCTACAGAATGGGAGAAGATATTTGCAAATGACATATCAGATAAAGGGCTAGTTTCCAAGATCTATAAAGAACTTATTAAACTCAACACCAAAGAAACAAACAATCCAATCATGAAATGGGCAAAAGACATGAACAGAAATCTCACAGAGGAAGCATAGACATGGCCAACATGCATATGAGAAAATGCTCTGCATCACTTGCCATCAGGGAAATACAAATCAAAACCACAATGAGATACCACCTCACACCAGTGAGAATGGGGCAAATTAACAAGGCAGGAAAGCACAAATGTTGGAGAGGATGCGGAGAAAAGGGAACCCTCTTACACTGTTGGTGGGAATGTGAACTGGTGCAGCCACTCTGGAAAACTGTGTGGAGGTTCCTCAAACAGTTAAAAATAGACCTGCCCTACGACCCAGCAATTGCACTGCTGGGGATTTACCCCAAAGATACAGATGCAGTGAAACGCCGGGACACCTGCACCCCGATGTTTATAGCAGCAATGGCCACGATAGCCAAACTGTGGAAGGAGCTTCGGTGTCCAACGAAAGATGAATGGATAAAGAAGATGTGGTTTATGTATACGATGGAATATTACTCAGCTATTAGAAATGACAAATACCCACCATTTGCTTCAACGTGGATGGAACTGCAGGGTATTATGCTGAGTGAAGTTAGTCAGTCGGAGAAGGACAAACATTATATGTTCTCATTCATTTGGGGAATATAAATAATAGTGAAAGGGAATATAAGGGAAGGGAGAAGAAGTGTGTGGGAAATATCAGAAAGGGAGACAGAACGTAAAGACTGCTAACTCTGGGAAACGAACTAGGGGTGGTAGAAGGGGAGGAGGGCGGGGGGTGGGAGTGAATGGGTGACGGGCACTGGGGGTTATTCTGTATGTTAGTAAATTAAACACCAATAAAAAATAAATTAAAAAAAAAGGTAGAAAAGAATGCTTTTCATGTCTTTGGAATTCATGGCTGAATGGAATTGAATATATGCAGCTAGCAAAGGCAAAACCACTTGACTAGTTAAATCTAACCCTGGGATTCTTTCAGGTTCAAATTCTTAAACTTAAAAAATGTCTAATATTCTGAAATATCTCTGGTTTCACAGACAAAACAGGTACCTACATGAGTCCTAACTAGAGATGATGGTTGTGTTTTAGGAAAGCCTTGTATTTACCATGATTAAAAAAATGTTTAAAAGCTTTTTAAAAACTATTTACTGTACTATTTACTGAGGGAAGGCCTTAAATTGCATTTTGACTGTTCTTAATTTAAAAATTGAATATCAACTCCCAAGTTCCACACCTTGTTTTCTTTTGCCTCAAGGAAAAATTTACTTCCAGAAACAAGCTGGAACAGAGATTATCCCTGTCGTGTTTCCGTGTTAGCAGCAAATCTCCCTTTTGATGGTCTTTTAAATAGAAAAGTGGCCTTATAATTCTTATTGTTTACATGCAAAATAAAGGGCCTTTCACCTCTCTTCAGATAGTTTGTTACTATAACTTGCAGTTATTTAATCATAGCTTCAAGGCTCTTAGCATTTTCCATTTTTCTATTTAATTGGCCAAGTCAATAAGTGACTTTTAAAAGAAATTACTCACCTTTTTTTTTTTTTTTTTTTTTTTTTTTCTGGAACATAAAGAAGTTTTGAACTGGCTATTGAAGGGATTTTTCATTTTCTTTCACCATCACCTCCTTTATCTCCTTCTCCTGTTATTTCTGAGTTTACTTTGTCTTCTATGTAATTTTAAGAAGTGTGAATATGAGCTCTCTCCCACCTGGTCCCCTGATCTGTGGAAAAGTGGATGTTAATCAAATGCCAGGCTTAAAACTGTTGCTTGAAAAGATAACTGTAGGAAAGATTTTCTTGGAGAATCGACTCACCCCATGTGCTCAGTACCATCATTGGTAAGATGGAATCACATTTACCTCATTGCATTATCATGAAAAGTGCCCCACACAATACTTCAAGCAGAGTAATAGGTGGCAACTGTTCATTCCGCTCCATGGTAGAGGATCTTTGCTTTTTATCTCAGCTTTCAATGTAGTATCTTAGACATAGAAAAGCTACATGAATGTTACATGACAGAAAAAGGACAAGACATTGATGAGACTCAATATCCAATGAAAAAACAAGGTTTAGCTAACGTGGCTCTAATATTTACTTTCAGTGAAGACTTTTTTTTTCCCCATTGCATCATGGTTTGTTAAATGGATTTTAGATATGTATTATTTAATTATGCCTATATGATTGTGTGCAGTTTATAAATTTAACACTTCCGGTGTGGTAGGTAATTCCGCAGGTAATTCCAGCTGAGTAATTCCAGCTGAGTAAAACTCAGATGTTCTGATTTGGTTCCCAAGTTATCACAATAAGCAGCTCTAGATATCTACTCACATCTAGGCTTGAGGAGAAATAGCTTTTTGGAAGATATTATATTTTGGAACATAGATCTAATCTAGATATTATATTATATTATATTATAATTATATTAATTAATATATTATATGCATAATATAATAATTATATGCATAATGACCTAATCTTATCCTTTAAGGGAAAGTATTAGAAGACACAGAGTAAATGGGAAACATATGAAAGTAAACCTTATGAAAAAGGCATAGCCTAAATTATGGAGGGATTTTTTTAGATAAATAGTGCTTGGATTCTGTCATAACTTCAATGGAAAGTCATTGAGGATATTTAAGCAAGAGAATGATTATACGTATTTTTTTAAAGAAGGGCTAATAGATATGAATTAAGTAATTTCAATTCAGTGATGCCATAGTACTTAAACAGTAATTAAGATCAACTTTAATATTTGAAACTTCATTAGCTCTGTATTAGGAACAAGAGAATTTAAATGTACCAACAAATGGAATCTCAGAATTTACCAAAAAAAAAAAAAAAAATCTTCCAGCCATGAATTTCTCAGATTTTAAAAACACTCTAATTTTGGATATATATTCAGTGAATTTTAAACATTATCTCTTGCTTCTGTCATGTTGGACACTTCTCCAAGACCCAGGTTATTACTGGCTTCAGTAAACTACCAGAAGGGTAAAGGTGGAAGCAGAGTTAGACTTAGTTTCTTTTTTAACTCTCATCCTCACTTTTCTTTTGCATAGACCTGGTGTCTACTGCAGAAGCACAGTTGGCAGGGGGAGGCAATAGCAAAGAAAAATATTAGCCTAAAGAAGAAAAACACACATTAATTGCAAGTTTTCAGGCTCCTCCCTTGTTGGTTATAGATATTCTTTTCTTCTAACTGCTTTGCCATTGGCTTCCAGTATTGTTGGTATCCACATGCTCTCTCCTGTTTATGGCACTGGTTTTTCAGGCTGTCCCACAATACCACTTTCACTAATTTTGGTGAGCCAATCAAGGTGGAAGTGTTCTTTTTACCTTATTCTTATAACTTTCTTCTATCTCATACCCACTTACTGCAGGTGTTCAGTGCTTATTTACCCTCAATGCCCCTAGGAGAGACACAGAGATCCTTCCCACACCAAGAATTGGGAATCATAGAGGCTATAATCTCAGCTTTACTGTGTCTTTTCTTCCGTTTGTGTGCCCATATTGCAAAAGAAATACGAGTGGTGTGAAGGCTCATCAAAATTCAGTAGTTTTTTTTTCAATTTAGGAGTGAAAGAGAATGGAGAAGTGGTAGCAGCATTGGACTCCACCCTCCCCTCCCTTTATAGGGAGAAGGAGAAAAAGTATTAATACTTTGCAAAATATTCTTCTTGAAATGACAGCTCCCTCCTCTTCCTTCCTGCAAAAGCCAAAACAAATGTGGTTTAGTAGGAAAGTTGAAGTGGATTACACAGGTCTGGCACCAGAACTGGGACCATATGGAGCATGGTGTCTTTCTTTGCAATTTTGTATTATTTTTACATTAGAGTTATACCTTCTGCATGTTCCTCTACCAGGAATAGTAGCAGGGCCATGTCAGTCACATTCCTACACACATCCCTCTGGTGAGAGTTAGAAGAATGGGTGAAGAGAGGAGAAAATGTGATGAAAACAGTAGGGGGGCTGTGGCAATGATCCAGGGGAGAAACAAGGGTGGCTTCAAAAAGAATCATAATACTGAACAGAGAAATAGATGGATTCAATTTAAAAGAGAGAGAAAGAGGTAGACTCTACATTGCATGGTGATTTATTTCATCTGAAAGTTAGAGGAAGGACCAAAACTCTCAAGGGTATTGTTTGATAAACTAGGTGAGTAAATGAACAGATGCTGATTAGACTGTAAAATATTTAACAATGTGAAGTCATCACGACTTGAGATTTTATTTGAAATGGAATTTAAGAGAAATATGGAATTGGTGAATATGAACCGTATTTTAAAAAGTTGGTATGGGGACGGTTAGAAGTTTATGGCGAATGAAGTATGGATTTAAATTTGGAGCAAAATGAGAAGAGAGTAGAGCCAATAGAGAGCAACTAGTCGATGGTAAAAAGAGCAAGGTAATAGTGAATCGTCAGTCAACAGTCAGTTTATGGAAATGGTGAAGGATCTGGTTTTGAACAGGTTTTAGTCTTAGAACCAAACAATAATAGACTGTTTCTATATAGACCGTAGTCCTGGTGATGGAAAAGAGGAAAGCAAGACTATGAAAGGTGCTAATTTTGACCTATTTTTTATTCAGTGGGCAGCAACAGCTGAGCAGCAGTTACTTATCTTTTAGACAGTAGTGAACATATGCTTGTTCAGCCATTTGTTTATCTATTGGGCAGGCTCTACTTAGGAACACAGGGTTTAAGGTAGAACACCTGATTTTTAACCTTAGTTTTTACTTAATTTGTTGCCTTGAGAATTTACATTCTTTCTCTCTCTGCTTGTTTTCTTTTCATCCAAAAACCATGCCTTTAAATGTTTAAAACACTTTTTAATGATTAATGGACAATACTGAAATGAAGAAGAGATATTATTATTATTATTATTATCAGTGTATAAACTTCTGAGGACTAGAATCAATTTTTTTGTAGATATCTGTTTCTGCTCCTAGAACTACAGCCTGATAACACAGTGATTGTTACAAATATCAGTTCAATAAATAAATCTCAAACAATAAGTACGTAAGTAAATAAATAAATAAATCTCGATTGTTGATAAATTAATGAAGTCAACTATCTTTAAGGTTATGAACTTGAGTTAAATAAGATCAGTGTCATGACTACCGTATTTCATAGTGCTTCCATAATAAAGCCAATGTACATTATGCAACTCAAAGATATTTCTTACACTTGATCACACAACCTCTATCTTAACATTGCATCTCTTGACACTATTGTTCTGATAAAGGAAGACTTTGGAAATAGCTGGTCAGGTGTGTGATAAGTAAACTATTTAGTGCAAAACTATCACCATTTTTTATGGGACTACAAAATAAATCTAGAAAAGAAAAAAATGTGAAGGTATATTTTTAGAGAATCATTATACCTAATATGCATGCATGTATGTATGTATGTACTTTATGGAAGTGTTTCCTATAAAATTTCATAAAAATATGCTAGGAATCAATTATATATTATAGGAATATATATTTTATTGAGGACAACTTACTTAAGTAAAAAAAGGTATTTATCAATAGGCTATCCTGTTGATGAATGGAAATCAGAATGCTTTAAAAAGTTTGTATTAATGGAGAGAAGCATTTTCAGTATTCTACTCCTTTTAAAGATTTTATTTATTTATTCATGAGAGACACAGAGAGAGGCAGAGACACAGGCAGAGGGAGAAGCAGGGTCCTCACAGGCGCCTGATGTGGGACTCGGTCTCAGAACTCCAGGATTATACCCTGGGCCCAAGGCAGACGCTCAACTACTGAGCCACCCAGGCATCCCTTCAGTATTCTACTTTAATCAAAAGAATTCTAAATATGCTACTGGTGATTTATTTTAAAAATATAAGGTAAATGTGAGTTAAATAATTTTAATATTTTGGAGAGCTAAATTTTTGGCTCTGGGATACTGAGAATAATAAAAGTCTGAGAAATGTCCTAAGAGCTAAGTGCATTTTAAAATAAGAATGGAGAGGGAGGTTAGATTGGGGTAGGAGGCAGACAGAGAAAGAAAGAGACAATTTTAATGTTGACAGGCTTTATATACCCTGAATATAGGAACTATATTAGGCTCTCAGAGCTATTAGGAAAATTGGACAGGGCACAGGCTTTGGAAAATTATATCTTAGCATGGGTAAGTACAGCAGTTTTCCCTTTAGAATTCTACAAAGAAGAGAAATGGTTGGGGGGGTGGCAAGGATTATAGTTTAATTTAGGAAGCATTTGTGGGAGGAATTTTTAGGAGACTTAAAACTAGTTATCTTATTTTCTGAGAAAGAAACTCAAATATTAGACATTAAGTACTCTAGCTTGGTGATGAAAGCTTTTAGAAGTTCAGTAATTAGCTTTCTCTTCTAAAACAGGGTTTTATTTCATAACTTGGCAATTTGACTTAGTAATGAATGAATATTGAAGGCTACCGTATCAGACTCTTTTAGGAAGACAAATATTTTTCCATGCACAAATAAATAATTCCCTGAATTTGAAACATTCCATGTAGCACAGCACAGCATTTTATCATCCATCCTATTAATTAGTTCATTGAGTGGAGAATAAGTTTGTTTAAATTGTGTACTTTTTATAAAACTAAACACACAAAAAACAAATAATCCAGTTAAAAACTGGGCAGAAGACAGGAATAGATATTTTTCCAGAGAAGACATACAGATGACTAACAGACACATGAAAAGATGCTCAACATCATTCATCATCAGGGAAATACAAATCCAAACAACAATGAGACATCACTTCATGCCAGTCAGAATGGCTAAAATCAACAACACAGGAAACAACAAATGTGGAGCAAGGATGTGGAGAAAAGGGAACCCTCTTACACTGTTGGTGGGAACGCAAACTGGTGCAGCCACTCTGGAAAACAGTATGGAGATTCTTCAAAAAGTTAAATATAGAATCACTGCATGACCCAGCAATTGCGCTGGTAGGTATCTACCCAAAGGATACAAAAATACTGATTTGAAGAGATACATGCACCCTGATGTTTATGGCAGCATTATCAACAATAGCCAAATTGTGGAAAGAACCTAAATATCCACTGACTGATAAATGAATAAAGATGTGGGATGTGTGTGTGTGTGTGTGTGTGTGTGTGTGTTTGTGTATATATATATATATACACATATATGTGTGTGTGAGTATTGGAATGGAATATTACTCCGTCATAAAAAAGAATGAACTCTTCCATTTGCAATGACATGGATAAAGTTAGAGAATATTATGCTACGTGAAATAAGTCAGTCAGAGAAATAGAAATACCATATGATTTCATTCATGTGGAATTTAATAAACAAAACAAGTGAACATAGTGAGATTAAAAAAAAAGCAAACTAAAAAACAGACTCTTAACTATAGAGAACAAATAGATGGTTACTGAAGGGGAAATGAACAGGGCTGGGGTGTGGCAGGTAATAGGTTAAATAGTGTTGGGGTTTAAGGAGGAGATGTGCAGTGATGAGCACTGAATGTTGTATGGATGTGCTGAATCACTAAATTCTACACCTGAAACTAAAACTGCATTGTATGTTAAGTAGCTGGAATTTAAATAAAAACTTGGGAGGAAAAAAAAAAAAACTAAGGAAAGGACCAAAATAAGGTCATGCACACTCTTCTATAAGCTGTGTGAGCCTTCATGACATCTGGGCAAAGTCCACTGTATGGGGCACAGTATCTTTCCTCTTCTGGATACTTCTGCTACAGAAACAAAATTCAACAAAACAAAACAAAACAAAACAAAACAAGACAAGACAAAAAACCCAGAAAACTCTTTCTCCATCTGTTTAAAAGAAATGAGAAATTTGCTTTAAAAATAAGACATGATTAAATTTGCTCCATTTTTACAACTTTGAAATGTTAGGTAGCTAGAAATCTAATGCTAAATGTTTTATTTAATAATTTGATAAACCTAGTAACTATACTAATACAAATAATTATCACTATTAATGATAATAGTAATGAAGCGATAAATAAGAATTTTCTGGATACTAACTGGGTTATTTACATCTCTTAAATAACCTCTTTTAATTTCAACAACAATCACGTGAGGATGTCTTTTTAATGCTTATTTTGCAATGGAAAAACTGAGATTTAAAGAAGTGAAGTGGCATATTCACAGTCACACAAAACATGTTCAAGGTCACTCAGATGGTTAAAGGAACAGCTATGAAGAAGTCAGACTAACCCAAAAATTATTCTTAAACTCGATACTATAAAAAGCATATAATTTCAGTTTTTAAGAAATGCAGTGCAGTTCATACATGTCTTAAGTAGTTTGATTTTGTTGTTTTATTGTTTGATCCTAAGATATCAAGAAAATCACTTAGCTAAAAAAAAATCTTTTCCCAAATGAACCAATTTTTTTAACTGTAAAACTCTTAACATGCTCAGGATCTAGTCTTTCTTACTTTTAGGACCTGAGGCCAGTGCTCTTTGTCATTTCCGGTCCATTTTTTTACTGAGCTTGCTCAAATCTGTTAAAGCTCAAGTGTCTGGTATCTTCAAGGAGTCTTACCATGGTTGCCAGTTATTTTCTGTCCTCTGAAATTCGATCAATTCATCCAGGAGGAGGTGAGTTGTTGTATGAAAAGCATGAGATGAGAAGATCATCTTTCTCAGATTCCATCCATGGGTCTCAGAAGGACCAAGGAGGTTGCATTTATCGTACCTTTAATAATGTACTTATATAAAGATATACTTTAATCTTGGACATGCCATTCCCCCATGGTGAATGGCCTTTTCTATTGTTTTATTACATATGACCCACAATGTCTCTAACAGAAGTTTTCTTGGGATAACTACAGAGTCCGAGTAATCATAGAACTCTTTACATTAATCTATAAGACAGGGGTTCTTTTTCATAGATGAGGAGATCAAGATTCAACATATTTAAATTATATATAGATCCCACTGGAAAATAGGCCCCGTGAAAAGTTTATTTGTATACTTGTTCTGTCATTGTAGTGTTCCCAGGTGCCTGTTCCATATATGGCACGTAATAGGTACTCAATAAATAATTGTTAAGTGAATGAACAAATACACTGGCCTAGCCATTCAGAAATGTTTATATTGACTCTAAGTCATTTGTTTTTATCATCTGAGGTGAAAATCATTTATTTTCTTTTGTTATGTGCATTTTAAACATTATTTTTAGTCATACGTGATTGCTAAATATCTTGGAGAAAAGCTGTAAGTTGTTCTGAATGCTTGAGAAACCATCGTCCCCAAACAAGGGAGAGAGGTCTAGGCAGTTCCCTAATCTCAGGTCCCCAGGATATAGGGGACCATATAGCCTCATTTACCTGGACAAATCTTAAGAGATCTGAAGCAAAGGTAGTGGTCCATATCCTGCCTGGAAGGATTTGAGATTCTTGGGCTTTACAGCTGTCTGAGAGAGCACATGATTATGGTTACTGGCTGAGAGATACAAGCAATTGGGGGGACCAGAAACTGGAATTACACTTCACCAAAGCTTCTGCTTCCTCTTCAACCATTCCCCTTTCTGAGACAGCCAGTGTCCCCTGCTTAAGGGGGGGGGGGGGGTACTGAGGCAGAGCCCTGTGCCCCATAACTTGAAAGGGCTGTACCAGCTACAGACCATCAGTTCGGCTGCTCCCTGCCCAGCCTGCTTCCCTTCCTTCCTCAGAGCTGTTGTTCCCCAGAGCATTGCCACATAAACGTCTTGCAAAACAAACTCCAATTCCACACCTTTCTGTGGAACCCAATCTGCTAATTGAATCTTTGGAGACGGGAGCCTGAGAACACATATTTTTATGAATTTGTTCTGGTGATTATAATGTACCCAGTTTGAAGTAGCCACTTCTCTAAGCAATCTTGTATTTGACATGAAGATTACCAGCCAGAAAAAGAAAGTGACAAACAAAGAGGTATCCAAGAGGTATATGTGGAAGGAGATGGAAATTAAATTTTAAGATGAACTATGCTAAAAATGAAGTTGTATGACAAAGAGTAGGAGAAAATCACAGATTGCTATTTATTTTCCAATTTTGCACGTGCCAGCTTTAGGCAGAAGCTATAGTTTTAAATTGGTTATTACTATCACATAAAGATAAGAATTTTTAAATAGTTTCCTAATTCTGATCAGTTGGGAGAGGCCGGACAGAAAAGAACAAGACGGGCTAATTCCACGGTTACTGGGGAAAAGTGCATGGCTTATGAGTGGCTTCTCTTATGAATGGAAAGAAGAAGTAGATAATGGTGAAGAACAAAATTTCTCATCCAGAAAACAATAATAAAATTGGCCTAATTAATCCATCCATTGTAGCATACTCTGTAGCATAGATCTTTAACTTTTGCAGGATACATTCTCTGTGTATATTACTAGAGATTATTCATGGCAGATTTCTTTACTCACCATTGTGTCTTTTATTTATGACAAATGGTAGTATCTTTGTGGCATTGTGGCATCTATACCTACATGTATAGATCAGTGTAGAGTAAAGTTATCCCCAAAGAGGTGGACAGGTAAGTCTCACAACACAAAGCCCTAAAATGAACCAAAGACTAAATGCACTTAAGATCACCAGAGTCAGTGACATCATAATGAAGAAATCCCCCCCATTTACTAATTATTACTTCTAAATCATGCTTTTTAGACCCAGAAACTTTAAAGTTTTATTTATTTATTTATTTATTTATTTATTTATTTATTTATTTATTTTTATTTATTTATTTGAGACAAAAGAGAGAGGCAGAGACATAGGCAGAGGAAGAAACAGGTTCCCTGCGGGGAGCCCAAGGTGGGACTCATCCCTGGATCCCCGGGGTCACACCCTGAGCCGTAGGCAAACGCTCAACTGCTGAGCCACCCAGCTGCTCCAAGACCCAGAAACTTTACGTTCAAAAAGAAGTCTAAAAGTCTAAACAGCATAGCCAGATCATCTTGCAAACCAAGTAGAGATCCATATCTTCTTTATTTTTCCCTGTTAATTCAATGAGTGTCTGAAACACTGTATAAATACTAAGGCAAGGGAAGCTTAAATCACCGAGCAGAAAAATATGGTTATTTTTACTGGGGCTTTATTTTTGAATGTGTAATATGAGCACACACCTGCAGGTATTCATTCCCTTAGCTGGCATGGAAACCAGATGTGTTAAAGAAAGTTCAGATAACACACACAGAAGATAGCTGCTTAAAGTTTTTGATCTCAGTCGTTGTATTTGGTTTATGTATTTTTCTTCTTTGATCATATGCTATGTGCTTGAATAGATGAAATAGGTTATAACTGCAATCTCCAGCAGCTTGTGTAGACTGCTGAGCATATGTATTGTTAGGATTGACCAATTCAATTCCATCGCATGCTTAAACATGAGTAAAGTCTTCATCTTGTTTTGAAAGTTCAGACCAGCAGAGAAAAAAATGGGGACAGAAATATTCAAAAACAGAGATCAAAAGGGAGCATATATTTTATAAATGTCCTCTCCTCTTTGCTTTGATGATGCTACAGGCTTTCCAGAGCTTTTCCATGTCTGCAGAATGGCAGATGGCATGTTCTGCAGAAAGGCCAATGGTGATATAAATATAGTGCAACCTCAGAGAGGAAAGTATTTTGGTTTATAAGTTTTTCTGGAATACTGCCTATAACACGATACCAACCAACCCATTAGCATATAATCCTACAGAAAATAGTTTTCAGATCAATGACTTTTATTCTTAAGTTTAGTGCAGTAGTTTTTGCTCACGTATTCAGAATAAGATGTCAGTTAGGCTATTCAATTTCAGAACCCTCCCACCAGATTATGTGCTAGAGGAATTTACAAAGATTAGATTGCCAGGAAATAATTAAATAAATGCTTTTAACATAATGACTCCAATCTTTTTTGTCTACTTCACTCAAACATCTTTAAAAGGTGAGGTTCAATGTAAATGATTGCTTTCTTTCGTGTTTTTCTTTTAGGAATTTTCTATATGTGTCTCTCAAGAGCTTATTAATGCTGAATATTTATTTTGTCCTTTGTGGATTTGCATACCATGTTTTATGGTCTAGTTTTTTTTTCCGTTTGTTTGTTTTAGTCTAGTTTTTAAAATAATTGTTTATCTAGGCTTAGACCTCTAAACTGAAGAGGTATAAAGCATTTTAGAATATATAACCCAGGTTAATATAAAAGGCAAAGAGGATAGAAAAGATGTGAATACTGCTTTGGAGAAGATAACGACTGCTGGGTAATTTAGTAATCATCGCCAACTAATTAAAGAGCCAATTTGTAGAGGGCGATGCAATGGGAATATAGCCTATTCAGATCTCCCTTCAAGGAATGTCTTGTTTCTATAGCTTTTAGGAGCACTGTAAGCAAAAAACCATTGGCTGTTGAAAGGACATTGTCACCCAAAGTCACAACTGTGTCCGGGAGAGAAATATTCAGTTGATCAGTAAGGTGAGGGTCTGAAGCCCTGATGATTTCTGCCCAATGTAGCACAACTATTCTAAGGCCATTTTAGCCTTGGACTCTCTGTGGAGCCAACTGAGGCAAGTATTAGGCCTGTACCCAACTTCTCTTCCCCCTTCCCAATTTAACTACATTGGGGAGGGGGAAGAGATTACATATAACTCACAATAGAAGCTTCTAATTTTGTTAATACTAAATGAATCAGAGGTTGCAAAACAGAGTCAAGTAATTTATTGCTGTGAATGAAGAATAGGAAAAGTGTAACGAGCCCTTATATAAAAACAGATAACTGAAAATAAAGCAAACAGCTACAAAATAAGCAAAGAAAAAGAATACTATGGAATAGACTCATATATTTACATCAACCTAATGCCCAATGTTCAGTGTTAAAACTGGTCAAAGCTCACACTGCTCAACAAAATCCTGATGCATAGAAAGTCAAAACTGCAGCAGCAAAGTGCCTAATGATCGTAGGAAATATCAGAGAAAACAAGATAAGGATTAGCCTTGATACTTAATGAATATGTACTTGGTAAAGATGACCTCCAGCTACGTAAACAATTGTCTTTAGTCTTGGATAAATTAACTTTAGAAAAATTGAGGATTGAAATATCTGACTTACAATAACTAATTGTATTGTTTGTGTTTGTTATTAAATGAATTTCAATTCAGGCTTAGTGGATGATGCTTCTAGTAAACATGGACCACCTGAAACAGGACGTCAGTAACATAATCATCTTTATAAAAATTCCATGCACATATGAAGGCCAAATCTGAGATGCAAACAGGGAATTCGAGATGATTCTTTATATCTGATTAAGGATTTATATTTTCTTACATGTTTCCACATGTTTTGCCTAATTTATAAACATATGTTAAAACATAAGCTGATATCAAATCATAGTTTACATAAAACTGTGATTTAGAGTCTGAAAATTTCATCTCAACTATTACTGTTTCCCTCTGTAATTCACTGAGTCATTTCAATTGCTTTAAAGGTTCTATATTAATGATTACTAACATTTTATCGTCCCTAGCATTATTTGTGGTTTAATCACAAGGGTTTATTTTTTACAACATTAGGTTGAATATGATTCCGGTGATTATATCAAGATCATAGAATTATCCTCATTTGGCTTACCGTGCACAACTTTATATTTTGTATTAGTTTAAATCTAAAAAAATAGACTTCTGAAGTCACTGTTACTATGATTACTGAAGTCCTAGGTGATAGTCCACTTTTACAAATTGGAAGGACACAAAAAGCCATTTGTAATTTGTATATATTTTCTGAGGCTGTTTTTCCCTTTAAAGCAGGCACAAAGAAAACATATTGGCATAATATTCTGGAGAGGTACCAGACTCAATCAGAGGTCCATCTGTTGCGTCAGACTGGCATGGCATATATTATTTGGGTACTTTCGAACACATAGTTGTTATTTTTTTAATCTTTTGAGAAAAATTGATAAAATCCTGTTTGATTTCCTAGCAAAAAATAAAGAAAAAAATTTAAAAAAGAAAAAAATTAAGAGAAGGAGGAAAGGAAAGATGCCATAATTATCAATATTTTACTAGAAAATATGGACTTAAAAGGTCTTTTATTGCTTTGACATTTCATCACTATGAAGTATCACAACATATTTCTTGCACCTTTTAGAACATAAGGTATTCAGCTTCATTTGAAGGCATGTGCTTAATTTATAAAGTCTTACTCAGTTCGCTGAGATTTATCTTTTCATCAAGAGACAAGTTCATAATCTGGGTGTGTAGGATGACAAGTGTTTCTAAGCATCCAGTAGTATTTGCCCCAAGACATCTACCCCACACTTTATTTTGATGCTACACACAATGAACATTAAAAACAGAGAAGGGGGAAACATGTAACAAGCAAATGCTGCTACATTCAGGAATGTCCCAGCAGATGTCAGTGAACAGGCCAGTTTAGGAATTTCAGGTTGAGAACATATTGAAGACACTGAAAAGTTGGAAGGAAAGAGTGATAGAGCAAACATATTCGGCTCAGCTGAAAATGGAAGGGATCCCAAGTCAACCTGTTAACTCTTCGCTGATGTTACTATCCTCAGGGGCTTTGCCTTCTTAACCTGCTTCCACTCTGACTCTTTTAGGATTTAATCGTATGAAATAAAACAGTCTT
The DNA here is from genome assembly GCF_048164855.1 of Canis lupus baileyi. NCBI lineage: Eukaryota > Metazoa > Chordata > Mammalia > Carnivora > Canidae > Canis > Canis lupus. The sequence continues at coordinate 9,609,115 of NC_132857.1, forward strand.
GAATTTTTATTTCTTTTCTCTTTCAGACCTTGCTGATAGCCAGCCTTTGATTACAGTTTAGAAACACATGAGGGATGATCTAACACCTGCAACATAACATATTAGAAAGAAGAAATAATATCTCTGGAATATATGGTACATAATATTTTGATCTTCTTCAAATCTATTTGCATGCACATATTCACATTTTCCTAATTTTCTCCTGCCTCGATTAGATAAATGCACCTTATTTTGTTCCAGGCTTTTCCTTCTAACTGTGCCATCACTTAAACATCCTTGCTTTATCGTTCATCAGTCTTCTTTTCACAGGCTTCTCCCTCTCCCGTTGTACCGTCCTTTTACTTTTATAAATATGTTCATGACCCTTTGATAAATTCTCTACATGTCTTATACATTCCTTTCCCTGCAAAATAAAGGTTTTATTTTCAATAAGTAGTGTGTTTTACTGTTTCCCCCTCATAACATTTCATTCTCTGCCTCCCACTGCAACCTGGTTTCTGTCCTTATCACGTCACTGAAACTGTTCTTGCTAAGGTCGCCAAAAACCTGGAATAATGCCAATTCCCTTAGGCACTTTTTTTTTTTTTTTTTTTAGCTTTGTTTTGTTGATCTCTCTGTGGTATTTGACACTGTTCATTATTCCATTCCTTCTAACATTTTCTCTTTCTTTGGCTTTACAATAGCCTAAAATTCTAGTCAACTTTCTCCATCTCTGGTTATTCTTTCTTTGTTTATTATTTTGTTTTGTATTCTGCTCTTCTTTGTTTCGTTTCTGTTGTTTTTGTTTGTAAGTGGGATTTTTCTCTGTCTACTGTTTAAATGAATTTCCATTCATACCCTTCATATGTTTTCCTCTTACCTAAGGAAATTACAAATTCATATGGCTGCCAATATTTCTGCATTTTCATGACAAAAGTATCTATTTGGGAAAATATTTATTTCTTATGATCACACCCAAATCTCTGTAGTTTTGCATGTTTTTACATGTGCATATGTGTGTGTTCATCATCATCTTCCTATATCTTCATATCTAAACTTCTACCAGTGTTCTTCATTCTGCTAATGATACTGCTGTCTTCTGAATTAGAAATATAGGGATCATCCTAACTTCTGATACATCCTTTCTTCCTAAGTTCAATTAGTCACTAACTTTTGGATATCTGTGGGACAAGTATTCTTCTTTTTTTATGAATTTATTTTTATTGGTGTTCAATTTGCCAACATATAGAATAACACCCAGTGCTCATCCCGCCAAGTGCCCCCTCAGTGCCCATCACCCAGTCACCCCCACCCCTGCCCACCTACCCTTCCACCTCCCCTAGTTCGTTTCCCAGAGTTAGGAGTCTTTCATGTTCTGTCTCCCTTTCTGATATTTCCCACTCATTTTTTCTCTTTTCCCCTTTATTCTCTTTCACTATTTTTTATATTCCCCAAATGAATGAGATCCTATCATGTTTGTCCTTCTCCGATTGACTTATTTCACTCAGCATAAAACTCTCCAGTTCCATCCACGTCGAAGGAAATGGTGGGTATTTGTCATTTCTAATGACTGAGTAATATTCCATTGTATACATTTTCATTTTCTTTATATCCTATTAAAACATCTTAGTTGTCTTCACCTATATTCTAGGCTTTAAAATGTTAGGCAAATGCTCTCTTCTTCACCTTCTTATTGTTCTGATTATTTCAAAGTCTTCACTTTTCATTATTTCTACTCCTTCCTCATCTTAAATCGAATGATCACCTTTTCTTCTACCAAAGTGATAAACCTAAAGCAACAGTCTGAATTGTGCTCACCCTTCTAGTAAGTCCTCATCAACAGCTTCAGATAGGCCAAAGAATAGAGTCCAATTTTCTTAGCCTGGCAAGTGGAAGTCTCCAACTTTCTATCCTTGCCAACTCAAACCTTCTTTACACAACTCTCCCCCTGACAAATGACACACAGACCAAGCTGAGGTAACGAGAATTACTATATACTTGCTATTATCTCTGCCTCCATATTTTCATATATTCTTTTTTCTTTGCCTACAGGGGTTTTCACTCCTTTCTGCAAAGTATCAAGACATAACTCATGCTCACAAGTCTCCTTAATTGGCATTCATAAGTCCCTTCAGTCAGAAGAGATGACTTAATCTATGTGACAGCTAAGCCTTGTGCTTCCCTATTTTGAGACTATTTCTACATTATTTTGAAAGACCACACACACATACACACACAAAAAGCACTGAAAGATTGACTGACTTCAGATTGTGGAATGTGTGTTTTTTTCTCTGTATTTCCATATTTCCCCAAAATTTTATGGTGGGATCACATATTACCTTCCTAATATAAACACATGGTATATATAACATTAGAGCTTTTATATTATTGTGTTTAACAGTTACACAGATAAACATTCCCTACTAAAGAGTAAACTTCTTGTAGACTGACTTTTCCTTTTTTCTTTTCTTTCTTTTTTGAAAATATATTTTACAATTTATCTTTATTTCAACTGGTAGGCTTCTGACTACATTATTGTTAAAATTTAATAGCATAGTGAGTCAAAAGAATGAAACAATGAATACAACTTAACAAATTAGAATTTTAAAAGCAAATGAAAACACAAATATGGATGGCTAGCCTAATATGAAGAGCTGAAGGACAAATGATGTTTTAAGACTTTTCTCTTTATGTTTTAGAAATATATTGGATGTTTGTTAAAACATACACCATTTTGTTGATATTAAATGTGCCCTGAACTTAAATGTGGGATATATTTTTGCAAAGCATATTTACTTGCGTTTACATTTTATTTTTTATTTATTTATTTTTTTTTTTTGCTTTTACATTTTAAAGTTCATTTGTTTGATAATGTTTTAGACTGTTTAGTTTATAGGTACTTATTTTTTATGTGCCCCAATCCTTTGTTACATCAGTTTATCTAAACTGTCTTTCCAGGTACTTCTCCTATTCAATTCATACTGGTCTCATATTGTTGCCTTTCACTAAGGATTACTTAATTTGACCCTCTTCTTATAACTTTCATAGTCACTCTGATACTAGAATTGTATACTCTAAAATCTTTTGGTATTTTAATGCTCGTTTCATCAAACAAAATCTCATAATATGCCAACGTTTTCACTGTTATCTTGTAACTATTAAATGTGATTTTTAAGATATTCCATAACGTGTGTTTTCAGAGTGCCTTATGAACAAGTTTCAGCACATCATTTTACCCTATCATGGCTCCATATAACGTTAGGGATATCATTCCAAATAAGAATTTGTTGTAGCTTCAGTTGGTGCTGAATACAAGCAGATCTTTTTAGTGTCCTTCAAATTACATATCATAAACATCAAAGTATTCTTCCTCTGTGTTCTCCTAATACAATGCAGAGGAGGGGTATATTAATGAAATCCAGGAGAAAGGATAGGTATGATCATGATCTTTGCCAAGAGTTACAGTTTTCATTTGTTTTAGAGAATGATGGCACTATCTGTCAACTGCAAAAAAGAATTATTAGTAGGAACCTAAGTATCAGAGAGTAACAACAACAGACTCTAATAAAATAATGCAGTGTCTAATGGCTCATTGACAAGTGAAAAATGACCAGAACTGTTGGTAATACATTTAATTTTCAGCTGAGTGATGTTATTTAACCATGTTTGAGGGAAAAAAAAGAAAATATTATTCTCTTCGATATCCAAATATTTCATCCACAGTTTGGGTTTCCTAAAGGAGAATTATTTAATTTTTTTATCATGTTAAGAGAAACTAATGCAAACTCATATAATTTAATTCATAGACTATTTTTCCAAAAATGCATATACTTAAAAGAATTTGAGTATGAAATATTTGCTTTTATGAATATTTGAAATATTTGTTTTTCAGATCATTACATATGATCTGTAAATTCAAATACAATGTAAGACTTTTTTCAACCAAAAAAAAAAAAAGACTTTTTTCAACCTATGACATTTAAGTTCTATGAGATATTTATTATAAATAATAAAGCTGCATAACATTTATGATTATTGGGATAATCTTTAGTAAAATAACTTTAAGTTGTCTTCTCAGAATCAATAAATGAAATTTTACAAATTGAGCATATCAAAAGCATTCTTGATATGGAAAATACATAAATAGAGTAGCAATATAAAGGATAAGTTGGGAAACATCAGATATAGCTTTTTAAAAACTCATTCTAAACATTAAAAAGAAAGCAATACCTTAGAAGAGTGAGAAATTAATAGATCTGATAATTTTTATAAAGTAAATAAAATGATCAACAAACATATGAAAAGCCCTCAACCTCACTCATTAGTAAGTAAATGATATTTAAAATGAGGTACTGTTTCCACCTAAAAATTAGACAATATAAAAATTTTGATAATGTTTCCCATATAAGGTGTCACAGTTCCAGGAGTATTATTTGGAAATATTAAAACCAGAAATTTTATATCCGTTGATGAATGTGTATTGTTCATAATATCAACAATTTAAGAAATAATAAAAACATTTCTCAAGTTTATTAATATTCTTTATACGGGGTCATTTATAACAGATTCAACTCTGTATATATGCTTTTGAAATATTAATTTATTTAACCCTCATAACAACCTTGTGAGGTACTTACGATTAATGTCGCAATTTTATACTGTGGTCATAGAGCTACTGAGTGCAATAGTGACCTATTGAGTGCAGTTCTAACATTTAAATCCCAGGAGTCTGACTCTAGAATCTGTATGCTAAACCACCTTACTGTGCTGCTTCTCTAAGTTTGCAGTGAGTTGTCCTAATAATAATTCATCCATGCAATGTTATGTGGATATAAGAAGTAAGGTAGATCTGGATATGTTGATAGGAAATAGTTCCCAAATTCATTGAAATTTGCAAAAACAAGATGTAGTAGGTGTGTATAAGATGAGCATGTTTTTATTTTTTTATTTTTTATTTTTATTTTTTGAGCATGTTTTTAATGTTAAATTGAAGAGAGCGAAATAAAGGAGAGAAGGGGGAAGGCAGGAGGCAGGGAGAAGAAGAGAAGTAACAGGCTTAGCGTCTAGTCTGGAATTTTCTTACTGTCTGGTCTTGGGCAAGTCACTTTTCTTCCTCGGACCTCAGCTTCTTCATATATAAATTTGTGGTAAAAATAGAATGAATTGCTTGGAGTTGTTATAAGGATTAATGAGATAATTCATGCAAAATACTTGAGCTGGTACAGAGAATATAATTTGAATTCTGGAATTGTTAAAAATTTTGGTTTATTTTCAATAGTACAGGATTATCCAATTGTGAATTTTGTTTTGTGCTCTCTTGTATTAAAAGAAACTACTTCTAATTTTTTATAATTAAATATTGACTTTCTTCAGGAAAATGAGAAAATATCAAAACTTTAATTTATGCTTTAATATTTATCTAGTCTTATTCTATTTTAGCTGATCTTCTTAGTGGATTCCCAAAGTTAAAATCTGTGATATACAGAATACATACCTTTTCCTCTTGAACTTGAAGGAGTTGCTGCCCTAAGTTGGAATTTTTTGTTTTTTTTTTTTTTATTTTTTTTTAATGTTATAAATCTCCAGAGTGCATTTAAAACTAAGACTGGTCCAACACAGCATCTTACTAAGAGAAATATTGATCAATGCATAGCCTGAATCTGAAGTCATACAATTGGCAAGCAATGAGTATAATCGCCAACTTTAGATAGAACAGATGCTTTTTTTTCATGATTCTCACCATTACCAGTTTTATTGTTGTCACTGATCTTAATAGCTTAATAGCTCTCATTTGTCATCACAAAACAAACTTCTTCATTTAGAGATTAATAGCAGACATGTGGAATATGGAGTTTTAGAAAACTAAGTATCTAATCATTAGATGATCTTTGTGACTTTTTATATTACTTTTTGTGGCTCTCAATAAATGATCAGAACTCCAGTTGATCTGCTCTCCAAGTATAAAGACAAGAGTCCTCCGTATGATTTAAGAGGGAAAAGGTACTTAAAAAAAATAAGTGAGTTTCTTTTTAGGGAAAAAAAAAACATTCAAAAGATATCACAAAAGGCTTTAAAGCAAAAACATGTTTGAGTGTGGTACCACTTTGCATTTTGGAGAAATATTCTCAAATTCCTGACTCTAACTGGGCATATTGTTTTGTTTGAAACATAGACCTGTTTTGTTTTTTGTTTTTTTAAAGATTTTATTTATTTATTCATGAGGGAAACAGAGAGAGAGAGAGAGAGAGAGAGAGAGTGAAAAGCAGGCTCCATGCAGGGAGCTGGATGTGGGACTTGATCCTAGATCCTCGGACCTGGGATCATGCCCTGTGCCCAAGGAAGAAGCTCAACCCGCTGAGCCACCCAGGCATCCCAAGACCTGTCTTGGTAAGAATCTGTGTACCCCTACTTTCCATCTTGGATTTAAATCCTTCCTACTATGGTACTTACTTTTGCTTTCCAAGTAGAGACACAAACCATGTATAATGAGACATTTGGGAAAAGCCTAGAAGAAAATAATTTCCTTATAGCTGAAATAATGTTGTTGTTTTTATATTTTATGAGCTGATATTAGCACACTTGCAGAGCAGCAGTGGTATCATTTATTCATTCCCAGTCCCCCCAAAACAGCACACTGTATGAATCCTTTGGCAACCATTTTTGAGAACTTTGTTGCCATAAAGTGACCATGAAAACAGAAGGTCATAATTCAGTTCTGTGTTTCACCAAGATAATTTTTTACATCAAGATGTTTTCCACAATTGTACTTGAAAATATTATGCGGAATTTATCAGAATATATACCCAAGAATTACATCTGAAAACAAAACAAAACAAAACAAAACAAAAAACAAATCCTGAGAAACCCATTCTGCTGATAAAGTGGAACTTCTGGAACCACTTGCAAGAATAGTGGTGGTGGCACCAGCTGTTTAACCTGAACCACAAAGCTCTGATAAATGTTGATGGAAATGATCGTCCTTTTTATTTCAAGTTAATCAGTGAGCAACACAACTCACTTAGTCAGCACTGAGGGTTGACATGCCAATGATGGAATATAGTGTTCTATGCAAATACTCGTCTATTACTCAATCATAGTTTGTAGAAGGTGACAGTGAAGATCAATGTGCAGGCACTGTGTACCTTTTTACTTTAATAGCAGGCTTGGTGCTGAAGGACAGATTCTGCTACTTCTATAAGTTCAATTTGGAGATTTCTTTTCTCTCTCTCTCTCTCTTAATTCTCTTTATTTTTTTTCCATCCAACCCATAAGGAAACTCATGAACAGAATAAAAAAATGGCCAGCAGAGTATTTATGATGATTATTTTAAATGAAAAACTATACAGCCCTTCAGCATAGAATCTTTAGAAAGATAGAAATGTATTTGATAGTTATTAATCTCCTACTAGTGACTAAGCAAAATGCTAGCATTTCACATCCATTTAATTTTCTAGCAAATATTATGAAGTCAGTGAAGGGGTTAAGAGTGTGAGTTTAGTAATCGGATCCCCTCATTCGATCTCTTCTGTACTAGGTTGCCCTGTGACTTTCAGTAAGGAACTTAGTTACACTGTGTCCCAGATTTTTCATCTGTTTTAAAAATGAGAAAAATTGTTTCTGGATCTCATATTGTTTGAAAATTTAATGACAAAAGTTTATAAAATTAATATCATGACTCAAAACACACACACACACACACAAAACACACCATATAAAACTTATTGTTAGTGTCTACAGTTAAGGAAATGGAATTTCAGAGATGTTAGAAAATTTGCCATAATAACAAAGCACATATTTTGGACTAGATTTTGAGCTAGTGTGTTTTTTCAAAGTTGACATCTTTTCTCTCCAGAATATTCTTGACAATTTCTTTGAAAAGAGATAAAGGGAAATCCACTGCATTTTTAGGTAAGAACAATAAGTTATATCAAACTCCAAGGAAACATCTCCTCCATCTCCTTGTACTCTTCTTACCTTCTTCACAAAAATCTGAACTTTTCAGACACAATTTGTTATAAATTAAGTACAATGCAGCACTTTACATGGAGTAGTAAATTGCCATTGGTACACTTTACCCCCCAAGGGTTTTAAGCACCCTTTTGGAGAGATTTATAACTCTATATTACATATTTTCTCCCAGCTAAGGCCTACAAGTTCTCAGCTAAAAATAATTGTTTGATTTTTCTTTCTAATGTTTTTCCTTGAATGAAAACATTAATTATAGTTAATATGTAGAAAATTCTATAGTGTAATCTTTTCTGTATTTCTTAATTACCATCTCCTTCAGGCACTGCTGGTTTTGCAGGATATTTTTCTGGAATTGTATTCCTTTTAGTGATACCTTCAAGGCAACATTACTGTATAATAGTAATGTATATGTACGATTACTTTGTTGAAACTCTACCTTTCTAATAGCAAAATTTTATTTCTTTTTTGTTGTTGTTGCTGTTACGTTCATCATGTCACCCTTGGGCTTAACATTTATACTATAGCATGAAAAATAGACCTTAAACAATAAGTCTGTAAAATAACAGTCCATAATTTAAGTGAGCTTGGTTGGCAATAGCTAATATAGAAAAATAGTGGAAATATCTTCACCATGGAAATTGGCAAACACTACAAATCAGGGATTATCTTTCAAAAGCCAGGTGTTAAAATATTTGCTAGCATACCAATTTATACAAATAAGTAAAATCTTGCTTGCCTTGAGCAATAAAGGAAACAAATGAGCAATTTCTGTAATGATTGTATAGCAGGGATATTACCCCCTCTTCCCACATAACTGAGCTGCCTTAGATCTGTCACCATTCCTCAACTTTCCTCACCCCACTCTTTCTGGCTTATCAGGTAAGAATAAGTGCTAACAGACCAAAAGAAAATTAGTATGTGTGACTCCTTGAGAGAGATAGAGTAGCTAACCGAAGCAGAAATGCAGTTTTTCAAAAAGAATGTAAGCAATAAAACCGTAGGAAAACATTCAAGAATTCTTGTGGCCACCAAGAGAATGTTATTTGGGTCACGTGGGATCCTGGAGTCCTTCTGCAGTTTCTGCTTAGGTTTAACAAGTCAAATTCCTCTCATTTCAGTAGAAAATGTGAAAATATGTGTATAGATAATATTCACTTAAAATAACTTGATATATATATATATATATATATAGTTTTAAAGATTTTATTTATTTATTCATGAGAGATACAGAGAGAGAGAGAGGCAGAGACACAGGCAGAGGGAGAAGCAGGCTCCATGCAGGGAGCCCGATGTGGGACTCAATCCCAGGACTCCAGGATCACGCCCTGGGCCGAAGACAGGCGCTCAACTGCTGAGCCACCCAGGGATCCCAAGAACTTGATATTTTGAAAAAAGAAATGTGTTGACTTAAGCATCTTATTCAAATGACTTTTCTAAACATATTTGTCAATGTCAAAGATGATATTCAAATTTTTGAGTAGCACAATAAATCAAAGTTCATGAATATATAAATATATATGTATATTCTTCAAACTTATGTTTTTAACTTTCAATGGAAGGATGACAAAATAATTTTGAAAAATACATAATATTAAATTTATATGTAGATTTTATAACACCATTAAATAGGTAATTATTTAAATAGCCTTTCTTAAAAAAGATTACAGCAGAAACAAAATTTTCAAAATATAAGACAAATATGTTTTCTCTCTTAGCTCCTGTTGAAGATGGAGCCATATATTTTTAGTACTTGAACAACATATAGTATCATTCATTCAATAAATATTTATTAAGAACCTACCATGTGTTATACATTATACTAGGTTCTGAAGCTACAGGAGTAAAAAACACAAACAACCTACCTTCTGTCATTTACATTCCATTGATTATCTATTTTAATTCTATTACCTCATAAGTAAGAAAAAAGAAGTTTCAGAGAACAAAGGCTTATCCTCCCATCTCCACCATACTGGAAGACTACTCAAATTTTCTTTCAGTTCTTTTCCCTTTTAAATTTAAACAATAAATAATTTTCATCTTGCTTGATTTTCATATTTCAAAATACTAATAATCATCATTGAGATTCCCATTTAAATTTTCTAAACTTGGGCAGCCTGGGTGGCTCAGTGGTTTAGCGCTGCCTTTGGCTCAGGGCTTGATCCTGGAGACCTAGGATCGAGTCCCACAACCGCCTCCCTGCATGGAGCCTGCTTCTCCCTCTGCCTGTGTCTCTGCTTCTCTCTGTGTGTCTCTCATGAATAAATAAATAAATACAAAGCTTTAAAAAAAATAAATTTTCTAAACTTTATCAGAGTTTAAGGGTTGATGAGTATAGTCTAATCTCACAATATCTCAGGATAATTATTATTCATGCTAACTTTTTTTTTCAAGTGGGCTCCACACCCAGCATGAAGCCCATTAACTTTTTATTACATCCACTAGACTTACTTTTGGATGACATAATTTTTTCTTATACTAAGAAACTTCTTTAGAAACAAAATTCTAGTAAACAAATAACAAAAAACTTCTTTCTTATTCATAATGAAAGAAGATTCATTAATATCCAGAATGTGTGGTATATATTCACTATAAGCATAACCAGATAACACATTTATTATTTCTAGATGAAAAGCCCCCAAATTAGCTATTAGAATATGGGGCACCTGCCCTCGGCTCAGGTCATGATCATAGGGTCCTGGGATCGAGCCCTATGCTATCTCTCTCTCTCTAAAATAAATAGACAAAATCTAAAAAAAAAAAAAAAAAAAAAAAAAGATTTCTCTGGTTTCCAAGAATCACCAAAAATCTACTGAGTCAGATTCTTTGTGAGTGGTGGCCACAAAACTGTGTTTTAAAAATATCAGTCCATAGAGAAACCATTAATCTAGAATTTAATTATTGGTCTACATATGAAAAGACAAGAAATCACCCACCGCCTTCCAGACCTCAAAATTAATTATTCTTATTACATCTTCTTTCTTCACCAAGCTATTAAAATCAAGAGGGAATAGTTTCATCTGGTGGTCTTATCATCTGTGTATTAATTCTGATTTTTACAAGCCATTATATATGATACTAAATGTTTGAAACTGTTTTTATTTTTCCTTTGGTCTTAATTTAAATATTCTATCCTTAATAGGTTATTTGTAGGTAAGAGACAAGTTCAATTGAAAAAAAAAAAATGAAATAGATGCTAAGACATTGCTCTTCTGCGAAAATGTAAGAAAAAATGTTACATTTAAGTTTCATCAACTCACAGTAAGAATCGATGAAACAACTCATCTTAGAACAAGATGTAGATTTTTAAATTTTAGGCTTTACTTAAATCATTTTTCCATGTGGTCTGTTTAAATGTATCTGACTAGGAATATAGTGTGAGAACCTACATTCTCATTGTACTCTCTGTGTGCAATTCAGTTAATGCTTAAGATTAATGCTTATTGCTCCAAGTATGTGGTAGCTACAATAATAGTTATACATGATCTATTATTTTTCATATGGAAGTACTATTTATGGGGGTGCCTGAATGGCTCAGTCAGTTGAGTGTCTGACTCTTGATTTCAGCTCAGGTCAGGATATCAGGGTCCTAGGATTGAGCCCCCCCATGCAGCTGTGCTCCCTGGGCAACTGCTTGATTATTTCTCTCCCTCTCCCTCTGCCTTCCTCTTACTCATGCTCTCTCTCTCTCAAATAAATAAGTAAATAAATAATTTTTTAAGAAGTATATTTATGTATCTATATCCTTCCTTGACTATTTTTTATTTAAAATCAACTAATTAACATATAATGTATTATTGTCTTCAGAGGTAGAATTGAGTGATTCATCAGTCATATAACACCCAATGCTCATTATATCACATGCTCTCCTTAATGCCCATCATTCAATTACTCCATCCCTTCACACACTTCCCCTCCAGCAACCCTCAGTTTATTTTCTATGATGAAGAGTCTCTTATGGTTTGTCTCCCTCCCTGATTTAGTCTTATTTTTTCCTTCCTTCCCCTAAGATCCTGTTTTCTTTCTTAAATTCCACGTATGAGTGAAATAATATAATTGTCTTTCTCTGATTGACTTATTTTGCTTAGCATAATATCCTCTAGTTCCTTCCCGTTCATCTCTTTTTAACTGGAAATCTTAACTAGTTGCCATCCATTCTCTACTTTTTCTTTTTTTATTGTAAATTCACTGGTGACTTTTTCACCATAAGTTACTTACACTAAAGTTATAAATCATGCTATAGAAGATCATCACCCATATTTAGTTAGGAACCTATCACATTTTTCAAAGATATTTATTTATTTATGTATTCATTCATTCATTCATAACATAGAGAGAGAGAGGGAGGGAGGGAGGGAGGGAGGGAGGGAGAGAGGCAGAGACACAGGCAGAGGGAGAAGCAGGCTCCATGCAGGGAGCCTGACGTGGGACTGGATCCCGGGTCTCCAGGATCAGGCCCTGGGCTGAAGGCGGCTAAACCGCTAGACCACTGGGGCTGCCCAAGAACCTATCACATGTTTTTAAAATATGTTTTAGTATAATTTATTATAAAGAGAATGTTTTAGTATAATTTATTATAAAGAGAATGATTCTCATGATGAGGACTTAATGTTCATTAATTTTTGAAAGTATATTTATGTTAGTAATATGTTTATTGGCAGGACCTAAAAAAGATTAGTTAAAACCCAGCTAATGATGTTTTTCCAAAAGTTTTATTTTTATGTTCAAACAATAAAATGGTATATGGGCTCTGGTTTATTTTTGAGCAAGCTAGTGGAGATGGCACATTGTTTGAAACAGTGGTAAAAGTGGGTTTGGTGGTATAGATATAGCAACTAGCTTTTACTACATGAAAGCTTACATAAAGATCATCATATATGCATATATTGATCTTAAGCATGGTTAATGAAACAGGGAATCTTATACCTAAGGACTTTATGTTGCTATTTCCAGACAGTTTCTGCATAAACAAACAGAGGAGATCATCTTATTTGCCAGTGCTTCAAATGTACTAGCTGGTTTGAGAAAGCTATAGGTGAAGAAATTAAGTCATGAAGATCTTAAGTAACTTGCTTAAAGTAGCACAGGGCCACTAGGGCAAAGCTGAGATTGAACCTCTAAATGCATATTCTTTCTCGTGTGCGATGCATCATCCTTAATAAATACAGTATACTGACTCAACTTTGTAGAAGTGGATAATAAAGTAATCCTTAATATAGTTCTGTCTTTAACCTGTTTAAAAGAAAAATTCTATGTAGCTGTTAGCTGAATAAAACATAAAATATAAAAATTTCAAAGCTAAGCTAATAGAATATGCAATCTGACATGGGAAACTGGAACAAATGTTCTGTTTGCCATGACTTTGATGTCAGGATTTTGTATGGATGAATATTGTTTCTAACTTAAAACAGTTGTTTTCTAAAGTTGACCTTTGGGTCTAATTTTTAAAAATCAATGTTTTACTATCATTCAATGAGGAACACTGAGAAATATTAAGAGAAAAATGTGTAGCACTCTTAGAATAGTCAATTTGATGAGGATCACTTCTGAATGAGCAATACCATATTATAAAGATTGTGGCTGTATTTTTTACAAATGGCCTTTGGTGGTTCAGTGTAGTGGGACTTGCATTCTTCTTTATCAGAGCCCTCTTCATCAGAAACATTTGAAGCTGACTTAGTTTTAAAATTTCTTCTTCTAAAAAAACCAGAACCTTCTTTATTAGAAACATTTAAAGCAAATTTAGTTTTAAAATTTCTTTTTTTAATAATATGAAAAACAATGAAAACAGAAGGATGATACATGTGATTATGTAATTCTAATAAGTGTTTTGATATTGCTCCTCATATACATACAAAGACTGCTCACACCAAATAAACCAGAGCAAAATAACTTGTCATAACTACTGACAAACAAATGTTAAAAGAGAAACTTCCTGAAAACAGCAATTTCTTTCTTAACGCTGGTCTCTGAGTTGCTCACAAAATAAGGTGCCCATTGCAGTGTCAGTAGGAGAGCTGGTAGGACTAGTTTTCACTGGAATGTTGTCCTAAACACTTAGAAGAAGTGGAGTTTAAAGGCTTCAAAGAGTTTGAGAGCAGATCTAAAGTACTGTGGGTTTTTTGACATCCTGTGTGTGTGTGTGTGGTGTAAAGTCACGTCTGTGCTTTTGATAAATGTTGCATGATTAGTAGAATTACTGAGCAAGTGGATGACAGGATATATTTTGCTTGACACAAGATTTTATTTAGCACTTGCCATGTTGAGCTGAAGACAACATAGTTAAAAAGATTCTTTGAAAGATTCTTTTTGCAGTTATTCACATTCGGTTTCTTGTTGAATTTGGGCAAGTTATCGAAGCATAGCACAAACTGATGCATCGTTCAGTTTTCAACTTGAAGTGTTAACTAAAGACACTTCAAACTTTATTTTCCTTGATAAGCCATCTAGAACCACTAACTTTAAAACACTCTCAATTCTGAATGAAAGTCAGAATTTGATAGATGTTCTAAAGTATTTTAGAAAAATCTAACACCCTTGTTCTTAGATAAACTTTATTTCCATTATATTTAGATCACACTTGAGGACAGATCCATAGCACTTTAGCTCAACACATTTCTGAAAGAATTAAGAGTTGGACTGCACTAAAACATTTTGTCTAAATAAGATAAACTAGCAGAATCATCATCAAGTGTAAGTGGATATCATTTAATTTAGGTTGCTTGAGAAAATACTAGCTGTGTAAAATAATGAGAGCTTTTTAAAAATTGTAGATACAATAAGATTTAATATTAAGGTAGTCAAATACAAGAAGTTCCTTAAAACAATATCCAAAGTCATAAAAAACTGAACTAGAGTTAAAGTACTATAACCAAGAACATTACAGGGGGGAAGGAAGACATTTCCAATGTTATCCTCATCATTAGTATGTATACAAGCCCAGCTAATACAAAATCAGGGAAAGACTAGCATAAAGAGTATTAGACAAGAGCAAATAACTCTCCATTCACTTTTTCAGAAATTATTTGTTTTGGATTGGTAAGTACCAATGATTGCTGTTTGAACACTTGAAAATGAAATCAACTATTAGAAAAAGATACTGTCAAGAGCAGAGCTGAGCTGGAGAGAGCTGAGCTGATAGGTTGGAGTAGCTGATTGAAGCAACAAGCCAAAATGGAAAGGACAGGTAAGCCTTTAATCACTGCAATAGTATAAGCAAGAGACAAAACTGGAAAAACTCCTCTCCCACTTTTCCATTGTCTTCATGGAACAGTACAGCGTTGGGGCCAAGGACCTGTGGAGAACTGGAAAGCATCTCACTCATGAAGGAGGCTCAGAGAGAAAGGCTCCTCTCATCTGAGGGACTTGGGCTCAGGATGAGGAAGGGAGGGACAGGGCTAGGAGGTGAAAGTTCTTCAGTAATGAGTCAGAGTTGAGAAAAATGTCTTTAAGATTCCCCAGCTTCCCCCACTGAGGTCTCAGCAGAGACACCTGAGGAAGGTGTTGGCCAACCACCTCCAGGAAGGAAGCGTCAAAATGGAAGCAGCCTGAGAGCTCTGCCTGAGAGCCTCATGGGCCAGATGGGCCTGAGTCCTTGACTGCAATTGCCTTAGGAGAACACAATTCACTGGCTGTGCAATAAGCCTGATGTGGGAGGCTCAGTTTTTCTTCCCATTGAGATGTGCCAAGTGAAGCCTTTGTAATTGCCTATAGTAGAGTTTGAAAAAAAATTACACCTAGGATTTTGACCTAGAGCTAGACTTCTCCACATTCATGAGCATCTAAATAATAGTATTCAAAAGAAACATAGAAAAATCTTTTTCATTCTTTATATTTATTTCACTCATTTTCAAAAATTATAAATAACACTTTGTTAAAATCAACCTGTACAGATACAGTTGTAGACAAAATTAAAGAAAAATAAATGTAGACTAGTATAACTTGGAAATATTTTCTAAATATTTGTAAATTAAGCTTAATGGAATGAATTGATAGAAAATTGCATATGAATGTCAAGGTACTCATGAAATCAAAAGACTATGGCTGCCTTTTAATGTTATTCAACCACAAAAATATTGTCTCAATGAAATTTCAGAGCCTCAGATAACATGTGGCAATTAACATACTAAATTCCATTTAGGGTTCAGTGGTTTTATATCATTGTTATTTGACTCACTTAATAAATAAAAGTGGACGAAAAATTAGTACAGTTTGGATGGAAAGCCGAAAAAGAGTATGGAAAACAGCAGGTGGTACTTCCAGGATAATGAGGAGGCCAAACTAGATTGTAGAGAAATGCACCTTTAGAGACACTGTATTGATTTATTGCATTAAATGATAGAACGAAAAATTTGAATTTTATCTGAAAACCAAGTTGATGCTCTGATAAATACCTTGTTTTAGGAAGGCAAGTAATAAAGAAGTAAATACACATATATGTAATTAAGTGCATAAGGATATCTATCTTTATTGAAATAAAGATATACCAAACATTTATTTACTCCTTTAAAGTGGACAATTCATGGTGTTTAGTATATTCAGAGTTGTGCAGACATCACCACTGCTCCATTTTAGAAAACTGTTATCACAAGAAGGAGATATTTCAGGGAAATTAATCTGACAGCAAAATAGTTGGCTGAAGGAAATTATAGCAACTATATGAAAAGTGATAGAGACCTAATTCAAAGGGCCTTGACATTAATGCCCATGAACTTCCAGGAGAGGTTGCACACTTATGGAAAGGGCAGGAATTCCTCTGAGTTTCAGCAACTGTTGGCCATTAGGACTTATATAGAATCAAGACTTACTTTCAGTTCCTCACTTCTCCATCTCTGTTTACTTGGTAAAATTCTCGTCTTTCATTTCTTTGTTGTGGCTTCCTGCACTTGGCAAGATTAGGGCTGCAGACAGGGAACATTATGTCTACCTTAAACTGAGACAGACAGAAGGACTGAGATACATCTTTTCCTTTGCTATTAAAGAAAAAAAATCCATGGAAAGATGTACTTGGGTGATGTGCTAGCTAGGATAGGACCTGTCCATTATAGATGAAAGCAACATCGTGTAAGAAAATGACAGAGCTCGCAAGACCCTCATGATGAAGTGAGAAAAGGAGCAGCTTTTAGATCTAACAATAGATTCTGAACAGTTCAGATGAATGAATGAATGAGCTGTATTCATATCAGGAACTAATGACATTGCAAAATGTGTATATGAATTCACAAAACACAAGAGTTAATGTTAGCTGTTTTAACTTGTTTTTTTAATTGTAGAGGAAATTGGCAAGTACATCTCTACGGTATTAAAAGAAGCATTGATCAGCGAGCTTTCCATTTTGACTAATTCTTAGAATTTAAAAAAAAAGTGCTGATAGTTTGGAAAGCATGAAATTGGAGTTTGGCAAGAATGATACTAAGTTGCGACGTGGCTATGAGTGACCATGAACTCTAATAATGATAGAAAAACAGAAAAAAAGTTACGGCCATAAAGTTATATAATAATTAATAATAATAATAATAATAATAATATTCCATTCAATAGCATTAAATAGGTGAACCAAATAATGTCAAAATGAACAAGTTAGGTAATGAATTGCTGAGTTGGAGTCCCTTGGCTAGATAACTAAAAATTATTATAAGCAATTAAAAAACACCTAATTTGTAGCCATGGGAAAGAAAATAAAAAGGCTAAAATCATCACACGAATAATTTGGAAATGTGTTATCCCAGGCTGTTCAATGAGGTTTGTAAAACTTAGTTTTACTTTTAATAGATAAAATATGATCACAGTTAACATCTTCAATTTTTAAATAACCTGGGTTATTTTGATAATTTATGGAAGTCACAAGGAGAACCAGATCTGTTGCTATTTGCACAAAAATGTGGGCTGCCATATATATTTAACATTAATTGCAACTGCTCCCAAATTCTGTAACAAAATAAGAAAAGGGGAAGATCTCTTCTGGTAGTGATTTTCTGAACAGTATGTCTTGTGCAAAGTAATAACTCAGAAACCATTAGTAAATTGAGCTTAATAGAATGAGTTGATATAAAACTACATATGAACATCAGTGACCTGAAGGAGTCAAAAGATACGACTGTCTATTAAAATTACTCTACAAAAACATACTGTCTCTCTGACTGAAATTTCAAAGCCAAAAATAACACGTGGCAGTTAACATGCTCCTAAGTACTCAATAGTTTCACATCATTGCCATTTGCTTCATTTAATAAATAAAAATGAAAATAGAAATGCCTGCTGCTTTGATCATTCTTTGCAAAATATTTAGCTTATTTTCTCAAGTCCTCAATTTACTTTGAGCATTTTTAAAAAAATAATTTCTGTGTTCAATTGCTTTGGAAAACATGCTATTATAATTTAGTCTTGTTAAATTTGTGTTTACAAGTGTTGCTATTTATGTCAAATTTGCTTGTTTCCTTAGCACTTCTTTATTTAAATTAAAAAAAAAAACAAACAGCTTCTTTTATCCACTTATTTAAATTTTTATCCATGTAGTGCCAAAACATAAACATTTAACACTTGTAACTGATGTAGGCTGCTTCCAAGTGAAAAAATATGAACATAAAGGGCAACACAATTTATTCTTAGTTTGAGAAGTTTAAGTGGAAGAGAGGTGGGAAAACTAGTGTTTTGTTCAGATTTGAGTAAGAAATCTGACCACAGAACAACACGCACCCATCTCTGCTGTACATGATGATCCGGACCAGCGTCTGTTTGAGACACACATTTTGGCAATCTTTAAAACGGGGATATTTTGTTGAAGAGGTATTTAAAAGTGTTTCTATATTTAAGAGCTGTGCTTGCTTGAGGAACACTTCAGAATTTTGCAAATTTGACTTTTTTCTATTGCTGATTTCCTTTCCAGCTGGAGCATTGCTAAATGGAATAAGTGATAGGCCGGGAAGCAAGCTACTTGCCCTACACCAATGGGATAATCTTTTTACAAGACAGATATTTTAACGTATTAGTTTCTTTAAGGTAGTAGATTTAGGAAACAGAGTGGAGAGATAGCTTCCCGATAGTTTATATATGGTATAAAGGAATCTTAAAGTTTGCATATACAAGGGTAATATTTTCTCAAATGCACAAAAAAACAATGCTTAAATGCCATGAATTAGGAATTACGATGACAGTCACCATCACCTAAAGTGATTAAGCAAGATCATCTCCAGATTTTTATTTTATTTTATTCTTTTTACATTTTTGATGTGATTGCTGATTACTAGACAACCCAGTGGTCAGTTCGGTCTTATGCAACTATATATATTCCCAAAGTTATTTCAGAATTTACTAATGAGCCAGAAGGGCATGCTCTGTATGTACCAGAATTCTTTCAGATGTCTCAACTGAAAAAAAAAGATTATTTTAATCAGCTTAGTTGACTTCAATTTTTTTTTTTAAGGCAAAAGAGTCTTATGAAACTGTTATGTATCCATCTAAAAATGTTTTAGAAATGCACTGCTCTTACATAAAAAAAAAAAAAGGCATTTTGGTTGCACTTTGGAATCAAGGCGTTTCAAATGTACAGCTTGTATGACTTTAGTTTAATGGGCTGTCAACTGTCCAGGCAGCTGGAGTACAAAGCTAGGCATGTCTTTAATCTTCAAAGAAAAACAAAGTAAAGAGAATAAATTCAGCTATTAGCTTGAAGGTAAAAACAAATGAAAGGAGAAGGTGAAAGCAAACAGTATCAGAGTTCCGTAGTTGTTGTTTCTTATTTCTTAACAAATGTGAAATTATATTATCAACACATGGTAGGTTATATGCATACACATATGTACATATATACAAAATATCATTTTTCTAAAGATGAATTCTATAATTAGGTTATTAATAATAGAATTGTTTCATCATTGTGAAATTTAAGTAAAATATAGATTTTGAGCATATTTTGAGCATATTTAGCATATTTATAGATTTTGAGCATATTTTGATTGATTTTTACTCAAAAAAGAGAAATAATTTTTCATTTTTGTAACTTGCAAAGCTTTTGCATGGTTTTGATATAGCCATAAAAATATTAAACATTACTTCTGACATCTTGTGATAGAGATCTCTGGTTTCTCACTTTCAAAGATCTTCAAAAAGATCTTTAAGTCTTTACTACACTGTCAGTTCAAAGACTAGTCTGTTTTTTTAAAATTTGCTTATTTCTAACCAATTCTTCTTTGGATACTAAGTACATGCTTTGAGTTACCTCAGTAATATATGCATTAAAAAAAAAGAATTTTTTTAGTAGGCATGTGTTCCAAGATAAGCTAATTTTTTTCTAAAAACTTTCTGTCCTGTTGGTAGCCATTTCTTTCTAATTTCTTCTTCAAATTAAATATTTGAACATTTTCTTATAATGTATGAGTATTGTTTTTATATTTTTAATTTAAAATTGTATTTTAGTGGGATCCCTGGGTGGCGCAGCGGTTTGGCGCCTGCCTTTGGCCCAGGGCGTGATCCTGGAGACCCGGGATCGAATCCCATGTCGGGCTCCTGGTGCATGGAGCTTGCATCTCCCTCTGCCTGTGTCTCTGCCCCTCTCTCTCTCTCTCTGTGTGACTATCATAAATAAATAAATAAATAAAAATTGTATTTTAGTAAATAAATACACATGCATATATTTTAGTCCAATAATTTCTTTTAAAAAAAATTTCACAGGGCTAATTCCATCCCCAATTCAAATTTTTATTCCTAGACACAATTTCTTCTAAAATTTATGATATGTTTAGTAACTTTTTAAAGAAAATTTGCTAGAGTTAGATGGAGGGATGTATGGATGGATGGTTGGGTGGATGGATGGACATACTGATTTTTGACCAATGTAAAATTTAATTCTCTTATTCTTGTCCCCAGTAGACTCAAATGCACACACACACACACTTTTTTTTTCTTCAAGTTTGTCACGCAGTTATATCATATTTTCCTTTACTTTGATCTTTATGATCTTCAGGTGTTAACATTTGTAAAATTTTATTGTTCTGTAGAAATAAAATATAAACAATTTGCTATAAGTTTGTTAGACTTCAATAACAGAAATTAATTAATTTAATTTATGAATGAATAAATTAAGTGGCTCGCTTTTAGTGAATCTGTATTTAAACCATAATAAACATCTAAACTCGCTAACCGTAGATCAAACCTTATATTATTATTATTTTTTTTTTTTAAAGATTTTATTTATTTATTCATGATAGACACAGAGAGAGAGAGGCAGAGACACAGGCAGAGAGAGAAGCAGGCTCCATGCACCAGGAGCCCGACGTGGGATTCGATCCGGGGTCTCCAGGATCGCGCCCTGGGTCAAAGGCAGGCGCTAAACCGCTGCGCCACCCAGGGATCCCCAAACCTTATATTAAATAATTGTAGAACATTTAGTAGTAATCTTTAGTTTCCAAATTTAATTCTTCAATTGTAGTATAAAAATGTACAAAGATTTTATGTGTCTTTTTAATGACATAGAGGCTATTTTATTATCACCAAAATACATATTACGTCCTTATGAAAAATATTTTCAATGTTCTCTATTCTTAAAAAGGTCAGGCAACTTAACATGTAATTTAGTGTCATAGACTTTCTGAAACTTCAGACCATTTGTTTTTTTTTCCCTGTTCCTCTGAAAAAATAAACAGATAACTAGATAGTTATAAGACATTACAGAATAAAGATGGTAAAGGGTCAAATCTGTAAATGTCTTTACATCCAGCCTAACTGGTGAGCACTTTTTACTATTTTTTCTACGCACTTATTTAACAATTACAAAAGCAAAAAAAAAAAATGGTACTAGAATTCAATCAAGAATATAATATATACAAATAATAATTGAATAATAATTGCATTTACCATATAAATATCCTCCCCAAAGTATTCATTATTAACAGTCTGGCATATGTGATGTATAACTTTTAGACTATTGACTATACATTCACAAGATTTATACATGTATGTGAATGTGTTTATTTTATATTATTTTGCTACTTCCTTTTTTCATTAAAAAAAAGAAAAAGAAACTCCGATATGTTTCCAGGTCAGTGCTACCTATCGACCTTGTTCTGTTTAATGGCTCAATAGTGTCTCTATGTCCAGAGCATCCTTTATTGAATAATTTCTCTACTTATGAATATTTATTCATTTCTGTATCAAGCACTCTTAGGGATTTTTCTCTTTAGTGCTAACTGCTGAAAGTTCTGCAAATTCTTATCCATTTCCCAAATACTGTTGCAGGCTTCCCTAGTTTGTTTCTTATTTGTTCCCCTAGTATCCCTTTGAATTCTGTATTAAAATACCCCTTACTTCAATTACGTTATATATTTATAAGCTTACATACAATGTTAGTGGGTTAGTCCCTTGTCAGCAATTACATTTCTTTTTTTTTTTTTTATAAATTTATTTTTTTTGGTGTTCGATTTGCCAACATATAGAATAACACCCAGTGCTCATCCCATCAAGTGCCCCCCTCAGTGCCTGTCACCCAGTCACCCCACCCCCTGCCCACCTCCTCTTCCACCACCCCTAGTTCGTTTCCCAGAGTTAGGAGTCTTTCATGTTCTGTCTCCCTTTCTGATATTTCCCACTAATTTTTTTCCTTTCCCCTTTATTCGTTTTCACTATTTTTTATATTCCCCAAATGAATTACATTTCTAAAATACAACAGACTCCTCAGAAGTGTATGTTGAAGATAAATGAATAATGAATTTCTCATTCATTATTCTCAAATTGCCTTTGTCCAAATGTCAGATAAAATATTTTATTCTTTCTTCCAGTTAAGACTGTCAAAATTAATCACTATTATATTATTTTTATTTTCCCCTCTATGCATTGCCTGGTAATATTCCTCCTTTCTTTCCTTGTGTTTCATTTATTCATTCAGAACCATTCAACCTAGATGCTTGTGAAAGCAGGTTGAATCAGATTAGAGAGCTCTCTACCCTCACTCTCATAATCTTAAATGTGAGAACAAGAAGCAATCACATAGGTATGTATGTATAAACTTTAATAAATTTTATTAAAGAAAACTGCAGAATGATAGTAATACAGAGTGAGGAGATGTAATTTATCAAGCAGTCACCATGTTATGAAGAACATTATATGTTAAATTTTTTATCTATTAATAGCACTGAGATCAACTTAAATATTTTTGTAGTGAGGTGATATGCTCAGATAGTCATTTTGGAAGATAACTCTAGTTCTAATATATAAATCAAATTGAAAGGATAAACATAAATGTAGGAATATAGAAAAATATTGCATCACTACAGGAAAAATTATATAGTAGCTGGGTTTTAAGTAGTCTGGAGGGTGATGGAGAGAAGTTCATTCATATAGGGTACAATTGGAAACACCTGCTGTAGGATTAAATATAGGCTACTAAAGAAAAAAAAATGGCAACGATTGGCTCCTCCTTCTACATTTTGGCTTCAACATCTGAACAGATGAGAGAGCAAAACTTGGTCTGATGGAAAAGATAATGAGCCTACATATGCAGATGAATTTTGTGTTCCTTTCAGGCATTCAAGTTTTTAGATACATAATAAGCAGTTGAATACTTTGGTCTGTAATTCAGTAGGTTCTCACATATGTGAGAGAAATTTGAATACTAGAAGATTCCAACTTTAAAAAGTAACAAGAATCGGAGTAATTAATAATAGTTAATGGAGCATGACTAAGTGTATGGGAAAATGAGCTATATAATTTTAAAACTGAGTTATTTCTAAAAGTTATCACAGATAAATAATTATCAAATAAATATCCACACGGGACATGCAGAGAAAGCTAAAAGAACATTTCAGCATGTATGAATATTTAACAAAGACAGTTTAAATTTAAAGCATTGGAGTTTATTGTGATTTATTATGTGTCAAGCTTTAGCCCATCTTAAATGGCCCCTTCCTAATTACTTTAGATTCCATAAATACAATGAGTTTGTGAATACAAAATGGCATTCAATTCGTGGTGCACTGGTGGGAAAGAAGAAAGGTGAGAAGATTGTATGATATAGCTTAATTTAGAAATTTGTGGATGATTCCATTTCTTTCTGTTTTAATTTTTGAGAACTGAATCCAGATATGATCAGTCTCTATTTTTTCCATATAGAGTAGTTCAAAGATAGGATTCCTCAAAGCAGAGCTTTGATGTTTACTCTAAATCAGCAAAAAACCATTTTATTCAGAAGTCTAACGTATGCTTTCGCTTCTGTTATTTCTGGCTGCTGTCTCAATAGCATCCCCCCCACCCTCATGATGCATTATATTCCTCTGACTTGCTGTAGTAGGTAATAATACAAACATATGTGACAAAAAACTGTCCTAAAAATAAATCCCTAAAAAGTTAATATATATATATGTTTTTTAATTGTATAATTTTCCACACACAGTTTCCATCCAAATTGTTGACAAAGTTTTAATAATTTTTTCAAATTTAAGCTCAATGCTCCATATGATGTCTACTTAATCTTTAATACCAGAAGAAGGTAATTTGTTCATCTAATTCATTTAGATTTCTTAAAGTGTATTTTAATGTAAATTGCTTTTTGCTTATAAAAAAAGTATATATCTTCTTAACAGGTGATTTCATTTTAAATTTTAAATAGAAAAAAATACAATTAACACTTTTTCAGATTAATGGGATTTGTATTTAAATACACGAACCTTGGGGAGCCTGGGTGGCTCAGTAGGTTAAGCATCTGCCTTTGGATAAAGCCATGATCCCAGGGTCCTAGGATCAAACACTGCATCGAGCCCCATGTGAGGCCCTGCATGGGGCCCCCCACACCACAGGGAGCCTACTTCTCCCCCTCTCTGCCTGCTTCTGCCTCTTCCTCTTCCTGCCGCTCCCCCTGCTTGTGCTCACTGTTTCTCTCTGTCAAAAAATAAAATCTTTTTAATTAATTAATTAATTAATTAATTAAATTCTTGAACCTTCTTTTCAAAAGAAAGCATTATGCTTATTCTATTATATATATATATATGAGGTTTCTGAGAGAAGAGACCTCAGCTAACATCCTCAATGCTCTAATATATAAGTCGCAGATTTAATCAAAGTCTCAGATATTTGAATTTAAAAATGTACACTGTAAGATTCATAACTGAAAATCTAGAGCTGAATATGTTTAGAATAATAGTCAATAATAAGAAAAGTGAGAGTGTATTCTTAGAATGAAAAAGGAATAGTTCATCATTTTTGTTTTAAGTCTCTCTGGCCATCTAAAAATGATGCAGAAAATTTACTTTTCTTGAAGAGGGCTGTGAAGTTGAAGGGTTAGAACTATATAAAAATTAAAAGCAAGAACAGCCAAAAGGAAGAGGGGGCGGTCCAATATAGCACCATAGGAAGATTCAGAACTTACCTCCTCCCACAGACACACCAAATATACAGTTCCATATGAAACAATTTCCACTAAAAAAGTCCTGGAAACTAGATGAACAGCTTCTTTACAACAGACCATAAAAGGGTCACATGGAGGTGGGTGGGAGAAGCTGAGAACCCCATCCCTAATACAGTGATCCACAATCAGGAAGGATCTTACAAATCTGTTGATTCTACCCATGGAGCTGAGGGTTTATAGCCCACATCAGGCACCCAGGCCTTAATACTTGTGCTGGAGACACGAGCCCTCAAAATATCTTTTAAAACCAACAGGGCTTACCAGAAACCCAAAGGACTATAAGGAACTGCTCTTACAGGCTTCACATGCAGAGTCGCTGGACCAACAGTCCAGTGCAAAAGCAGCAGTTTAAAAAGCACCTAGGCTATATATGAGGGAGATTCATTTGCTAATTTTCAAGTTCTGCCAGAGAACAGAGGTCTACTGGGACTCTCTCCAGGGATGAAGTGCCATTTTTGCACTCTCCCTCTACCTTAATAGGGTCATTGTGTGCATGCATTCCCTACATACTTACACTGTGTCATTAAAGCAGGTGGGCATGCCTCAGCCTTGCATGACCCTACTGCCTCACCAAAGCCTACAGGTGTGTTCTGGCCCTGTACTCACCCACTGCCTTGCTAAAGCTAGCAGGCACACCTTGGCCCTGTATGTTCTCTCACTTTGCTAAAGCCAACATGATCATGCAATCCACACAGGGATACTCCTTGATTTCCTGGCTATGGTAGTCAGGGGGCTTGCATTTTTGGATCTGACAAGACTGACAAGACTTTCTGACAATTGGAGAGAAAAGTTTTGCCGCTCCCAGGGCACTGCACAGACAGCAGACTGAAACATACTCAGACTTTCTGTGAAATGGGCCTATTTACTTGCCCCGAAGCTTCAGCCTAAGGGGCAGGCTTTAGGTTTGTCACACATCTGCAGGTTATGGAGGTGCTTTTAGAGAATGAAGGCGAGGAAACACCATCTTTTTGCTCTCCCTTGGCCTCACTGATCTCTGCAGTACCTCCTAAAGGAGTTTACACATTCATATGGGACCAGATTTTTATAACTCTTGCCCAAGGGACACTCCCAGATTGCAGCAGGGTTTATGATCATGGTCCTATAGGACTGTATAAATTTGCATACTTTGAAAGATCTGACTTTCAATCAGTCTAAAACTAGACATTGATTATCATCACTCTTGTTGGAACACTGACAGGTCTTGTCATACTCTCAACTTCTGGGACCTGTTAGAATTAATCAAACTTCTGAGACAATTACAAAGGCCCAAGAGACAACCAAGAGCTAGAGAAAGATCGAATGATAATGCTCATGTCCTACACATAACCATTCCTTCAAGACTGCGAAAGGTAGCTGTTTTGCCTGATACACAGAAACAAACACAGAGAGTCAAACAAAATAAGGAAACAGAGGAATATGTTCCAAATGAAAAAAAATATGATAAAATCACAGAAAAAAATAATAAAATGAAGATAATTAATTTATCTGATAAAGAGTTCAAAATAATGTTCATAAAGATAGTAACTGAACTCAGAGGAAAATGGATGAATACAGTGAGAACCTAAACAAAGTAATAGAAAACATAAGAAAGTACAAAACAGAAGTTACAGAGTGGAAGAATATAATAACTTAGCTGAACCATACTCTAGAGGGCTTCAACAGAAAATAGAAGCAGAAGAAAGGATTAGTGATCTAGAAAGAAAGGTAGGTGAATGCACCCAATAGAGTAGAAAAAAAAAAAGGTATTAAAGAGTGATAACAATGATAAGGAATATCATTGTTATGGGGAATATATGGAAAAACATTGAACAAAATAAATTTCACAGAATAGGAGTCTCAGAAAGAAAAGAGAGAGAGAGAAAAGGGCATAAAACTTATCTGAAGAAATAACGGTTAAAAACTTTCCTAAAGGATACATACATCCAGATCCACAAATCCCAGAGGAGTTTCTAAAAGGATAAACCAAAAATGTTCCATTCTAAGCCACATTAAAATTAAAATTTTAAAGTTAAAGAGAGATCTTAAAAGCAGCAAGATGAAAACAATATGTTATATACAAAGGATGAGACTATCAGCGAAGTTTTTTTTCAAAAATTTTGCAGATCAGAAGACAGTGGCACAATGTTTTCAAAGTGCTGAAAGGAAAAAACTTCCAACTGATAACCCTCTACCTGGCAAAGTTACCATTCATAATTGAAGGAGAAATAGAGTTTTCCAGACAGGCAAAAGCTAAAGGAAGTCATCACCCCTAAACTGGTTTTATAAGAAACCTTAAAGAGACATCCTTGATTCAAAATAATGGGCACTAATTACTAACAAGAAAACATAAAAGAATAAATCTCACTGGTAATAGTAAATATGTAGTAAAATTAGTGGGTTAATCACTTATAAAGTTAGTATGAATGTTAAAAGACAAAGTAAAAATAATTGAAACTACAATTAGTTAAGGGATATATACAAAATAAAAAGAGTACAAAATGCCATTCAAAAACATAAAATGTGGGGGTGGGTAGTGAAGATAAAGATGCAGAGTTTTAGAATGCAATCAAAATGAGGTTACCATCAATTTAAAATAGACTGTTACTTATAGATTGTAATATGTGAACCAAAAAGCAAAACCTGTAGTAGACACATAAAAGATAATATAAAAGAAATCTAAGCATAACACTAAAGAAAGTCAAAACACAGTGTAAGAGAGCATGAAAAAGAAGGAATAGAGAAGAACTAAGAAACAGCCAGAAACAATGAACAAAATGACAATAAGTGCATATCTATCATCAACTATTATTTTAAATCTAAGTGGACTAAAATCTAATCAAAACACATAGAGCAATGGAAGTGATAAAGAAAAATCAAACCCATTTGTATGTTACCTATAAGAGACTCATTTCAGAAGTAAGAACACACACTGAAAGTGAAGGAATACAAAAGATTTTATGTGCAAATGGAAACAAAAGAAAGCTGAGTAGCTACACTTATAGCAGATAAAATAAACTTTATTTTTTAAAGATTTTATTTATTTATGCATGAGAGACACAGAGAGAGAGGCAGAGATATAGGCAGAGGGAGAAGAAGGCTCCCTGTGGAGAGCCTAATATGGGACTCAATTCCAGGACCCTAGAATCATGACCTGAGCCAAAGGCAGATGCTTAAGCACCTAGCTACCTAGGTGTCCCAGACAAAATAGACTTTAAAACAAATACTATAACACAAGACAAAGAAGAACACTACATAATGATAACGGGGTTAATTTAACAAGAGGATATAACTTTTGTAAGTAATAAGATCACTTAAATATATAAAGCAGATATTAACAGACTTAAAGGGATAAATAGATAGCAATACAATAATACAATAATAGTAAGAGACTTTAATAACCCACTTATATTTGGATAGATCATCCAGGTAAAAAGTCGATAAAGAAATATTAGTCTTTTTTTAAAGATTTATTTATTTATTCATGAGGGACACAAAAAGAGAGAGAAGTACAGACATAGGCAGAGGGAAAAGAGGTCCCTCGCAGGGAGCCTAAAGTGGGACTCTATCCTGGATCTGGGATCACGCCCTGAGCCTAAGGCAGATGCTCAACTGCTGAGCCACGCAGGTGTCCCTCAAAAATATTAGTCTTAAATGACATATTAGACCAGATGGATCCGATAGATACATATAAGACATTCCATTTAAAAACAGCAGATGCACAGTAGTCTCAACTGCACATGGAACATTCTCTAGGATAGATTATATGTCAGACCATAAAACAAGTGCCAAATTTAAGAATAATCATATCAAACGTATTTTTTTGTAAATTTATTTTTTATTGGTGTTCAATTTGCCAACATATAGAATAACACCCAGTGCTCATCCCGTCAAGTGCCCATCTCAGTGCCCGTCACCCAGTCACCCCTACCCCCCACCCACCTCCCCTTTCACCACCCCTAGTTTGTTTCGCAGAGTTAGGAGTCTTTCATGTTCTGTCTCCCTTTCTGATATTTCCCACTCATTTTTTCTCCTTTCCCCTTTATTCCGTTTCACTATTTTTTATATTCTCCAAATGAATGAGACCATATTCAAATGTCTTTTTTCTTAATACAAAGTTATGAGATCATAAACTAATTGCAAGAAGAACACTGGAAAAATCACAAATATGTGAAGATTAAACAACATGCTACTAAATAACCAATGAGTCAACAAAGAAATTAAAGGAAAAATGAAAAAAATACCTTGAGACAAATGTAAGTAGTGATGTAGCATACTAAAATTTGTGTGGTACAACAAAAGCAGTTCCAGAGGGAATATCATAGTAATATAGACCTACCCCAAGGAATGACAAAAATATTAATCTAACTCTAAATGTAAAGGAACTTGAAAAGAAGAAAAAATGAGTCCCAAATTACTAGGACGGAAATAACAAAGATCAAAGTGAAATAAATTTAAAAGGGACTACAAAAACAATAGGAAAGATCCATCAAACTAAGAGCTAGTTCTTTGAAAATAAAGAAAATTAACAAAACTTTAGCTAAACTCACACACACACACACAAAAAACCTCAAATAAGTAAAATCAGAAATGAAATAGGAGGGGTTACAACTGATACTACAGAAGTAAAAATGATCATAGACTTCTTTTTTTTTTAATCTATTTATTCATGAGAGACACTCAGGGAGAAGCAGGCTAGATGCCTGAAGCCCAATGTAGGACTCCATCCTGGGACTGCAGGATCACATCCTAAGCTGAAGAAGATGCTCAACCATTGAGCTACCCAGCCGCCTCTGATCATAGACTTCTATGAACATTTATAAGCCCACATATTTCACAATCTAGAAAAAAAATGGATGAATTACTAGAAACATAATTTTCCAAGACTGAATCATGAAGAAATAGAAAATCTGAATAGACTGATTACTAGTAATGAAATTGAATCAGTAATCAAGAATTTCCCAAAAAACAAAAGTCCAGAACAAGACAGCTTCACTGGTGAATTCTACCAAACATTCAGAGAAGATTTAATACCTATTCTTCTCAAACTCTGAAAAAATTTAAGAGGATAAAATGTTCCCAAACTCATTTTACAGGGGCAGCATTATCCTGATATCTAAGCTGGAAAAGGACACCATGAAGAAGAAGGAGGAGGAGAAGGAGAAGGAGAAGGAGAAGAGAAAAGAGAAGAGAAGAAAGAGAAGAGAAAGAAGAGAAAGAAGAGAGAGAAGAGGAGAGAGAAGAAGAGAAAGAAGAGAAGAGAAGAGAAGAGAGAAGAGAAGAGAAGAGAAGAGAAGAGAAGAGAAGAGAAGAGAAGAGAAGAGAAGAGAAGAGGGGAGGGGAAGGGAGGGGAGGGGAAGGGATGAGAGGAGAGGAGAGGAGAGGAGAGGAGAGGAGAGGAGAGGAGAAGAGAGAAGAGAAGAGAAGAGAAGAGAAGAGAAGAGAAGAGAAGAGAAGAGAAGAGAAGAGAAGAGAAGAGAAGAGAAGAGAAGAGAAGAGAAGAGAAGAGAAGAGAAGAGAAGAGAAGAGAAGAGAAGAGAAGAGAGAAGAGAAAGAGATTTTAGGCCTAAATCCTGATGAACATAGATGTAAAAATCTTCAACAAAATATTAGCAAACAGAATTGAACAATGTTAAAGGGCTCATACACCATGTCAAGTTGGATTTATTCTATGGATACATGGCTCAACATCCAAAAATCAATCAACATGATATACCAGATTCACAAAATGAAGCATAAAAATTATATGATCATTTCAATAGATGCAAAAAAGCATTTGACAAAACTGAACATCCATTCTTGATAAAGAATTTTAACAAAGTGGGTATAGAGGGATCATAGCTTAACATAATAAAGATCATATATGACAAACCCACAGCTAATATCATACTTGATAGTAAAAAACTCTAAATTCAGGTACAAGAGATGCCAACTTTCATCACTTTTATTCAACATAGTATTAGAACTCCTAGCTAGAGCAATTAAGTAAGAAAAATAAATAAAAGGCATATAAATTATAAAGAAAGAGAGAAAACTCACTATTTGCAGTTGGCAAAATTTTATATGTAGAAAACCCTTGAGACCACCAAAAACAAAAACAAAAGCAAAAGCAAAAGCAAAAGCAAAAGCAAAACAATTAAAACTCATAAAGGAATTCAGTAAACTTTCAAGGTATATAATCAATAAGCAAAAATCTGTTGTATTACTATACACTAATAACAAGCTACCTGAAAAAGAAATTTTTAAAATGTCATTTAAATTACATCAAAAAGAATAAAATACCTAGGAATAAATTTAACCAAGTAGGTAAAAGGCTTAGACACTGAAAACTATTAGACAACATGAAAAATTGAAAAATATCTAAATAAATGGAAAATATTCTGTATTCATGGATTGGAAGAATTAGTACTGATAAAATATCCAGATTGCTAAAAACAATCCATAGATCTGATGCATTCCTATCAAAATTCCAATGATATTTTCCACAGACGTAGAATAAATAATCCTAAAATATAAGGAACCACCAAAGCCCCTGAATAGCCAAAGCAATCTTAAGAAAGAAGAATAAAGCTGGAGGCCCTGATTTCAAACTACATTATAAAGCTATACTAATCAAAACAGTATAGGATTTGCATAAGAACAGATAGATCAATAGAAGAGAATGGAGAGTCCAGAAATAAACTCATGCATATATGACCAAATAATTTATGACAAAGAAAGCAAAAATATGAAATGGGAAAGGACAGTGTTTTCAAGAAATGGAAAAACTGGACAAGTACATGACAAGGCAAAGAAGACTACTATCTTAATCCACATACAAAAATTCACTCAAAATGAATTAAAAGGTTAACTATAAGATTGGAAACCACAAAACTCCTAGAAGAAAATATAAGCAGTAATCTCTTTGCATCAGTCTTGGTGAAGGTCTTTTGGATCTGACTCCAAGAGCAAAAGAAACAAAATAAAAATTAAAAAATGAGACTACATCAAACTAAAAATCTTCAGCAATGAAAAATAAATCATCAGCAAAATGAAAAGGCAATCTGCTGAACAGAAGAAAATATTTGCAAATCATACATCTGATAAGGGATTAATATTTAAAATATATAAAGAACTCATACAACTCAGTGGGAAAAAATCAGTTATATTAAAAATGGACAGAAGATCTAAATAGCTATTTTTACAGGCATATTAAAAGTTGTTCATATCACTAATCATCAGGGAGATGCAAGTCAAAAGCACAATAGGATTTCACCGCACACCTGTTAGAATGATTATTACCCAAAAGACAAGTAATAACAATGTTGGTGTCAATATAGGGAAAAGAAAACCTTCGTATATTGTTACTGGGAATGTAAATTGGTTCAGCCACTATGAAAAACAAGATGGTGGTTCCTCAAAAAATTAAACACAAAACTGTATGATCAGCAATTCCATTTCTGGGTATTTATTCAAGGAAAATGAAAACTCCAAGTTGAAAAGATATAAGCACTCATGTTCACTGTGGTATTATTTACAATGGCCCAGATATGGAAACAAAGTGTTCATCAATACATTAATGGAAGAAATTGTGTGTGTGTGTGTGTGTGTGTGTATGTGCGTGTGTGATGGAATACTGCTCAAATATAAAAAAAAGAATGAAAGTTTTACATTTGAGACAACATGCATAGACCTTGAGGGCATCATGCTAAGTGAAATTAGACAGAAACAGACAAATACCATAAGATTTTCTTCATAAGTGGAATTAAAAAAATAATAATAAATGAACAAACATAAGAAAACAAAACAAAGCTCATAGTTACATAGAACAGATCAGTGGTTGACAAAATGGAGGAGGGGTGAGGCGTAGGTAAAATAGGTGAAGGGGGGATACCTGGGTGGCTCAGTGGTTGAACGTCTGTCTGCCTTCAGCTCAGGGCATGATCCTGGAGTCCCAGGATCGAGTCCCACGTCGGGCTCCCTGCATGGAGCCTGCTTCTCCCTCTGCCTGTGTCTCTGCCTCTCTCTTTCTCTGTGTGTGTCTCATGAATAAGTAAATTAATTTGTTTTAAATGGGTGAAGGTCATCAAGAGGTACATACTTTCAGTTATAAAATAAGTAAGTCATGGGGATATAATGTGCAGCATGGTGACAGTAGTTAATAATATTAAATTGCACATCTGAAAGTTGATGAGTAAATCTTAAAAGTTTGTATCACAAGAAAAACAAGTTTTATAACATTGTACAGTGATTGGTGGTAACTAGACATACTGTGGTGATCATTTTGCAGCATATACAAATATAGAATCATGTGTACACCTGAAACTAATGTAATGTTAATATTATTTATTATTATTACATTAATATATACTTATTATAATATAATATTATATGTCAATTATACCTTAAAAAAAACTAGAACAGGCACTGATTTCATTCTACTTAGAACTATATTCTGTTATATTTTCAGTCTCCTCTCGTGGTTTACTAAGTTCCTTTCAATATCCATCCTGCTCCCCTCCTAATGCCTACAAAATGCATGCACAATAGATATTTTGAACTGATCTCTGTTATGTTTATGACAATTTAGAAATCCAGTTAAATGATTTGAACTTTTCAAGGAGGAAATAATGCCTAATGCACCATAGTATTACTGAAAGTAGCCAAAATCAATCTCATAATATGTTCATTCATTCATTAATTTAACATTGGAAGCCATTGCATGCCGTGATCTATTCTAGATAGAATAGGGAGCACTTTTCCCGATTTGAGCAATATTCAAATTTCCTCAATGTCAGGTGACTGCTGTCACAATGGAAGGAATAATATATGTGTAAAGACATATGAATGAATTTATGTATATATATGTATATTGCCTCAAACTCCTTGCTCTATGACCAGATAACAGCCAATATGAGGTATTTGGAACAGTATTTGCAACTATTTTGTACATCTTTGCTTCATTTATTTTAAAGATTTTATTTATTTATTCATGAGAGACAGAGAGGCAGAGACAAAGGCAGAGGAGGAAGCAGGCTCCATGCAGGGAGCCTGATGTGGGACTCGATCTCAGGACCCCAGGATCACGCCCTGAGCCAAAGACATGCTCAACTACTGAGCCACCCAGGTGTCCCCATACACCCTTGCTTTAGATACATTTGGGCTTTTGAGTTTTTTAGGGCTTTTTTTGTTTGTTTTGTTTTAGGTTATCATCTCTTTCCAAAGTCTAGTACACCGTGTTTTATATGAGAATATTGAGGACAGATTGCACGGTGCAGGAGGTGGGAGGAAGAAATATTTGGCTGTATATATTCTTAGGTTGTTGCTGAGGCTTGTGGAAAGCAGCAGGAGAAAAGAAATCATGAGGACAGAAATCTTAAGGAAAAAAAAAGCTTTTTACAATGTCAATAAAATACAACATGATGTTCTCTGCTTTTGTTATGTTGTAGAGAAAAAAATGTTTAAGAAGACATAAATTTATGTGAACTGCTGAGTTTTTCTGACAAATTTTATTTCTTTTACCTTGCAAGTGTAAACAAGATAAAAGAAATATTATGCTTGCATTACTGTACCATTGAGATGGATCTTATGAGTGTTATCACAACTGAAGTTCTTGATGTTGGTCAATGGAAGAAAATTGAGTAAGTTCAACTTTTCGGTTTATGCAAACCAAAGAAACAAGGGTAACTTTTCTTTCCCATTTATCTTCTACTTAATTATGAAAGCACTAAAGCAGCCCCATTTGTCTGGTGATGATAAGCAAATTAAATCATACAGTAAACACTGAATGGCTATCATCATTTGTATCATTTGGTGGTGACCAAGACCGAAACCCAGAAGATATTTAATAGACTGTATTTGAATAAGATACTAAGATATTATAGATGCCCCAACCAGTTCTCCTATGCCAGACTGATGCACCCATCTTCCAAGTATTGTAAACTGTTGGTTGCTAACGTTCACAGCTGCTCCCTTCCTAGATAATTGCTTCAGCCAGAAGAAAGCACCTTCCCTGGGTGGTTATGTACCCACCCATCTGCTTTGGGGGCGGTCTCCATCTTTTGAATGGCTGACATGAAGATATCTTTGTTTCAAGGGGGCAAAACTCTGCAGTAAGATTTCCATTTCAGAGTTCACCTCCTTCTCCGTGGATTAAGCCATGGTAGACTCAATCAGAGTTGATACCCTTGGTTCATCCCTCCTCACTCTTATCCTTCATCCACTTCAGATTTTATGTTCATTAAAAGCACTCCCTTAATATATCACTGGTACCCAAATCTCCATCTCGGGCTCTGTTTCTAGGGAATTTGAATTAATGCTGAAAGTATGAGACCCTGAAGAAATGCATATTTTATACCTTCAAATAAATTCTATAAATCGTGGGCACAGAACACTTCCTTAGATCTTTTCTTTGTTTTCTTTTTTTTTTTTTTTTTTCGGTGTAATGAATGAAGATTTCTCAGGAATCACTACATATCTGACTTACTCAATGAGGATGTGTTCTATGAGGTGGCCAGCAATTTTTTTTTAATGTAATGAGCCATACAGTAAATATTTTTGGCCTTATGGGCCATAAAGTTTTAGTCACTACTATTCAATTCTACTGTTGTAGTGTGAAAAGAGCCATAGATAATGCCTAAACTAATGAATGTGGTTGTGTGCAAATTATTACCAACTAGGAGACAACCAGGTTTGGCCATTGGTTTCTGACCCATGTTCTATGGTATAAATACAATTTACTCAATCTGAATAACCCAGAGTTATATCTTAATACATTTTGTGAAGCACCAAAAGTAATTTCGGTTCCCATCATTAGTTAAAATCTGCATATTTGCTGGTATGTTCTGTTCCCTTTCGTTAAATCTATGTTTTAAGGTTTTTTGTTTTTTTTTTGTTTTTGTTTTGTTTTTGTTTTTTATTCTTAAATTGAAGCTCCACTGTTACTCTGGCTATTAATGTTTTTGCAACTATTTTTTTTTAATTTTTTGTTCTTTGTGCTCTGCCATTGATCTCCTTCCTCAAGTTTTCTGTTCTCAGTTCTGGCTTGTTTTTACTTTGAGGAAAAGACAAAAATCTCCTAGAAAATATGATGTTGTTGGTAGATTAAGAACTATCTAGATGATTATTCTTCCAGCAAAACAAAAAAACAAACAAACACAAAACTCTGTCACATTTTGTTTATGGTGTACACTATTCCACTCGACCTCTCATTTTTTTCTAGAGCAAAATTGTTACTTCTCCAAGTCTGTTTCTATGTTTACAGTACAGTGACATATAACCCCTATTGTATTATATTTACATAATACTTTAATACAGAGTAGGGGTTAAAAATATTCGATGAAAAAAATCATCATTAAATTACTCAGCCCATCTAGACTCACATTTTAGGACTGTTGATTTATGAGATTTGTCTTTCATACTATTCTTTTTATCAATGGTATATAAGGTTTATATTTTAAAATATTTTTTTTTTACTTTTCATCTATACCACAAAGTCATCTTTATCCAAAAACATGCTATATAAATACATTTTTTGCAGTTTGCAAGAGTCTTTAATTGGATGAAACATTATATTATTTTTTAAAGATTTTATTTATTTATTCATGAGAGACACAGAAAGAAAGAGAGAGAGAGAGACAGAGACAGAGACACAGGCAGAGGGAGAAGCAGTCTCCATGCAAGGAGCCCGACGTGGGACTCGATCCTGGGTCTCCAGGATCACACCCTGGGCTGAAGGCAGCACTAAACCACTGGGCCACCAGTGCTGCCCTGAAACATTATATTGATTATTGCTACACAAGCTGGATCTTAGAAAGTTAATTTGTAAACAAACAGGTTCTATTGAGTTTTCATTATTTTTTTGTTTCACAAATATTATCTTACATTGGTAATGATGATACACTATACATTTTCTTTCTTGCTAGACATATATTATTATATCCATTTGCTCTCTGAGATTCTGACAATTTGAGAAAGTTTAAAGTTTTTTCTTCTCCCCCTCCTCATTTTCTTTCTCCTTTCCTTTGTGAAATTAAAGCTTATAAAATATCCAAGATGATCATATAGAAGTAAGGGGAATAGTTCAGTGAAAAAAAAATTCTACTTTAACTTTGAAAGTATGTCTGTAATTGTCACTTGAAAACATTTAGCACAATTGCACCACTTAATGTCATTAATACCTTCTTCTCCAACAAATCTTTTTTAAGCTTGATAGATTTTTAACTTGAATTATTAAGTTATATTTTTTATATATCTTTCTAAAAGCTTAACAATTTCTTCCTAAATTAAGACCAGACTAAATATACCATTGTATTAATGTTTTTGTCACAATCCATGTATTTTAAATCTATAGCATATAACTAAGCTAATATTAGAATCAAGGAAGTCTGAAATAAAATGGTATTATAAACCCTTGCAAGGTACAATTTGATAACTGCATGATTTTATGACACAATACTTCATATAATGAGCTATTTTATATGTTATTCACTCATTAGTTTATTTCTGCAACCAAGTGTATATAGACAACTATTTAGATGTTACTTGTTTCAGATCCCAACATTTTGAAAAGAAGGTACAAATACAAAGATAAATAAAACATAAGTTCTTTTTCTAGAGGAATTTAAAATCAAAGGCAGAAAGAAAGATGAAAAAGAACAACTCCAAACTAAGGCAAAAATGAGTAACTGGAAAGATTTACAAATAAAAGTCTATGAGGATTAAGATACTGAGGAGAATGCACCATGTTGAGAAATCAAGAAACCTCCTTAAAGTAAGCAATGCTAAACTTCATCAAGAAAATAAATAAAACTTCAAGTAGTGATAGTAAGGAGGGCACACAAGATGTCAGGGTGATTCTATTTAAAGCACAGAGGCAACCCAGCGGGAAACATATCAAGAAATAATAGGCACACAAAATGTATATGAACAGGGGTAGTATTTCCAGAGTGGTGGCATAAGGAGTTGCACAGACCCTCTCTCCCCAAAATAACAACCCTAACTGGTGAAAATACAGAAGAAAGTTGAGCATCTTGAAATTGTTCTAAAGACATACAACAAATGGAAAAAACGTTTATTTAAGAAAAGCTACTAAGTCCCAGGAAGAACAGTGAGATTTTGTGTCCTCTGAGCCATGAGCTACCCTGGTATCCTCAGCACAGCCTGCCAGGACTGTTCCAAGCATGCATAGCCAATATTGGAGTACCCTTCTCTCCAGCTCCTAATCTATGGCTGTGGTTTCTCCCTGCAATGGCTAAACTGCTACCATTTCTCACCCGCCCCCTAACTCCCGGTACAGCTTTATGTTACAGAAGCTCAGTTCCGGACAAGAGCAGCAAGCAGTGGAGACATTCAGAGTTCTCTTCTACCACTAATCCCTCATCTGTAAAATGAAGGCTCTACCCTTGGGGCGGCAGGCCAATAATACTAGGCTGTGATCCACCCTGACCCCAGCTCATTTGTATGAAGGAGGTTCCTCCAGGTGAGAACAGAGGCTACCTTACCCAATAATTTTTTTTTAAAGCAAATAACTCTATTTTAAAAATAAGCAAAGGATTTGAGCAGACATTTTCCCCCAAATGATATACAAATAGCCAATAAACATATGAAAAGATGCTCAATATTATTGGCAATGTCCATATTGTTAACTTGCTAAGTGAATCCAAGGTTCTATTAAGTTTGAGAATCTCAGTGTGATTAGAATCCAGAAGGGCATAAATATCATCCTAAACTTTTAAGAATGAATACATATATGCCTGATTTTTAAGGATTTATGGTAATAGGAAAATATTCATACAGAAGATCTCTATCAGTTATCTATCTTTCTTACAGCATAAAGTATTATGGGAACACAAACTGAAGGCAATTTTTTTTGTTGTTGTTTGAGGGAAATCTTTATAGTAATGTTTATTGGAGACTCAAATGATGACTAGGAACCAGGAACGTATAGAGAGGTTCCTGGTGTATTCAGATCCCAGTCAGCAGAAATACAAAATAACAAAATTGTAAAAAAAAAAAAAAAAGAGTCCCAAATGACTATGAGTATAATTTAGAGTTCATATGAGTAGAGACAAAATGAAACTGCTTAGGTAGATATAGAGAGACAAACAGACATACCAGATCATGAGTATCCTCTAATCTCCATAATGCCTTATTACTTTTCTGGCATTTGCTTAATTCAAATGATTGTTAGTAGCTATACAACTCTTTGCCATATCTTACATGTATTTTGTCCGTTTGCATACCCTGCACAATTAGCAGCATAGAGTCTCATGCACGGTGAGCACTTAGTCAACATTTGTTGAATGAATGAGATAATGGCTCTAGATACATCTTCCTTATATATGGGAACTATATGTTTTCCTTATGTATAAAAACATCATTTTAATTTTGTTTGGGGGAGGGTCACAAAATAGGGATGTTAAAGACTGACTTTTGCTGGATCTCATCATTCCTCAAGATTTTTCTGAAAGTTTCTTTATCTCTATGGTTATATAACTGTGTTATATGACTCACATACTAAAGTAGATCAAATTAGCCTATAACTAGGCCATATATGAATATTTAATAATATATAATATATTATAGAATGCATATCAGTCAATTCAGTGACTAAGTGAATGCAAGCATTAAATAGATATTTATTTTGCTTGTATCTAAATCAGAATTATAAATATTATAGCGGCATTTTCCTGTGGATTTTATTTTTTAAGTATTTATTTATTATTTTAATATATATTTTTATTGAAGTTTGATTTGCCAACATGTAGTATAACGCCCAGTACTCATCCCGTCAAGTGCCCCCCTCAGTGCCCGTCACCCAGTCACCCCATCCCCCCAACCCACCTCCCCTTCCACTCCCCTTGTTCATTTCCCAGAGTTAGGAGACTTCTTGTGGATTTTAAAAACAAGGGTATTGTTCATATTTCTTATAGCAACATAAAATATTATGTGTGGCCACACTTTATTAATCTATAAAATCATAATTTAAAAAATCCTGGATTTTATCTACCAAGAATGGAATTTAAATATGCTATCTAGCAGCTATTCCCTGGCCCATGTTCCGTATATGATGGTTTGAATGATTTGAATCAATAACTTCTGCTAAAGATAAAACTAGGTCATGGTGGTCATGACCTAGTCATGGTCATATAATTTTGAGGACCCTAGAGAGGAATTGCTTGACAAAATAGTAGTTGTTTCACCTTCATAGCCTGGGAAGCCTCATCAAGTAGGCGTGAAGGCTAATTTGAGCAATAGCTCGCTCTTTCTCACTGTGTGTTTCTATGATACCTATTAACTGAGTTTTTATGTGTTTCTCTAAAAGTTATTAACACAGTGTGGAAATGCATAGGCAAAAACCTTTCAGAACAGGAGAGAAGTAGCTCTGTCACTATCCACTGGTAGTGTATTTGTTGAAAGAAAGTATTGATCAAAGTTTAGTAAATGCTATTTGGTTTGATTGCTTTTAAAAAATATTTTTAGTAGGCCTAATAATTTGATAGTGAAATTAGTAAATTAAATTGGATTTTCCAAGAGAGTTTTATAAGCTTGACTAATCATCTTAAGAATGGTTCATACCATGTTTTATAATAACTATAGTCATAGTTATGATGTTTTGCAGCTGGGATGTATGATCATCTCAAATGTGAATAAAGTGTATAGGCCTTCAAAATAACTGGCAAAAAATAGTTTTCTATTTACCAAATTTATCTTGCTTATTTATTGCACATTATTGTGTTTTCAAGGCTATATGGTCTTCAAATATTTAGTATTGTTCCAAAAGTAATTTTAATCCATCAACATAATTTAGAAAGACAACAAACTGAGAAAAAAAATGTGTATTTTTCTTCTGACTCTGCTGCTGGTCAGTTTGGTTGCACTGAACAAGTCTGCCTCTTTTCTGGGATACAGTTTCTTCTCCATAATAGAAGAGTTTGGGGGATCCCTGGGTGGCGCAGCGGTTTAGCGCCTGCCTTCGGCCCAGGGCGCGATCCTGGAGACCCGGGATCGAATCCCACGTCGGGCTCCCGGTGCATGGAGCCTGCTTCTCCCTCTGCCTGTGTCTCTGCCTCTCTCTCTCTCTCTCTCTCTCTCTGTGACTATCATAAATAAATAAATAACTTAAAAAAAAAGAAGAGTTTAGACTGCATAATCTATACCAGTTTTCCAGTTCCAAAAATTTATCTTGCTATAAGTATTTCTAAGGATTAAGTAAGAGTTAAGGGGATCCCTGGGTGGCGCAGCGGTTTGGCGCCTGCCTTTGGCCCAGGGCGCGATCCTGGAGACCCGGGATCGAATCCCACGTCGGGCTCCTGGTGCGTGGAGTCTGCTTCTCCCTCTGCCTGTGTCTCTGCCTGTGTCTCTGCCTCTCTCTCTCTGTGTGACTATCATAAATAAATAAATAATTTTAAAAAAGTAAGAGTTAAAATCGTTTGTGAATTTTGACAAAAGATGAAGTGATAATTTCTTTTCCCAGGTAGACAGCCCTCCCCCATTAATTTATAGGTTATTTTTTATTTTATTTTATTTTTATTTAAAGATTTTATTAACTTATTCATGAGAGACACAGAGAGAGGGAGAGACACAGACAGAGGGAGAAGCAGGCTCCCTGAAGTGGAGCCTCACTTCATCCCAGAATCCCATGATCACTACCTCAACCACTGAGCTACCAAGGTTCCCCTTTTAAAAATTTAAGTGAGTAACATATGATATTTTAAGAGAAAGTCATGGATTAATGTTGTTCTGGGGCAAAAAGCCTTATCATTTTTATTTGCTATATGAGATGCAGTTCTTATTGTACTCCCCTTCATAAATTCTTTCCTTTTTAAAAGTATCAAAGTTATTTGATACCTTTTTCATCTTGGAACAGATAAGCAAAAAGGAGGTCTGATCCCAGTCAGGATCTTTGGACCAATTTTTCTCATTTTCTCTGACCTATAGTACTCTTTTAAACCCCAAATGATTAATAATGATGTCATTTGAATTAATTAATTGATTTATTTTCTTTTTGGGGGCCCCAAGATACAAGTTTCCTCTATTTCTTAACAAAGTACTTACAAAATTACAAAAAAGACAGTATTAATTTTCTTTAGATGTAAAGAAAATGTCTCATATTTGGTCTCTGTTTTTTATAACAAATTACATCTTGGGAATTGTATAGGCTAAACTGTGGTAGTTTTGCTAGTTCCAAATATTCACAGATAAGATAAGCATTATCACTTGGCTAAGGAGCAAGGGAGCTCCTCATCCTAACTGGGTAGGATTGTGCAAAGGTCTCCTGACCGGCAAATAGCAAAAACAAACAAACAAGAAAGAGCCACTACTCTCAAGGCATTTACAGCAAAATCTGAGGACATAGCACTAACATAAAATAAACAATACTCACCATGATAATGTGAGATTAGGTGCTGAATTATGTGGTAGAGGTCTTAAATATTTCTGATCTTAGAAAATAGCTCCAAGTTAAGATTTATTTATATCCATATATTTAGTGTGGTATCTATATAGGTTAACGTCATGTGTCCAATATGTATCCCACCAGTTGCATGTAGGTATTTAAAGTTAATTTTAGGGCAGCCCTGGTGGCTCAGTGGTTTAGTGCCGTCTTCAGCCCAGGGCATGATCCTGGAGACCTGGGATCGAGTCCCACGTCAGGCTCCCTGCATGGAGCCTGCTTCTCCCTCTGCCTGTGTCTCTGCCTCTGTGTGTGTGTGTGTGTCTCTCATGAATAAATAAATAAAATCTTTAAAAAATAATAAAAAATAAAATAAAGTTAATTTTAAATTAAATGTAATTAAATTAAAAAAAAATTCCCAGTCTACACTACATTTGCCACTGTGGATGATAATCACCATTATGGACAATTCAAAAATCAAAAACAAACTCCCAAGCTTTCATTGCTACAGAAAGCTCTATTAGGTTTGCCTAAGTAATTAAAAATAATTAATTTTGTCATTAAGTAATTAAAAATAATTTGAGGAACTAGTAAAGATAACAATGACATAATTGAGTATTAAATGAGATGATGTGTATAAAGTGCTTAGCTCAGTGCTTATCATAAAGTAAATGTATAAAAATACATAACATATTGTGATTGCCATAACTATGTATCAAGTGATATACTGGATGATTGATACATGTTATCCTTAATAATAATTATTTCATTCCCATGTACTAGTAAATTTGAAATATATTTTGTAGATAAGGAAATCAGACTTGGAAAGTTCATTTAGGTTTAATCCCAGGCACAGACTGGGATCGGAACCCAGATTTTCCTAAAATAGAAGCTCTTGTCTATTTTTCTGAATTATGTACACTCCCTCGAGTAAAAAGAATAAACAAACATCATGCATCTGCTTTGAAAAGTGCTAGAGGGAGAGTAGACTACTTATTGAGCATATCCTTTGTGCCAGACCTTTGTTATAAATTTAATCATCACTAGAATCAAATGAGGCAAATCTGATATTCTCTAATTTAAAAATTATTAAATTTAGACTCAAGAAATTATATCTTCATGAAGTAACATGACTAATTTTAACAACTGCCTCTAACAACACAGTTTGTTCTCTTTTCTCATTTTTTTTTTCTTTTTTCATAGTTTGTTTTTCTGTGAGGTCAAATCTTTTCTCATTGTGTCCTAAATATTTCCAAATATCTCATTTTACTCTCATAGTAATCCTGTGCCAAATAATATAAACCAAACACACACTGTATACACATAACAGAAATGAATTAAAATGTGTATGTATATATATGTGTGTGTGTGTTTATATGCTATAGCATACATGTATTACATGTATTAATTTTGTGTGCTTAAGTGGAATATGAGGTACAGAGATTTGTACAGCAATTATTTGTTAAATGAAATGAAGCACCCAATAGTTTACTCAAGCATTGTTCAGAGTTCCAT
Source organism: Canis lupus baileyi (assembly GCF_048164855.1). Classification (NCBI taxonomy): domain Eukaryota; kingdom Metazoa; phylum Chordata; class Mammalia; order Carnivora; family Canidae; genus Canis; species Canis lupus. Next base: position 9,653,316 of record NC_132857.1, read on the forward strand.
AAATAAAGACAGGCTATTTGCATTGATGAATATGAAATGTGCTAAGTTGAACAAACACCAGACATAATTATTAAATGGGAGCGACAGGAAATAGATTAAAACTCCACAGTGTTCTTTGGATGCGAGTTAAAAAGAAAACAGACATATTCAGCTAAACAAAATGCAGATGAATATCTGTTACATTTTTAATTTTAGTAAGTTTATGTCAACATATTTCAACACTAGATGTCAATATTTTAAATTCAAAGACCAGTGTTTGCTAAAAGAAACTTTCATGATATTTTTGTAACACTCAATCTACTGCTAGAAAATATAATGAAACATGTAGTGTTAGTAAAATATAGTTATAAAACAGTAGTTGTTTTATATTAAGTGATCATATGTTTAGAATGCTTCCAAAGATTGGCATTTGACCACTAAGATTGATCATAATGATCTTGCCAGAAGGGTAGTGTCTGAGAGGAGGCAATATTACCTCTTTCATTGCCCAGACCCATTTTTTCTGTTATATTAATCATAGGAGGCTAGTTCCAGAAAATAGTCTTCTGGTAGGCAAGTTCTCCTCATTTCCTTAGTTTTGGTGACCAGTTTGGAAAAAGGAGCAAGCACTTTTAGCTGCTCTTTTTCCCCCAAACTTTGCACCAAATGTGTGGGAAGGGCCCAGGTTTTAGCCTGCTTAATAATTCCTTCTCCACTAAATTTAATACTACTACTACTACTACTACTACTACTACTACTAATAATAATATAAAATGAAAAAAAAAAACAAAAGCACAAAGAACCATCTGAGTCAATTTTTCCTTGCTTTACATTTTTGTCCTGTCTGCCATAGAGTTTCTAACCATGTGACTCATGCATATGAATAATTGGAAGAAAATTGTAAGTTTAATTATTGTGTTCATGTTCCTGTGTCTAACAGATAAATTTCACATTAAAGTGATTTTCTAGTGAAAAAGCATATCTCTGGGGACACATTTCAAATAGACCTTTCTTATAACCCTCAACATAATGAACAGAAATAGAAAGCTAATGAATTTAATTGGCAAACTAACAACTTCAATCCAGATATATAAAAACGAAGCTACTGCTAAAACAGGATAGTAACAGTTTATCTATTCCTCATTGCGATTCCTAGCTGAAAACAACTTTCTATTATATCTAGGCAACTCTTGGCATGTGAGAGTCTCTCAGTGTGGCTATAAAGTTATCTACTAATAATTATTTTTCAGTTTAAAAAAACACAAGGATTTCACAGGCATTCTATTCATTGACAAAAGTTTTATTTCAGGGCAAGAAAATGTGTCATATTCAGATCCTTATTTCTCTTTCTCACATGCACTTAGAAGCATTAATGAAGTTAGCTGTGGGTTTTATCGAGCCCTCTGCTCCATTAAAAGAGAGAAAGCAACAAAATATTGTATGTTGTGTTTAGCATTTTAAATGTATAGTTTTATGCCAAGTCATCTTGCTGCTTTGAAATAGTTCATTTGCATTGTTACAAGTTCATGACTATTTCTAATAGCGAGGAAAGGAAATAAGAGGCAAATGGAAATGCTAGAAAATGAAGAGGACTCCCCATCTTTCAAATATCCTGATGCAGGCTGTGGATTTTGATGAATAGGACGCTCTCTTAAAATTTCGGTTCTGAAATTTAACCCTCAGGAAAAATGTCACACCCTGTAATACCTGCCTCTTTTACATTTCTTGAAGCGTGAAAAGCAGAATTGTGAAAATTTACAACTATGAGAATCAATACTTACAAATGCCACATGCAGAAATACATTAAGTGAAGCAAAAATGAGTTATTATGGTTAAAGCAAAGATGCAAGTAAAACAAAGTAGAAATAGATGTCCTGTGTATCTCCCGTTAGAGCAATTCACTATTACAAACTTCTGGGCCTTCTGTGTGTCATTACTTCATTTTATTGTTTTTTTTTTTTTTCATGAAATATTCTAGTTACATGATCACCGTGATTTTTTTTTTTGTGGGTGTTCCTATTCCCAAATTCAACTTTCCTCAGTCAGCAATCATAATCTTAGAAAATCATAAAATTTGAGTTGCATTTGGTGGTCTTTTATTGAGCACTTGCTTTGCCAGACCTGTTCTGAATACAGATGACACAAGGATGATTAAGGACTAATTATGTTCTGGTTTCTTATGGTCTTGCTAGGAGACTGTCATAAATCATTTCAGTCAAATTCTTCTTTCCATCCAGAAGTAAGTGATAATGGTGATGGGTAAAAAAAAAAGGCAAAAGGGGGAACCCTTGGCTTAGCTTCTGTTGACTGGTATGTGTAAGTAAGGTTTCTAGAACAGGATTCAACCTTAATTGTGTGATATTAACTGATTACAAAGATGGCACCAACAATTCCTCCCATCCTTGTAGGCATATGCCATTCTTTCCATCCAGAAGGGAGTCACTTTCCCATTGTCCTGAATGTGGACTGGTCCTGAGATGTTCTCTAAGTAATAGAAAATAGTAGAAGTGATAGTGTATGACTTTTGGGGTAGGGTTTAAAAGACCTAGCAGCTTCTGTTGACTTCTCTTGGGACACAGTCATTGTAAAGAAGTCTAGATATTTTTGGGAAGAGATAGTCTTTGGAAACAGAGAATCCCTGAATAATAATAGACTAAGAAGTAGAGAGAGGGAAGTCCAGCCATCCTTAACCATTTTAGCCATATCAGGTGAGGCAACAGACTTAATCGGTGACATCATTTTCTATGCCCAAGCTCCGGATGAATTGTTCAGAAACCACATGAAACAGAAATGCATGAGAAATGTTTGTCTTCCCAAGGCACAGGATCATAAGCAAATTTTTTTTTGTTATTTTAAGCAAGTAAGTGCAGTGGCTTGTTACATAGCAATAGACAAGTGTAAATATGAGTAATGGAAAAACATAAAAATAGGGAGGTAGAGGTAAGCGTTTAGAATAGAAGATATAGGGGAATCCCAAACTGAAATTTAAAATGCATATAAGCAACATATGCCTATATGCCTAACAATATAACCAATTACTTGTCCTGAATTATAATTTTAACTGTAAAACTTGACCTCATTTATACAGCATCTATAAATGGGCAAAACTGTGTCTTTTCAGTAAAACTGGCTGTGCTTTTCTCCACACCTCCTTTCTTGCTTTACATTGTAGAGGATCTCCTTCCGAGACACATCTGTCCTGAGAGTTTTCAGGTGCTTAGTTGAGGTGGGTTAGGAAATGAAGTAACATGGATTTGCATTCTAAAATGTTATCTTGATAACTAATAAATCTAACCTTTCCAGGCGGATGTATGGAGGTAAAGGTACTAATTGATCATGTTGGCACTGAGGTGTTGTTCATTCTGCAAAGGCCACGTTAATTCAAATTGATGTGATTCAAATTAACCTTAATCAGCTTCTACACAGACTGTGATTCCATTACAGGATACCTTGCAATTAGACTTCTCCTGCCTTTATCTGCCCCATGGCCTTGTGAAAGGGTTTACATTTTTTTTTTTTGGTTCTTTAGAAGTAAAATAATAAATTAATTAATAATAGCCTTTCATTTACACATATTTTGTTATCATTACTGGCTTTAAGATTGACTTCTTACATATTTATTTTTGGTTTAATTTACTCCAAAAATATCAAAATACCTGGATTAGTGTGACCTACATTAACCTTGGACACTTTTTCTTTGCTAAAGTGATAGGGTGCTTTACAAGAAGACAAGCAATAATATGTACCAGTTCTCATCTTTTTTGTTGTTAGCAAACCAAATGCTCTATATCTAGAGAGTCGGGTGATTAAGAAATTTATAAAGTTAAATCATAATATGTGATACATGTACCTATGAAAACATAAATGTGAATGGGCTAAGAGGGATATGGCCATTGAGAATTATAACTATTTCTATTTTCATTGTATAAAGTATGCCAATAGTTATGGTTTTGGCTCTATTTTGTTCTTACTACAATGCTCTTGGAATAATTTTTGTAGTCAATACTTTCCTTAAGGATGTGAAAGTCTTCTTTCATATGACATATCTCAGAGAATTTGCCTTCAGTTTTATTCTAAAAAAAAGAAAAGAAATAAATAAACTGTTCTTTTATCACTTCCATGCTTAGAACTCTGATCAGTAGCTCAGTGAATACTTCTGAGAGAGATGGGGCCCTAAAAGGGAGCTGGCTTGTATATGAATATAGCTCCACCCTAAGTAGTGTGACCCCAGGTGAGTCACTGAGCCTCTCTGTGGCTCTATCCATAAATGGGTATAATATTATCCACATCAGAGAATTGCTCTCAGAATGAAATATGCAAGTGCAGGTATATTTCCATATCCTATATAAGCAGTAGCTTGCCACAAATTATAAAGCATCTGCTAACCAAGTTAATTAGAATCTGGTACTTCATTCAAATAATTAACTGTGTATCTGATATCTTTCAAAGCAAAATTAAAAATCATGGTGCACAGCAAATGATAATTTCATGTTTGTGAGTTTATTTCTATGAAAAGTCCAATAAAATAGGTAACTTAAGACTCATTTAGCTATAATTTGACAAAACCTTTCATTGTATAGGCTGCACTTTCACAAAACAGAACCTTATGTGAATTTCATAACGTGAACAGTATTAGTTTTGCTTATACTTCACATGCTTTCCCCCCACATGTGAAACACTTGAAAGATATAGAAGTTTAACTTATTTTTTTTAAATATCATATCATATGTCTTCCATACATACTTTTAGTCTTATGGAGAATGAATCTAATCTTGAGATTTTCTTTTTTTAAGATTTTATTTGTTTATATGAAAGACACAGTGAAAGACAGAGAGCACAGGTGGGGTGAGGGGCAGGAGGAGAAGCAGACTTCCACTGAGCAGGAAGCCTGTTGTAGGACTCGATACCAGAACTCTGGGATCATGACCAAAGCCGAAAGCAGACTGCTTTGGTTATTAATTTACTCAGTGAATACTGGTGAAAGACATAGAACAAGGGATAAAGGCAGAATCTGTAACTTTAAAAATATTAAAAATAGAGTAAGTTTAGTGATTAAAGTTCTTGGGAGTTTAGAGCTGGAGTAGATGAGGTCTTTGGAGTTGCAGAACTCATTGTGTGAAAAAGAAATCTCTGGATATGTTGTCTACAGGTGGTACCCTGAGCAAGCATGAGCATGGGGCTGGGATGGCAGGAAAATCTTATCAGTTAAATGCCCTCTCACTAGAGAAATAAGGAAGACTGCCCAACCAGGCTGTGGGGACTTCAGTCGACTGTCCTGATCATCCTTCACTTTTACAGATACAGGAAAATCTCTGGATAGAAGCAGATAGAAGTTAAAGTTTGAACACGAAAGCAACACATAGTAAGAGGAATGAGAATCTGGGGGTGTGAGTTAACCATGAAACAGGGGCTCAGAAATAGAGTAGGAAGAAACAAATGAGATAACATGAGCATATTTTCTGGCAGCAGAGCAAATGCTCTGTTTCTTATTTGTTTATACATTCCCCAGTTGCACAATAGTGACCTTGTTGCTTATCCTCTGTCGCCTACAACCAGGCTTGGGCATGTACCAAGACTATCATTGTGTAGCAAGAAACAGCAACTGGAGAGCAGTGCGGAGTCACTGGCCATGCTTTCAAAACCTTACCATTATTTAATTTTACTTTAGTTCAGCAAAACTTAATCTACTTGAAAATGTTCCAAGGAGTCTTTAATGACTGCATTACTCTGATTCTCTCGTTGCTCCATGATTTTCTAGCTTTACATTCATCTAGCGTGGTAACCTATATATAGTAGGTGCCAAATAAATGACTATAGGATGAGTGCTAATTCATTCATGTTATTCATGAATGAATAACATGTCAATATGATTTCCATAGACTAGAGCACGAGATAAATATTGGATGACATTAAGCTTTTCTCACTTCTTCCCATGATGTGTACACTTCCTTGAAGCTAGTTAATTTACACTCTTCTTTTTTTTTTTTATTTGCCTTTTCCACTGTGCCAATCTTCATCATAGCAAGGAGTTGGGAGTTTTAATTAAAGGAAAAATAGTGTATCGGGTCAAATCTTCTACAATTAATTGCATGTGGCAAACTGCTCAAAGGTGTACATAATACATTCAGCAAACAAACATGAAAATTAATTATAAAAACAACTGCAGTCAAATCCAATTATAATATAGTCTAGTAAAGTATTGGAGTCAAAACTATAATAGGTATTAATCAATAAATGTAGATCTATATAATAATTATACAAAAATACCTTAGACAACATAGAAAAAATGGAAAATGATTACTTTTGACATAAATCAAGGGAGATATTATCTATCGAATGCGTATGAACCAAGAGGGATCTGTTTGGGATCCACTTTTACTTTTTAAGATCTTCCTCAAGGCAATTTTGACAGCGTATTTTCTTTTTTTTCTTCTTCCAAGATTTTATTTAAATTCAGGCTAGTTAATGTATAGTGTAATATTGGTTTCAGGGGTAGAATTTAGGGATTCATCACTTAACTATAATACCCTGTGCTCATCACAACACATGACTTCCTTAATGCCCATCACCCACTTTGCCCATCACCCCTGCACCTCCCCTCTAGCAAGCTTAAGTTTGTTCTTTTATACTTAAGAGTCTCATGATTTTCCTCCCTCTCTGTTTTTCTCTTATTTTATATTCTCTCCTTTCCCCATGTTCATCTATTTTGTTGCTTAAATTCCACATATGAGTGAAATCATATGGTATTTGTCTTTCTCTGACTGATTTATTTCCCTTAGCATGCTATGCTCTAGTTTCATCCACATCAATGCAAATGGCAAGATTTCATTCTTTTTGATGGCTGAGTAATATTCCAGTGTGTGTGTGTGTGTGTGTGTGTGTGTGTGTGTGTGTGAACCACATCTTTTCATCCATTCATCAGTTGATGGACATTTGGGCTCTTTCCATAATTTGACTATTGCTGTTAGTGCTACTATAAACATCAGGGTCATGTGCCCCTTTGAATTGGTATTTTTGTATCCTTTGGGTCAATACCTAGTAGCACAATTGCTGGATCATAAGGTAGTTCTATTTCTGACTTTTGGAGGAAGCTGCATGCTGTCTTCCAGAGTGGATGCACTACTTTGTATTCCCACCAACAGTGTAGGGGGATTCATATTTCTCTACATCCTAATCAACATCTGCTGTTTCCCGAGTTGTTAATTTTAGCCATTCTGACAGGTGTGAGGTGGCATCTCACTCTGGTTTTGATTTGCATTTCCCTGATGATGAGTGATGTCGAGCATCTTTTCATGCATCTATAAACCCTCTGTGTGTCTTCCTTGAAGAAATGTCTGGTCAAGTCTTCTGCCCATTTTGCTTCTGGATTATTTATTTGGTGTGGGGTTTGGTAAGTTCTTCCTAAATTTTGGATACTAACTCTTTATTAGTCACTTGCAAATATCTTCTCCCATTCCGAAGGTTGAGTTTTAGTTTTGTTGATTGTTTCTTTCTCTGTGCAGAACTCTTTTTATCTTGATGAAGTCCCAATAGTTCATTTTTGCTTTTGTTTCCCTTGCCTCTGGAGATATGTCTAGGAATAAGTTGCCACAGTCAAAGTCAAAGAAGAAGCTGTTTCCTGTGTTCTCTAGGATTCTGATGGTTTCCTGTCTAACATTTAGGTATTTCATCCATTTTGAATTTATTTTTGTGTATAATGTAAGAAAGTGGTCCAGTTTCATTCTTTTGCATGTTGCTGTCCAGTTTTCCCAACACCATTTGTGGAAGAGACTGTCTTTTTTCCACTGGATATTCTTTCCTGCTTTGTTGAAGATTAGTTGACCATATAGTTGTTGGTCCATTTCTGGGTTCTCTATTCTGTTCCATTGATCTATGTGTCTGTTTTTGTGCCAGTATCATACTGTCTTGATGATCACAGCTTTGTAATACAGCTTGGAGTCTGGGATTGTGATGCCTCTAGCTTCGGTTTTCTTTTGTAACATTCCCTTGGAGATGCAGGATCCTTTGTGGTTCTATACTAATTTTAAGATTGTTTCTTCTAGCTCTGTGAAAAATGCTGGTTATTTTGATAGGGATTGCATTGAATGAGTAGATTGTTTTGGGTAGTATAGATATTTTAACAATATCTGTTCTTCCAACCCATGAGCATGGGAGGGTTTCCATTTCTTTGTGTCATCTTCAGTTTCTTTCATCAATGTTCTATAGTTTTCAGAGTACAGATCTTTTACCACTCTTGCTGGGTTTCTTCTTAGGCATCTTACGGTTTTTGGTAAAATTGTAAATGGGATAGATTCGTTGATTTCTCTTACAGCTGCTTCATTATTGGTGTGTAGAAATGCAACCGATTCCTGTACATTGATTTTATATCCTGCAACTTTGCTGAATTCATATATCAGTTCTAGCAATTTTTTGGTGGAGTCTTTCAGGATTTCTTTTTTTTTTTCTTTCAGGATTTCTACAAAGAGTATCATGTCATCTGCAAAGAGTGAATGTTTTATTTCTTCCTTGCCTTTTATTTATTTTTTGGGGGGAGGGGTTGTCTGATTTCTGAGGCTAGGACTTCCTGCACTATGTGGAGCAACAGTTGTGAGAGTGAACATCTCTGTCTTGTTCCTGGCATTAGGGAAAAAGTTCTCAGTTTTTTCCCATTGAGGATGATATTAGCTGTGGGTCTTTCATATATGGCCTTTATGATATTGAGATATTTTCCTTCTGTCCCAACTTTGTTGAGGGTTTTTATCAGGAAACAATGGTGTATTTTTAAAATGCTTTTTCTGTATTTATTGAGAGGATCATATTTCTTATCCTTTCTTTTATTAATATGGTGCATCACATTGATTGATTTGCAGAGTTTTCAAAAAGATTTTATTTATTTTGGGCACCTGGGTGGCTCAGTGGTTGAGCATCTGCCTTCAGCTCCAGTCGTGATCCCAGGGTCCTGGGATCAAGTCCCACATCAAGCTCCCTGCAGGGAGCCTGCTTCTCCCTCTGCCTGTCTCTGCTTCTCTCTGTGTGTCTCTCAAATAAATTAAATATTTTTTAAATATTTAATTTATTTGAGAGAGAGAGAGACAGAGATAGAGAGAGAAAGCAGGAGTACACAAGTGAAGTGCCTGACACAGGACTCTATTCCAGGATCCTGAGATCATAACCCAAACTGAAGGCAAGCATTTACCTGATGGGCCACCCAGGAGCCCCAGAATTGAACCACTCCAGCAGCCCAGGAATATATCCTACTTTATTGTAATGAATAGTCATTTTAATGTACTGCCAGATTCAATTAGCTAGTGTCTCGTTGAGAGTTTTTGCCTTCATGTCCATCAGAGATATTGGTCTATAATTCTCCTTTTTATGGGGTCTTAGTCTGGTTTTGGACTCAAGGTAATGCGGGCCTCATAGAATGAATTTGGAGATTTTCTGTCTGTTTCTATTTTTGAAACAGATTTCGGAAGAACGAGGATTAATTCTTATTTAAATGATCCTTAGAATTCCATGGGAATTCATCATCTTGGACTCTTATTTGTTGGGAGATTTTTGATTACTGATTCAATTTCTTTGCTGATTATGGGTGTGTTCAAATTTTTGTTTCTTCCTGTTTCAGTTTTGGTAGTTTATATGTTTCTAGGAATTTACCAATTTCTTCCAGTTTTCCCAATTTGTTGGCATTTAATTGCTCATAATGTTCTCCTATAACCATTTGTATTTCTGTGGTGTTAGTTGTGATCTCTCTTCTTTCACTTGTGATTTTATTGGTTTGGACTCTCTATCTCTATCTCTATCATCTATCTCTATCTCTATCTCTCTCTCCCCTCTCTCTCCCTCTCTCTCCCTCTCTTGATAAGTCCAGCTAAGGATTTATCATTTTGTTAATCCTTTCAAAGATATATATCTTCATATATATAGGTATCTGTGTGTGTGTGTGTGTGTGTGTGTGTGTGTGTGTGTACCAAAAGCTAAGTACTGGCTTTTTCAATATTAAGTATTAAGTATGTAAAAGAAGACATTTTGAATATCATGCAGCTGATATCACAAAATCTACAGCTGAAAATTTGAAATTTTTAAACCTTCTGTTAAAAATTTTGTTTAACTTAATCTTTCAGGGATTAAGTTTGTTTTTTATTTTTTTATTTTTTATTTTTCTAATTTTTTTATTTATTTATGATAGTCACACAGAGAGAGAGAGAGAGAGGCAGAGACACAGGCAGAGGGAGAAGCAGGCTCCATGCACTGGGAGCCCGACGTGGGATTTGATCCAGGGTCTCCAGGATCACGCCCCAGGCCAAAGGCAGGCGCCAAACCGCTGTGCCACCCGGGGATCCCCAAGTTTGTTTTTTAAACAAGCAAACAAATAAACCTGTGTCAAAGGATTTCTGGTGCTGCGTCTTTATGGAAAACTCTGAAGCCACCGAGAGGAAACACCTGGCAGCCCTTAATTTTGACATCACACATTTCTATCTAAGCCAAACGTGGACACATATAAGAATTTCTATATCAAAATTAATCTTCACTGTTTAATTTAATTCTAAAGAAAATATTTAGCATTACCAAAATTGGTAGAATTACTAAGACAGTTATACTTCTACTTCAGAGTTATGTAAAAGATATTTTTGAAGTTTTCCAAGATGGATCCTTAAATGTGAAAGAGATGGTACTGTCTAAATTACATTCGAATAATTAATTTAGGGGGACTGGTTGGCTCAGTGGTTGAGCATCTGCCTTGGGCTCAGGTCATGATTCCAAGGTCCTGATATTGAATCCTGAATCAGGCTCCCTGTGGGGAGCCTGCTTCTCCCTCTGCCTATGTCTCTGCCTTTCCTTCTGTCTCATGAATAAATAAATAAAATATTTTAAAAGTTAATTTATAACCTTTGCCTCAATTTGTGAATATAAATTGCAAACAGCTATACTTACCACTAAGGACAGAAATCAGTATCACCTAATAGACAAATCTGCTTCTATAACAAATGTGCAAAACCTATTCAAATCTATGTTGAATTCCTTTGTTTGTATTGTTTTATATATTGATTTAAATTAGCCAGTAAAGGGATACCTGGGTAGCTCAGCAAGTTGGGCATCGGCCTTTTGCTCAGGGCATGATCTCAGAGTCCCACATTGGGGTCCCTGCGGGGAGCCTCCTTCTCCCTCTGCCTATGTCTATGCCTCTCTGTGTCTCTCATGAATAAATAAATAAAATCTTTTTAAAAAATAGTCAATAAAATTATTTCAAATGTATAACAAAAAAACATATCAAAATCCACAGCATTGAAGTATAGTTTGACTTGCATTTTTGTACAGTCCTCCAAAGCCATATATCCAAACCCAAATTTAAGACTAAGACAGACGAGTATTAAGTGTTACCCTTTCTTTACAAAAAGATGATATTTAAGAAGCACAACACAACAGGATGTGAATTATGATGTAATAATTCATACCCTTTGCATTGTTAGATGTAAGACTGTACTGAGCTTCATTTAATGCACAAGGTGTGAAATATTACCCTATATTTCACACCATAAAATGGTTTATTATGCTTATAAATAAGCCCCTATATGTTTTTTATTAAAAAGAATACAATGTTCCAATGTTATGTGTTTTTAAAAGGAAATGTTAGAAAAGAATAAACATAGAATTAGAATAACATCAAACATTGTTTTGAGTTTTAAACACGGTTTTCTTTAACAAAGAAGTATAATATATATATATATATATATATATATATATATATATTTTTTTTTTTTTTTTTTTTTCTTGACTGATGTTCAGACCCAGGAGGTATTTTAACAACCAAGTCAGTTTAACTACCCTATAGATCCCCTTAGAATCATCCCTTTTTTACAATTCTCCTCCCCTGCTAGATCTTTTGCCATTACTTCAGAGCCACATAGCCCTCTGAAGTTTCACTTAGACTTTTTAAAGTCTGACAGTTTAGCTCTTGTAGGAAAAAAAAAAAAAAATCATGAAAGCCTCCCAGCTTGTTTCTTTTGAGTTTTAGATGGCATAATGGCATGGAGTTGAAGCAGGTATTTACCTTTGAACTTGTGATTCCTGTAAATGCTCTTGATTGTGAGTGACGTTAACTCCACTGGAAAACAAGCTCTCCCCTACTCTCACTTCCCCACGTCTACTCCTCCCCTCTCCCAAGCCAGTTGTCAAAAATATCACTTATACTGGGGATCACTGACACCCTTTTAATATAAGTTTGGGGACACCTGGGTGGCTCAGTGGTTGAGCATCTGCCTTCAGCTTAGGTCGTGGTTCCAGGGTCCTGGAATCAAGTCCCACATCAGGTTCCCTGCATGGAGCCTGCTTCTCCCTCTGCATATGTCTCTGTGTCTCTCTTGTGTCTCTCATGAATAAATTTAAAAAATAATTTTTAACTTAAATAAATAAATAAATAAAATCTTTAAATATACATTAAGTTAATATATACTTATGTTTATATATGTATATTTAAAAGTTTGCATTAAAAATGAAATATCAAGTTTTTTCATATGAGGGCAGTGAGGCTGTTTATAAGTAAGTACAGGTTAAACAAAAATCTTGTGGAACAAAGATTTAGGATAATTGCTCACAAAGCTTGAGAACTTCCTTGGAATTTCCATGGGAGAGAGCCCACGTGGAGCCACTCCTATACATAAAGGATTTAAGACCAGAAGATCGAAGGGTCATAGCTTTCTTTTTTCTGCCTTTAGCTTCTCCACTGGGTCATGGATATTAAAGAGTTGAAGATAACAAGCAAAGATATAGGCAATGAACTGGAGAATGGATGATTAAGTTAAATGATATCTCCAACACTTTTGGGGGCCAGGATCAGTTGGATGGTAGAATGTGAAGTGAACAGGAAAAAAAAAAAAGGAAAGAGTAAGGTTTATTGGTTTGCAGGAACTCTGGAAACAAGTCTAGTAATGTTTGCTTTGCTTTTGTTTTGCTTGTTTGTTTTGCATTTCAGGGGGGTAAATTATATATAGCATAAAATTTATTTTCGCTATTTTTAAATTTGCTGAAGCTATTTTAAATTTGGCTATTTTAAAATTGCATTTGTACAATTCAGTGACAAAAGTATATTTGTGATGTTTTACAGCTATTACCACTATCCATTTCTAGAACTTTTTCATCATCTTAAACAGAAACTCTATACCCATTAAACAACTGCTATATCTCCTCCTCTAAGCCCTTGGTAAATTCTGTTTTACCTTCTATGTACCTATGAGTTCTTTTGGTTTTTAGTTGGGTTGTGGCACTATATATTTTAGTGTGGACACTGTAGAAAACTAAAATCTTCCCTGACTGTTGATAGCTAAGCCATAAACTTCTCTTTAGGAAACACGACTTGATTTTTTAAAAGTGAGATCCATTTTTAAAACATAAATTTAATGAGATATTAATAGCTGCAAGTAATTTATATTTCAATTTTTTAGTAGGATTTTTTTGTATTCTTGGTGGGACATGTCATAACACAGAGAGGATGAAAAATACTCTATTGATTTCAATTACTTGAGGAATTGCTATGCAGATTTAACAACACAGGGACCTAGAACTATATTGAGAATAGAATTTTTACAAAGAATATGTAGTACAAAGATTAATTCTCTCTTGTTAACTGAAATCAATGTGACTCTTTCAGATTTCACTAGTGTCTTCATAGTTTTTGAAGGGGCAAATACAATTGGATGTATTTTCTAATAGCCATATCATTCATAAGATTTGTTTTTTTTTAAAGTATATAAGTTGTCTATATTAACACTATTCTACCTATATATTTTTAAATAAGATATGTAGTCACTATTAATTAAGAAGAATAATCTCAAAATGTGAGAAAATAGAGTTTGCCAGTTTTAAATCAAGTTTTAATATCCTTTTTAAAAAAGATTTTATTTATTTATTCATGAGAGACACACAGAGAGAGAGGGAGAGACACAGGCAGAGGGAGAAGCAGGCTCCATGCAGGGAGCCTGATGTGGGACTCGATCCCAGGACCCCAGGATCATGCCCTGAGCCAAAGGCAGATGTTCAACCACTGAACCACTGAAGCATGCCGAGTTTTAATATTCTTTAGTTGGTTAAAACTTATTTTGTGTTGATTTTAAGTTGCTGCATGTAAGATATTAAGTGGTACTGAAAAAAAATCTAATACATTACTTTTAACAAAGACTAAGTTTCAGAGCTTTTATCTAAAATTCTAGAATTACTGCTTATTTTGTGCATGGGAAGGAAAATTAATAACTATACTTTTAAACATCGTATCAAGATAAGACTTCTTATAGCTTAATAAATTCTATTAATTGAGTTGTGTTAGAAAGAAGGATTTCCTCAGCCCTTCAAGGTCCTCCTAGATGCACTAAGAATCAAAAAGAAGGAATCAAATTTAATTTTCTATGTACGGGAATCCACACAAACATGGGAATTCCAAAGACAGTCAAGCAAAATGTGGTATATAAGTCATTTTGAACTAAGAAGGGGATTTAGGTCTGGGACTTCAAAGGAAAGGAACACAATTCACAGAAAAATGAAAAAGAGGACTTATTTGGTAAACAAATATTGGCTGAGCAACTCAGAAATGTTGAAATATAGAGAGGACTTTGTTCAAACAGGTCTTGGTAGTTTCCTCCCTGTCTCTAGACCTAGTTCATATTAAGATGTAGTTATCTGTGGTGATGACTCTCTTCCTAGAGCAGGTCCTCTGCCTAGATTCTTTTTAAGCAGTTGAATAGGAAGTGAAGGGACACCTGGGTGGCTCAGCGGTTAAAGCGTCTGCCTGCAGCTTAGGGTGTGATCCTGGAGTCCCAGGATGGAGTCCCACATCAGGCTTCCTGCATGGAACCTGCTTCTCCCTCTGCCTGTGTTTCTCTCCCTCTCTCTCTCTCTCTCTGTGTGTATCTCTCATGAATAAATAAATAAAATCTTAAAAAAAAAAGGAGGAAGTGAAGGGCTTTTCCTGAATCTGCTGGGTTTTGATTGTTTTTAAACTCAGAATTATCTTCATGCCAAAGTGACCCATCTTGAGGTGGTTTGCCCTTGACCACTACAGCTGGAAGTCACTTAAAATATCTTTTTGTCTAAATGTCTCCTGAATAAAATGGAAATTCACTAAGCATATTCTGGGGAATGTATGAACTAGTTTATGTAAAGAACTTGGAACAATTCATTCCTTTGAACAGTTCCTGGTACACATAAATGTTAGCTGTCATTGTCATTGTTATCATTATAGGCTATTGTAAAGTCGTTATTATTACATATTATTACAAATAATTTATCCTCACTGCATTTCCTCCTCCTTTTACTCAAATTTAAGACCATAGGATTTCACACTAAAGTTATGAACATTTTCTTTAAGAAACTTGCACTTTACCCTGATATTTGGCTATTGATGGCTTGGTGGAAGGCTGGGATTAAATTAATCATATATATATATATATAGTTAGGCATTATCTAAAACATATTCTTATAAAGAATGAATATTTGCTAATATAAAAAAATCTGAATTTTACTAACTTCCATGATACCTTTTAAGTAGTGATATTACTCTATATAGCAATTTATTTCCCTCTGTATCTAGATATTTCTGAAAATTAACTCATACATGACCCACAAACAACATAACCTCAATAGCTATAAAATTACTAGAGTGTATCATCCTTCTCTATCACACTTAAAAACATTCCATTCTTCTTTTATTCTCATTATGAAGAAAAGTAGATCTAATACCATATTACCCATGCCAGACTTCAGGAAATTTATCACTAATTTCCATCCGTTTAATCATATTGTTTCTCTATTTCTACCTCTTAAATATCTCTTAAAGTCATTTCCATATCAATGTTCTGGGTATCTTTTGATTATACCTTCAATAATTCTTTATTAAACACCCTGCTTCCACAGTATCTAATTTTGCCTGCTGTTGTCATACTGAGTCTATTCATCTTTTAGCTGTAAACTGTAAAACAAGATCCATTTGGAATTGTGCTAAATGCCAACTAAACAATTATTAATTATGCTGCATATTATTATCCTCATGATATTTATTCTTTAAGATTGCAATTTATAATGTGTATGTCTCTCAATTAAAACAGTAGTCACAATGAAACAAAAAGCTAATTCTTTGAAAAGATAAACAAAATTGGCAAATCATTTGCTAGGTTAAGAAAAAGTAGAAGACTCAAATAAATAAAATTAGTAATGAAATAGGAGACATACAAATGATATTACAGAAACACAGATAATGATAAGAGATTACTATCAACAATTATATGCCAACAAATTCCATACCCTAGAAAAAAAGGAATACATTCCTAGAAACACACAATCTACCATGAATGAATTAGGAAGAACTAGAAAATCTAAACGGACCAAGAATGAGTCAAGAAAATTAGTCACTAATCAAAAACACTCCCAGGATAGAAAACTCCAAGGCCAGATAGCTCTACTGGTGAATTCTATCAAACATTTAAAGAAGAATAACCACCAATCTATCTCAACTCTTCAAAAATACCAAAAAAAAAAAAAAAAAAAAAAAAGGAACCCACTTCCCAATTCATTTTGCAAAGCCAGCATTGCTTTGATAGCAAAGATAAATAAGAATATTACATAAAAAGTAAGCTATAGACCAACATCCTTGATGAATACAGATGCAAAAATTCACAACAAAATGTTAGGAAGCATAACTCAAGAATACATTAAAATGATTATTTACCATGACCAAGTGGTATTTCCCCTGGAATGCAAAGCTGTTACAACATATACAATTCAATAAATATAACTCCTCACCTCAATGAAATGAATAAAAATTAAAAATCACATGATCATCTCAAAGATGCAGAGAAAGTATTTGACAAAATACAACATACGTTCATGATAAAAACCCTCAATAGATTGGGTGTAGAAGGAATATACCTCAACATAATTAAGGTCATGTGCTATAAATGCACTGCTATTATTATTATCAATTGAGAAAAATTTAAAGGATTTCCCCTGAGATCAAGTATAAGACAAGATTGCCCACTCTCACTACTGCTACTCAATATAGTTCTAGAAGTCCTAGCTAGAACAATAGGCAAGACAAAGAAATAAAAGGCATCCAAATTGGGAAGAAAGCAGTAAAACTCCCTATTTGCTGACAATATGAAAATCCCAAAAAGTCAGTCAAAAATTAGAAGTCAGTCAGTTGGAATTAAGCAGTGATTTCAGTAAAGCTGCAAGGTACAAAGTCAACTTACAGAAATCAGTGGAATTTCTTTACACTAATGATGAAGCATCAGAAAAAGAAATAAAACTGTCTCATTCACAGTAGTATCAAAAACAGTAAAATAATTAGTAATAAATTTCAACAAGGATGTGAAAGAGCTGTACAATGAAAGTTATGAGATTTCTGAAAGAGGAAGACATTAAATATTCATGAATCAAATAATAAATATTGTTTAAAATGGTCATGTTATCCAAAGCCGTCTACAGATTCAACACGATCCTTATCAAAATACTGAAGGCATTCCTCACGGAAGTAGAAGAAATGTTCTTAAAATTTGTGTGGAACCACAACGACTCTAAACAGCCAAACCAATTGTGAGAAAAAAAGAACAAAGCCAGAGGTATCATAGTTCTTGGTTTCAGACAATACTACAAAGCCATAATAATAAAAACAGCACGGTACTGGTGAAAAATAGACACATGGACCAATAGAAGAAAATAAAGAGTCCAGAATTAGATCTTAGCATTTGTGATGAACTAATATTTGACAAGGGAGCCGAGAATGCCCAATGGAATAGGAAGAGTCAACAACAAATTGTGCTGAGTAAACTGGAGAAATATATGCAGAACAATGGAACTTGCTTCTTATTTCACACAGTTCATTAAAATTAACTCAAAATGTATCAAAGACTTAAACATAAGACCAGATACCATAAAATTCCTAGAAGAAAACTTAGGGAAGAAACTCACATATGTTGGTCTTGGCAATGATTTTTTTGGGGCATGACACCAAGAGCATAAACAACAAAAGCAAAAATGAACACACGGGAGTACATCAAACTCAAAAACTTATGCATAGCTTAAAAAAACCAAATAAACCAAAAAACTTTCAACAAAATGAAACAGCAACCTGCAGAACAGAAAAGTTCTGCAAATCATATTCTGGATAAAGCTTAATATTCAAAATATATAAAAAGCTAATATAATTTAACAACAACAACAGATTAGATTTAAAAATGGGAAGAAGACACAGCAAACAAGCCATTAATAAAATGAAAAGGCAACTTACTGGGTACCTGGGTGAGTCAGTGGTTGAGAGTCTGCCTTTGGCTCTCAGGGTATAATCTTGGCATCCTGGGATCAGGTCCCATATCAGGTTCTCTGCAGGGAGCCTGCTTCTCCCTCTGCCTATGTCTCTGCCTCTCTCTGTGTCTCTCATGAATGAATAAATAAAATCTTAAAAAAAAATCAAGGCAACTTACTGAATGGGAGATATTTGAAAGTGATAAATCAAAAAAAAAGAGTTAATATTCAAAATATGTAAAGAACTATACACCTCAATATCTCCCCCCCAAAAAAAATCCAATTAAGAAATGGGCAGAGGACTTGAATAGACTTTTTTTTTTTTCAAAGAAGACATAACAGATGGTCAATGGATACATGAAAAGATGCTCAATATCACTAACCATCAGAAAAATGGAAACCAAAACTACAATAACATCACCTTGAACCTGTTAGATAGCAAGAATAAAAAGTCAAAAAATAACAAGTGTTGATGAAAATGTGGAGAAAAAGGAACACTCATGCATTATTGGTGGGAATGCAAATTTGTGTGGCCGCTCTGGAAAGCAGTATGAAGGTTCCTCAAAACGTAGAAATAACAATATCCAGTAATACCACCGGTGGGTATTTATCCAAAGAAAATGAAAACATTAATTTGAAAAGATGCACCCCTATGCAATACTATGCTAAGTATTGCAGCATTACTTACAATAGCTAAGATAAGGAAACAACGTAAGTGTTCATCAGTGGAGGGATAGGTAAAATATGTTGTGTGTATGTGTGAAATATATATATATATTATATAATATATATATTTCATATATATAATAACATATATAATATTACTCAACCATAGAAAGAATGAGATTTTGCCATTTACAACAACATGGTTGAGGCTAGAAAATATTATGCTAAGTGGAATAAGTCAGAATGAGAAAGACAAAAAGAAAACAAAAGAGAGAAAGACAAGTACTGTATGATTTCACATATATGTGGAATCTAATAAAAAACAAAATAAATGAATAAAAAAACAAACAGAAACAGACTCTTACACACAGAGAACAAAGTGGTGGTTGCCAGATGGGAGGTGGGTGAAGTGATGGGTGAAATAGATAAAAGGGATTAAGAGGTACAAACTTCCAGTTATAAAATAAGTCACAAAGTTGAAAAGTACAGCATACGGAATACAGTCAATAATATTGTAATAATATTTGGTGTCAGATGGTGACTACACTTTTTGTGGTGAGCACTGAGTAATGCATAGAATTGTTGAATCATTATGTTTTAGTGGCCAACAGGCATATGAAGAGACACTCAACATTATCAGGGAAATGCAAATCAAAACCACAGTAAGATATCACCTCATACTTCTTAGAATGGCTACCGTCAAGAAGACCAGAGACAACAGGGGCTGGCAAGAATACGGTGAAAAGAGAGCCTTTTACACTGTTGGCAAGAATGTAAATTAATCCAAACACTAAGGAGAGCCAAATGAAAGTTCCTGTAAAAAATAAAAATAGATCTATCATACAATCTACCCACTTCCAGGTACATACTAAAAGAAATGAACAGAATTTTGATGAAATATATATATATATATATATATATATATATTTTTTTTTTTTTATCACAGTATTATTCATAGTAGCCAAGATATGGAAACAACACAAATGCCCAGCAATGGATGACTGGGTAGAAAGAAAATGTGATACTATACACACATAATATTCAGCAATGAGAAGGAAAGCTATCCTGCCATTTACAACAATATGGGTGAACCTTGTGTTTATTATGCTAATTGCGGTCAGACTAAGAAAGACAAGTAGTGTCTTTGATATTATTTATATGTGGAATCGAAAAATAAAGTCAAAACTGTGAAAAAATAAGGAAAGTAAAATTGTGGTTACCAGGGGATTGGGGGTAGGGGGATAAGATTGATGGTATTTAAGGGGACACACTTGTAATGAGTAATAAGTAAGCAATAGAGATCTAATGCAGAGTATCATGACTATAGTCAATAATACTAGATTATAATGACCTAATGTGATAAATAATGCTTCAGGAGCAATATTAGTATAATATATAGATGTATCAAAATACCATGTTGTATACCTTATATTTACAAATTGTAATGTGTCAAATTTTTCAAAAAAAAAAAAAAAGGTAGTCAAATCTATATTTGAAGGCTTTCAGCACTAAGTCGGGTCCAAATCAGCCAACATTCTATTCCCTGTCAGTAATTTCCACTCTTAAAATAAGTGAATGGTGACTTATTGCTTTTCTTTGGTAAATATGTAGATAATTTAGTAAAGTATGAAAGGATTTAGTAGTGTACATTGTTTCATGCACACAATTTTTACTCACAAATATGCCTGTTAAAAAACTGATTATTACTTCTTAAGCAACTGGGCAGCAGTAAATAATTTATGAAGTGAGTAACCTGAAGAGATGAACGATTGAGGCAACTTATTTCAGGAGCACGTGCATAAAATGGACTGTTCATTTTCAGTGATGTGCTTCAGAAGAACTTGAGAGTTTTTAAAATTATTTGAAAACTATGGACAAACATTTACAAGGGTCTGTATCTTTTCTTTTCTTTTTTTTTTTTTAGTTACAAGTTTTTATTTAAATTCCAGTTAGTTAACATACACTGTAATACTAGTTTCAGGTGTAGAATTTAGTGATTCATGACTTACATACAACAAGGAATTTTGATTTCTGAACTTTGTTCAAGAATGTTGAAGTTGGAGGTCATGATACTTCTCTGGAAGCTCCCAGAGTGCCTATCTATGCAGAAAGGTTTAAAACACACACACACACACACACACACACACACACACACACACACATTACTGCTCCAAGTCATGAAATTATGCCTTAAGTAAAAACATTAAAATAGACCCCAGTGAGTGTTCAGTCATAAATGAAGTACAAGACACAATGTTTAAGACCATCTGAAACATCATAAAGTTCTATTGCTTTATATTTATAATGAGTACATTGAAACTTCATATCAAATGTCCACTAAAAACCAGGATATTTGTGTCTCTCAAATTTTTAAGAGAACATTCTTCACAAAGCATTAGTAGGAAATGAGTCCTTGCATTTCTTTTGAAAAATATATTAATTAAAATGTAATAAGGGGATTAAATAGAGTTTCTTTGCCCAATCTAAACAATGTAGTTAAAAACAATGATTTTTTTCTTTTACAGTTTTATATAATATAAGCAAGAAAAATGTTTTGTATAAAATGTTATTAGAAAATATGTTCTGGTTAAATGGAAATTTTAATGTCTGCCTATACTATATTAAAACTATTTTAAAAACCAAATCACCAGACATATTTATTCTCAATTACACATAGCAAAATCAATATGTTGAATAATTCATGCAGGACTTAACTAATATTTTATTTTACACAATTATGGTGTATTAACATTTTAATACTTACTATTAACCAAGCTTAAATTTTATTACTAATCGATGCCTTATTTTATATTGCATTTTTCTTAATTAAGATTTTTATTTAGTATTTTATCTTTTGCATAGTGTGTATATGAACCGTTCAGACAGAAAAAGATCCATAGTATAAATGTAGCTTGCAGTTTTCTTTTCCTTATTTTCTCTTGGAAATAATAAGCTCTTTCTATATAGATAAAACATGAAATTTGTTACATTTTATTGCATAAGTTTCCTTGATACATTTAAAATAACAATGTCAGTCACTATAAAAATAAATATAAGGAACAAATAGATTGGAACAGTTGGGTGGATCAGTCAGTTATGGTGTGTTTAGCTGTCTGGCTCTTGATCTCAGCTCAGATCTTGATTTGGGGGTCATGAGTTCAAGTCTTGCATTAAACTTATGCTGGGTGTGGAGACTTTAAAAAAAAAAGAACAAATAAATTTTAGCAAAGTGATTATCTATGCACTTATCTATTTCTCACTTGCATCTGTAATTCTTTATTTTGAAGTAAGAAATGAAACATATTTTCATTTAGCCCTACCTATTAGTTGACATCAGCAAAAAAGAGTGGCTAAGACAGTCTAATAAGGATTGTTGAAGAAGTACAGATAATGGGGAGTCTGGGTGGCTCAGTGGTTGAGCATCTGCCTTTGAGTCAGGTCGTGATCCTGGAGTCCTGGGGTCGAGTCCCATATTGGGCTTCCTATGGCGAGCCTACTTCTTCCTCTGTCTATGTCTCTGCCTTTCTCTCTATGTCTCTCATGAATGAATATATTTTTTTTAAGTACAGGTGATAATTGCTTATGTTTTTATGATTCTGTTTTTCATTCAGGTGAAATTGGCTCAAAAGACACTTTAATTGGGTTGAAAGATTTTGAAACTTTACTGAAATGCTGTTTCTAACTAAAATATCTTGATTATTTGTCACATAAGGTAGCCTGGAGGTACTTAGTTGGATAATGTTGGCTCTTTCCCTTCTTTTCCCTTCTTTAAGTGTAATGAATATGTGCTCAAACACAGGATAGCAATTTAGTCATCAGCAAAATAAGATTTATAATACAATTGCTTTTTTATGATTTTACTTATGTTTCCTAAAACATTAATTCAGAATAAAATTTGTTTCTTTTTAATACAAATTTAATTTTTAAAAAATCTCATTCAAGGGTAAGTGAACATTTCAAAAGCACATATTCCAAGATGACAGTAAACTGCCCTGGTTAGATTGTACCAGCTTGCTTTACTTCTCTGTGTAGAATTATTTGGCATAAGATACAGAACATCATAACTTCTACAATGTAGTTATAGCATATGATTTGTAAAAGCTTTTGAGCATTAAATTCTGATTTTCTTAACTATATTGAATATGAAAGAATTTTCAAATTAGTCAAATTCTTTCTTGCCTATAGCACTGGGTGTTATATGCAACTGACAAATTATTGAACACTACATCTGAAACTAAGGATGTACTATATGTTGGCTAACTGAATTTAAATTAAAAAAAAATCCCACAAATTCTTTCTTGCCTTCAAAGAATGTGAAACTGATTAGGATTTCATGTTCTTAGAGCTTTTTTCCTAAAAAAAAAAAAAAAAAAAAAAAATAGGTATGCATGGACTTGAATATCCTGACTGACCTGATTTACAGAGGAAGAGAAAAATAAAAATATTTCTTAATAATTGTTTTGTGCTCAATTTTGTAAGGTTACTTTTTATTTATAATCCACTTAACCTTCACATATTACCATGTGTCGCTGCCTCCAATTCATAAAGGATGCTGCTGTATAGAGAAGGAGTTGGACTTGCCCAATGCCCATCAGCTCAAAAACAATGGAATTAGAATTCATATTCAGAAGTATTTTCTCAAGTCGCCATTCTTTCCCCATTGGCACAAATTGTTAAGATTAAAACTACTTGGGGTACCTAGGTGATGCACTCACTTAGGCATTCAACTTTTGGTTCAGCTTAGATCTGTTCCCAAGGTCCTGGGATCCAGCCTCGTATAGGACTCCACACTCATCATAGAGTCCGCTTGAATTTCTCTCTCTTCCTCTGCCCTTTCCCCCTCCCCAGCTCATGCTCTCTCTCTCCCAAATAAAATAATATATATAAACCTGTTATTAAAAAATATTAAAACTACTAGTTAGGAAGAAAAATACTTGATGGATTTTTAGTATATTCATGAAATGATTCATCCTCCAGATCCACATTCTACCTTTCTCTACCCAGTTGGATCTAAGAAGTTTGTGCTGTATAAATTGTATGCCTGTAGACTTTCAAGATTTGGCTGCTATGAGTCATCAGAAGGACACAAGAGGAGGAGAAGAGTGGGGTCAAGGTATATATTTTCTCTATTCAATCACTGCCAGGTCACCATTGGTTGGCTGTATGCAAGGCCATAGTGCATCTTGAACATCCCTCTGCATACAGCTTTCACCTCTGATTTCCAATAATCTCCCTCATCTTGCTCCTTTAGACCTAGAGGTAGTTACAGCTCTCCCCACTCCCCTTGCTAGCCTCATAGTCCTGTAACACCCCTTGGCGGTTTTCCTAAATACTATCTATATATTGTATTTATCACTTTATTAAAGCGGCCTCAATTCTACAAGTGTTAGTTCAATTTTTGTCTTCTGGTACTCTTAATAATCTATTCAATTCTATTCTATTGTGATATCATTGATGTTTTAATACATGGAACACATTTATTAATTTCATGTACATTGTCATAAAATGATATCAGTTCATGGATAATATCTTAGTATGTATTTTACATGTTACATTTTATTTCTTCCCAGGTAAATGGCAAAAGAAGTTTGAAATTTTTCAGGGCCAAAAAAAGTTAATAATGTTTTCATAGTTGCAATCTTTCTAGAATGCTGCCTACATAAAAACATACTATTTATTAAGAATAACATACAACAGGTAGCACTTCTATTCTGTAAGTAAGAAAACTGAAGGCCAAAAAGTGAGGCAACCCTGAGATCAGAAAGCTAAAATGGACATAAGTCTACATAACTACTCCCTTCTTATATATGGATATTTTGTTTTCTTTGAAGTCCGTAACAGTCTTTGATATTTTCAGCGTCTCAATATTCTTGTTTAATAATCCTCTTAATTTCTTTTCAAAATGTTCTTGCAAGTTGTTTCCATAGTTTCTGGAAATATCATATATCTACGATTTGAGCGAATAATTTCTTTTCCATGCTTTTAACAAAGTCTTTTAATGAAGACTTTTCACTTCATTCTTTTCTCTGTTAAAAAATGTACTACAGAATTAATGTGATCGAGTCTAGGTGTACAATCCCCCATTGAACTGGCACTTCCATTTTCCTCTGATTTCCTCTTATCCTATATTCATGTGCTAAAATGATTCTTATCTTTGATTTCAGTATCCGTGATTTTTATCTCATGAAAATAATGCTGTCACTTGTTACTGAAACATCCCTAATATTGACTTTTAAAATCCTTCTAGTACGAAATCAATCAGCTCAATAAATACTGCTTGAGCCTAGAAACTCTTTTAAAAGAATTATAATTTTAAGTGGTGGAAATCACTTTTGTAGAAACATTCACTTACTTTAAATGATTAAATTTAGTATATCAAAATGATAATTCATCTCACATAATTGAGAAAGAAATTCACTTGTAAATTTTTTTTTCAAATAAACCCATGGCATGTATATCTTATTTGTCAAAGAAAAGATATATGAAGAGATGAATGGATAACATTTTAAATTTATTTTATTTTATTTATTTATGATAGGCACACAGTGAGAGAGAGAGAGGCAGAGACACAGGCAGAGGGAGAAGCAGGCTCCATGCACCGGGAGCCCGACGTGGGATTCGATCCTGGGGCTCCAGGAATGCGCCCTGGGCCAAAGGCAGGCGCTAAACTGCTGCGCCACCCAGGGATCCTGGATAACATTTTTAAAAATTAATTTTCTTCTAATATATTAGGCTTAGTGTTACAAAATAGTAACACGTCATTATTGAAAATAGTACAGATGTTTCTAATTTGGAGATTGAAATCACAATAATAGTAGAAAAATAATTGATTTCTTTTAATTTCTAAAAACACCTACATCTATCTATCTGATTTAACACAATTTAATGGTTAGTAACATTTTTCTAAATCGCCTTATCTATGTTCTTTATCAAATAAATTTTACTATGTTCAATTCTTAACTCTTATGGCTAATGTGTTATTACTTTTGATATATCTCTGATAATTTAATTTGTTGAACTGATTCAGAATGGTTGTCATAAATGTGTCTAAAGAAAGAAATTCCAAAGATCTTTGTTTTACCTTAATAAAGAAGAGCACTTTTAAATAAGAATAATTTTATTTTATTTTTAAAATGTAAAACATATCTTTACTTTGTAAATTGATAATTTTATGTATTTTAACTCAAGTTTTAGAAAAACAACATATATTAAAACATTCAAATTTTCATCACTTTCCACATAGGAAAAATGATTTTTTTTTTCATTAAACATTCTTTAGTTAAGTTTCCTGGGCTCTAGTGGAATTTAGTCTGGACTGAAAATAAAGTGTATTAAATATTCAGATTATTATTATATTATCCTTAAAATATTTTCTGTTTTAGTTACTTTCTTTAGGCAAAAGACTCCACCTACAGAGGCCAGTTTATGCTTCAATAGTTATCTGTGTTGAGTTTCATTTATATCTCATGTACTATTCTAGAGGCCAGAGTATTAAAAAAGATACTCCCTGTTTTCATGTTGCATTGATCTAATAGCAAAGAAGGATTTACGTAGCACAAATGAGAACATTATGTGACATTTTTTTGCAATAGAAATATGCTATATGGATAGTACAAAAAGCAAATAATTATGATCAAGGTCACAGAGATTAGTTTGTAGAGATATAGGTCAAAGTGATCTTTTTTTTTCAGAGAGAGAGAGAGGAGGAGGGGAAGGGCAGAGGGAGAGAGAGAAACCCAAGCAGACTTCACACCCAGCATGGAGCTCAAGACAGGACTTGATCTCACAACTCTAAGTTGATAACCTGACTGGAAATCAAGAGTTGGACATGTAGCCTAACCAACTGAGCCACCCAGTTGCACAAGGTCGAAGTGATTTTGAGAGAGATTAATGGAGGTGCAGTACTTTGAGGGATAAAGAAAGATAAGAACAGGAAAATGTTTTCTAAGGAGGTTCATGCCTGGTGATGAGAAATTAGATGATGCTTTACAAGGAACTCAAAGGGGCTCATCATTGTTAGAAGGTAGATCTCTAGAGGAAGTGATGGGAGAGGAAGGAAAGAAAGATAGAAACCAGAAAAATCCCATGGTCTTACATGCCAAACTAAGTAGTATGTTCTTTATCCTACAGGAAAGGAGAACTTCTTGATGGATTTGAAACAGAGGCAGCACTATTTTGGAAAGGTTATTCAGACAGCAACATAAGAATACAATTGGTGGGAAGTTATAGTAGATATGGAGAATTTAGAAGTTATGATAAACATTGAGGTTGCTGGTAATGAGAGACAGAGAAATGGACCAGAGAGCAGAAATAAGTATTAACTGTTTGGGCTAAGGATTAAAAAAGAAAAATAGTTCAGGATGATGGCCTGCCTTCTTCTCTGGGTAGCTGGATGCATGATGGTGCCATCAGAGAAGCAAGTGACTAAAAGAAGGATCCTATCTAGAATCCTGGAAAAGGAATCTAATTTTATGTACATTGAAGTACCAGCAGGCAGTTGAATGCAAAGGTAAATATCCTGAGCAAGCTTTCTCAAGAATAGTCTACTTTTTCAGAGTAAGGAAAAGGATGAGACCACAAAAAGCCAAATTTACTATGGCTGACATAAGAAAGTATTCAAATAAGTATTAAAAATCGGTAAAGCTGTCTAGTGTATTCCCAGGGACCACATAGAAGGATAAAGCTTTGTGAGAAGCTCTTCTTCACTTGATTTTAACCTCAGCATTGCTAGAAGATAAATTTTTTGTAAGGCAAGTTCTAGTCATATTGTACCTTGGCTAAAAAACTCTTAATTTCTTTTAAGGTATATGATATACAAACTTTTTGACACTGCAGGCTACATCATGGCTTAAAACCTTATCTCCCTCTCGTTTTTTCTACATACCATATGCTACAGCACAAATGAAAAATAAGCTATTCCCTGAATAGCCAGTTAATCTTCTGTCCCTGATCCTTTGCCTTTGATTTAGGATGCACTCTCTTATAAATCAACCAGTAAAATCCTCCTTAAATATGATCTCCTTCTTGGAAAATCCTTAATTTTTCCCAGTTGCACTTGTTCACTCCATGATTTAACACCATGTGAGTATTACTGTTTATCCCTCATTATTTACATGTAATAAGATGCATACTATGGTTATTTTTGTGCATTTGCTTTATTTCTTTACTACTAACTCAAAATCTCTTTTAGAGCAGAATGTGTATTTTTACTCATTTGGCTCTCAGACAATGTTTTGTTCATAGTATATCCTCAATAAATAGTAAATTAGAAATAGAAATAGAAATAGTACATTAAATGTAATATAGTTTATATTTAATTGAGGAAATTAAATGGAAAAATCTACTTCAATTTAAATACACAATTAATGCCATATAATTTAAGTAATGTGAGATCTTGAACTGGAAATATTAATTTTATCAGTAAATATGTGAGAATTATTATTTATGCAATCATTTTGCCAGCCATCACATCATATCTGTTTAAATAAGTTTTTTGTTTTTTGTTTTTGTTTTTGTTTTTTACTTATAAGGATTATTGGTGTATGGAAATTTAGAATAAGATTGGTTTTACACTGAGAAATATACTAAAATTATTATGCTATCTTTAAAATGTAAGTATAAAAAACAACACACCAATTTAAAACTGAGGCATATTATATTAATACGTGCATGTAGAATATACATTTTATGAAGTAGGAAAGTTACAATACACTGGAATCTATATATTATGGATAATGGATTAAAAAGACTCTAGAGTAGAAAAAACGTGTATATCATAATCAAACAGAACAGAGTTAGAATCCTTGACTTAGAAGACTGAGTGTGTTTTGACTTCTTCTATGACAGCATCCTCGTGAATAAGTGCATACATGTTTTTCAAGGCTTGTGGGGGAAGAAACACCATAATGTTTTAACTAGTATATGGTTATATAGTATATAGCTCATAATAAATCAGATCACTATTATTACTAGTGTATGTTATTATTAATTCCACTGTTATTAATTCCATTTTATTACTAATCCTGCCATTATTAATCACTACTAGTGTATCAGTGATATGCATGCTAATATATGTGTGCATATATGTTAATATGTAAGGAAGCAGAAAAAAGTGTTTATCTGAAATAAGATTACAAATGCAATGTGACTGGCATACTAATACATCAAATGTGTATTTACAGTATAACATAAGCCTATACGTTTTCAATATTTAAAATATTTTCTTAATTATATTAATGCATAATTTCAGGAATTAGTAAAATAATGTAAACATTGCGATAAATCAGAAGGTAGTAAAATAATTGCCAAATGCACTTTGCTTTTTAAAATTATATACAATATTTTAAGAAAATGGGCAGTTTTTTAAAATGAAATGGTTAGTACTAAAGTGTCACAAATTAAAAGGAAATTAAATAGCTATCTGGTAAAAGATGCAAGACCAGGAAATAAAATCATACCTGTAAAATTTACATGTAAATGTTTTTTAAAATATTTTTTAAAAAATATTTTTAAAAATATTTTTTAAAAAAATATTTATTTATTTATTTATTTATTTATTTATTTATTTATTTATTTATGAGAGAGAGAGAAAGAGAGAGCATGGGTAGGGAGGGTTACAGGGAGAAGGAGAAGCCAATTCCCCGCCAAGCAGGAAGCCCAATGAGGGGCTCTATCCTGGGACTCTAGGATCACGACCTGAGCCAAAGGCAGATGCTTAACTGACTGAGCCACTCAGGGGCCCCTATAAGACAATTTGTATTACCTACTATGGTGTTTGGTTTAAAATCTATATGTAGTCCATGAAACAGTCTCACTAGGAAATCTAAAAGTTCTATCTATGCTTCTGTATGTTGTATGTTGTCCATTCAGCTCCAATGAACTGCTTGCTACTCTATCTCAATAGATTCCTCCCATAAGGACCTCTAATTTATGAAGCCCTCAATCCAAGTTTACAACTAGGGATAATATCAATTTAAATCCAAACATTTTAAGATGATTCTTAAATATTTATTTGTAGTGCTTTGCCTTTATGCTGGCTTTTAAAATGTTTAGTAAAGAAAAAATTGCTTGGGTTGCGGGGGTGGCCTACTCAGTTAAGTGACTGACTCTTGATTTCAGCCCAGGTCATGATCTTAGGGTTATAAGATGAAGGCCTGCATCAGGCTTAAGATTCTCTCTGGTTCCCTCTGCCTTTGGCTCATAGCGTGACCCCGGAGTTCCAGGATCGAGTCCCGCATCAGGCTCCCTACATGAAGTCTGCTTCTCCCTCACCCTATATCTCTGCCTCTCTCTCTGTGTGTCTCTCATGAATAAATAAATAAATTAAAAAAAAAGATGAATTGCTTTACTGAAAATCTTACTGAGTTTTACTTTGTCTTGCATTTTTACTGTTTTAGTTTCTTTGTTTCTTTGTTTTTGTGTTTTGCCTTTCTAATCTGTAGAGTAAAACCTGTTTGTTGTTAACTATTTGAAAATATAGGAAGGTATCCTCTGGGAAAAAAGCTTTTAGTTCCATCCTCAGTTATTTTATGCAACTTTGAGAAAGCTCATTGTTGTTTCTGTAGTAATTGAAACAATGACATAGGCAAACATTTTTTTAAATGCTTTAAGAGTATCGAAGTATTAAATGTAGATAAATGTCCAGGTAATTTTTAAATATAAAACTGTTTAAGGGCAGCCTGGGTGGCTCAGAGGTTTAGGGCAGCCTTCAGCCCAGGGTGTGATCCTGGAGACCTGGGATCAAGTCCCATGTCAGGCTTCTTGCATGGAGCCTGCTTCTTCCTCTGCCTGTGACTCTGCCTCTCTCTCTCTCTCTCCTCTGTGTGTGTGTGTGTGTGTATGTGTGTCTCATGAATAAATAAATAAAATCTTAAAAAAAACTATTTAAAATACTATATGTAAAAATCTAGGTCAGCATATTCTCATTATTTCTCATTATTATTGGTTATTCTTCAAAATTAAATCAAGAGTAAATATATAAGAAACTATTACCATATATCATTACATGAAATCTAGATAAAACCAAATTTACAGAAAAATTACATTGAAAAAAATCAATTGTGTCTTTATATGTCTTATATTTCTTCTGAATTTTGTTTTAGCATAATAAAAAGATGATAGTCTTATTTTTAACAAAAATAAAGTTTTGGGGATCCCTGGGTGGCTCAGCGGTTGAGCATCTGCCCTTGGCCCGGGGTGTGATCCTGGCATCCCAGGATCGAGTCCTGCATCAGGCTCCCGGCAGGAAGCCTGCTTCTCCCTCTGCCTGTGTCTCTGCCTCTCTCTCTCTCTCTCTATGTCTCTCATAAATAAATAAATAAAATATTCTTAAAAAATAAAAAAGTTTAATGTTTTGGTCTGATTTAGTTACAATAAAAATTACAGAATTATTATATGCTCAATTGTTATAATACCTACTAACACCTTAAAGCATGCAAATACATATGATTTTTATAAAATCACAATGCTATTCACAATGACATTGATGGAGCTAGAGAGTTACTTTAAGTTTTGTGAACTCTGTGAGCATTACAACAGTTTTGTTAGTGAAGAATAGAACTACCCTATGATCCAGCAATTGCACTACTAGGTATTTACTCAAAGGGTACAGAAGTACTCATTTAAAGGGATACATGCACCTCGATGTTTATAGCAGCATTATCTACAATAACAAAGATATGGAAACAGCCCAGGTGTCCACTGACTGATGGATAAAGAAGATGCAGTGCGTTTGTACACACACACACACACACACACACACACACAGGAATATTAGCCATAAAAAATGAAATCTTGCTATTCACAATGACATCGATGGAGCTAGAGAGTAGTTTGCTAAGTGAAATTTTAAGGATTAGTTTTACCTGTGGATTCAGCGTACTATTTGGCCTGTATTTTTCCTATATCTTTATTTTTTATCGTAGTATATTACATATAGTTTTGGATGCTAACCAAAAGGAATGAGAGAGGGCATAAATAAGTAATCAGATATGTCAACAAATGTAAAACGTGGAATACATTTTAAAATCATGAAAAATTTAAATTAGTTTTTTGTGAAGAGATTGTAAATTGTTGAAATTATATGTCAAAAATGACAGGCGCTCTTTGCAGATAAAGTGTTGTTGACATAATCAGGAGATTAATATGTAATAAATAAGGTAACAGTCAGCATTGTTAGAACTGTTACTGTAGAATGTAAATAAAGTCAAGTCACTGATCTCGTTCCTCTGTTGCTGGGAACTTCTGATGGACAGACACCCACTTGCTAAAACTTCCGTGCACAGTTAAGAATGTGGCATATTTAACAGTGACGTAAAGTCCAGAGGTACACATTCCTTCTTAGGGCTCATTTTAATTTCTTGCTCAAGCTGATTTCTTTCTTTCTTCCTTCCTTTCTTTCTTCTTTTCTTTTCTTTTCCTTCTATATTCCTTCCTTCCTCCCTTCCCTCCTTCCTTCCTCTCTTAGACGTAGAAGCCATAATTATGTTTTTTAGCACCTTTATTCTTTTTCTATTTCTTGTATTTTTTCAGGTCCTATAGAGGAGCAAGGCCTCTCATTTTTTTTCAAATCACAGCATACATGAAAAATGATACCAGCATCATAAACTGGGGAAATCTGGGAGGTCTTTGGAGGCTGGAGGAAATTGGATTGGGACATAGGCTACCAGGGTCCCTGCTGTTGCCCCAGGACTCCCTGAAGAGAAAACTATCTCATCATATTTTTAATCTATCCGAGGTACCGGTTCAAATGTGTGTGGTATTTAAGGAGGCGGGATTTGGAATTTTCTAGAGGTTCACATCTAGGCATAGTCACTTACTATGTATGTGACCTTGGATAAATAACTAATCTCTCTGACACTTGGATTTTTACATCTGTAAAACAGAGATAATAAGGATAACCATTTGAAATGGTGGCTGTGATGATGATTAGACCAGAATGCACATACCTTAGCAAATTACTTGGCATGCAGGTCCTAAGCCCTCAGCTATATTTGCCCTTAACCTGCCCTGTCCCCTCCATTTCAGATGTGTTTGGAGCAGAATGGGAAAGGGCTACTATAGATCTATTGAGGACTCAGTCCTAGATGAGCCAAGTCACAGAAAGGGCATGTAAAGCACACAAAGGAAGCAAGCAAGCATCTTTCATTGACATCTTAATGAAATATCTTTGATGGACAAGAACAAGTTATTTGTCTCTTTTTCATCCAGGCTCATCCCAATTTGATGCTACTGCCTTTGGTCCTAAAGATTCTGCTTTAAGCTTCCGTCAGCTCTCACTGTATTTTGGCAACTGAAACTCAAATCTCTTTCCTCTGGCAGTAGAACTTCCCCCATTGATCTATCTTTGATAGGTTGATAATGTTGCCCTTGTGCTTCTCATACAACTCAATAAAGCAAAGTGTTATTTCCTATCATGAATTCAATTATCATCTTTTTCCTCAGTTTATGATCAACAGTGGCCTTTAATGTTTGAGAAGATTTGCTATGCGAGCTCTATGATATTTACAAAGAAAAAGGCAAATGCACAGGGAATGGAGGGGAATGTTAGAGCTCAGTACAGTGATCTAACTTAATATATTCATCCCCAAACAAGATACTGTGTCCCAAAAAGGAGAGATTATTTGCTGGAGATCAAATAAATATTGAGTGGCAGTACAAGGTCTAAGACCCAGACCTCTCATCTCAGTGGTTAGTGCCTATTTTTCCTAGTGTATGCTTGCCTCCTTACAGGAGAAAATAAAGTTGCCTTTACAAGGTCTGGCATCAAAAAGACACAAACCTGCACCCCGATGTTTCTAGCAGCAATGGCCACGATAGCCAAACTGTGGAAGGAGCCTCGGTGTCCAACGAAAGATGAATGGATAAAGAAGCTGTGGTTTATGTATACAATGGAATATTACTCAGCTATTAGAAATGACAAATACCCACCATTTGCTTCAACGTGGATGGAACTGGAGGGTATTATGCTGAGTGAAGTAAGCCAGTCGGAGAAGGACAAACAGTATATGTTCTCATTCATTTGGGGAATATAAATAATAGTGAAAGGGAATATAAGGGAAGGGGGAAGAAATGTGTGGGAAATATCAGAAAGGGAGACAGAATGTAAAGACTGCTAACTCTGGGAAACGAACTAGGGGTGTTGGAAGGGGAGGAGGGCGGGGGGTGGGAGTGAATGGGTGACGGGCACTGGGGGTTATTCTGTATGTTAGTAAATTGAACACCAATTAAAAAAAAAAAAGACACAAACCTTGGATTCAAAGAGCAGTCATGGAATTCTGACAGTTCTCTGAATTTACAAAGTAGAACAGAGGGAAACTGTGTATTTTCTACACATTTGTAATTTCACATACAAATTAGGCAATTCACAAACTTTTGAATTATAATTTACACCTAACGTTGTAGAAGTTAAAGGTATACAACAATGTGCTGATTTGATATATTTATATATTACAACGTGAATACCACTGCAGCATTAGCTAACACCTCTGTCATATCATGTAATTATCTTGTGTGTGTGTGTGTGTGTGTGTGTGTGTGTGTGTGTGTGATGAGTGCAAGTAAGATCTAGTTTCCTAGCAACTTTGGAGTTTATAATGCAATAGTGTTGACTATAATCGCTATGCGATGCATTAGGCCTTCAGGAGTTATTTCTCTACGAGTTGTAAGTTTGTGCCTTTGCATAACATCTCCCCAAATTTTTAATGGGGCATCAGCAATGTGGATGAGATAGATGGCACCTATCAGGGTTATCATTATAGTAATTCAAGTAGGAAAAAGAAACGGTGCTGCAAGAAATACCTCCACAGCTACTATCTATGTGTACAGCTTATTTATTATTTACTGTGAGTCTCATCCAATGATCACAAAAATCAATAGTGAGTTCTTATTATTAATCTCACTATAGTCATGAGTAAATTAAGCTATGATATACAGGTTAAAGGACGTGGTCCATTTCAAGATGTAAGGAATTAAGTCAAAATTTAAACCCATACCTATCTGACTCCAAGTACTGTGGTTCTTTCTATGCCTATGCACACTGTGTCACAAATATTAGAATATTTAGAAGAAGCCTTAGAGAAGAGTCAATTTTAGCCTATTTTTGACTTTAAAAAAATATATATATCAAGTGTCTTTCCACAGTCTTGCATATATATTGAGGGTTTTTTGGTTTTGTTTTTGAATTTTTTGTCCTTTAAATGGCCCCCAAAGTTCTGAAGCCTCAATAGACAAACTTTCACAGATTTTTCAAAGAAAGAGTGACACTGCTCAGGTACTCAGATTGGACATAAGATCATTGTGTTTTTGCCCCTTCCCTGCCTTATCACATCTCAATTGGGTCTTCTTTTTCTCTTAGTGCCTAAAATGAGTTTGTGTAGGTCACTTGTAAATGCAGTCACAAGTTATAAATCTTATATATCAATGATCAAGACTGACAAGCTTTACAATGCAAATTTATCAGAAATGTATAAATAATAATATTTTTCTATACTGGATGAAAGTGTACTAGAAAGTAGTTTTTAACATTTGGGTAGCTTTAAGTTATAATTTTCTCTGCAGTGAGAAAAAAAAGGTGTATGAAAAAATCAGTTGGATCCCCTTATAAAAAAAAATACTGGAGAATATACACTAAATAAGATAAGTGTTTATTTCTGGTTAGTAGGATTACCAGTGACATTATTTTCTTCTGTGTTCTTCTTTATATTTTCTAATTTCCTAAAATAATCTATTATTATGGATCATATATTATGTTTATAATTAGTAAAACAGTTGAATATAACTGTCAGTTTTCAATTAATGTTTCCTTCAATGTTACACTTTTCTTATCTTCGTCTCCTTCTTCCTTTACCTAA
The DNA here is from genome assembly GCF_048164855.1 of Canis lupus baileyi. Classification (NCBI taxonomy): domain Eukaryota; kingdom Metazoa; phylum Chordata; class Mammalia; order Carnivora; family Canidae; genus Canis; species Canis lupus. The sequence continues at coordinate 9,689,075 of NC_132857.1, forward strand.
TCCTTTTATTTCTTCTGTGCTTTTTCATGTAAAGCTTTATTATGCTCATGGCTAATGAATAGTTGGAAGAAGACAGTAAAACATATGGTAATTTCATGCAACCATAAAAATATGAAAAAAATCACAGCCCTAAAGTCAAAGTGACAATTTCCCCTTGCCTGTCATATTGATACAGCATCAGTTAAGCCTTTTCTAATATTTTCCATTCTGATCATGATAGCAAGGCACATAAAAAATTACAAATGAAAACCACCTATCCTCTGCTAGAATCACCACAGTAGAACTATAACATTTTTTTGGTCTATTTAACTATCTCTAAGATCCTAAGTAGGCATTTTGTTTGGAAATATATTCTGGGGAAATGAAACGCATGAGGTAGAGTCACTAGATTAAATAATTATATTGTAAAATATCAAAGTGGATGAGCTGCTTGTGAGGTGGCATAAAACCAATAAAATTCCAAGGACACTGAGATTACAAGTGACCAAGTGATGCCAGTTTTAAAGTCCTAACAATGGGTGACAAATTTTCTTTGCCAGAACATTTCTATTCATGTGAGAAAGGAAGGAGAAAAAAAAAACCCACAAAACTTGAAGAACTCCAGCCAAACAATAGAAATGACTAACATATAATACAAGAGAAAACTACTTAGGTGGAGAACAATAAAATTGAGAATAAATTTGTAAAATGAAGTGAATTGTGAGATCTCAGCTTTACATAGTAAAATTAGCTCTTTATAGTCAAGCCATTTTGTAACATATTTCAAAGGTAGTACATATTTTGTTTGAGTGAACATGTTTGACAGATTATATAGGGTAACTTAACCAGATAATTATGAATAATAAATTTTAATGTCTCTGTGAAATAAAATGTTTGTTCAAAGACAACTTCAGATGTATTTTGCTATCTTGCTTGTCTTTTAATAATCCAGTTGTCAGGACGCTTGGGAGGCTTAGTGGTTGAGCATCTGCATTCAGCTCAGGTCATGATCCCAATATCCTGGGATCAAGTCCCACATCAGGCTTCCTGCAGGGAGCCTGCTTCTCCCTCTGCCTGTGTCTCTGCCTCACTCATGCAATCAATCAATCAATAATCTTTAAATAATAATAATAATCTAGTTGTCTACCACTGCCAGAATGAACAGAGAAAAAAAAAAGATAAAATATAGGGTTACTCACTATCTCTGCCTCACAAGAGCAAATTGAAAAAACATTTTTTTTCTAAGTTCTTCCTTTTTACATAACCCTGAAGTCAGGAAAAGATTTTTGTGATAATAAGAATTTTGATATCTTAAAGATGCTTCAACTTTGAAATGTTCAAAACCAAAATCTTCCTCGTGGATAAATGGCACCACATCCACCCTGTTGTTACAAGTAGAAACCAGGAAGTGATTTCTGACACCTCTGTTCCCTTACCTCCTACATTTCCTGCATTGGATTCATCACCTAATTCTCCATGTCTCAGTCACAAATACCACCTTCTTCATACCCAACCTTCTTCCTTCTTCACATAGTAATAAAGTCTTACCTGGAGCACTGAGCTTTCTTTTTTTTTTTTTTTTTTCTTTTCTTTTATTTGCTTTTCTTTTTTCTTTTTCTTTTCTTTTTTTTAGTGATAATGTTTTTTTTTTTTTTACTTTTTTATTTTTTTAATTTATTTTTTTTATTGGAGTACAATTTGCCAACATATAGCGTATCACCCAGTGCTTATCCCGTCAAGTGCCCCCTCAGTGCCCTGAGCTCTCTAAGTGTCTTACTTCACATATTCTTGCCTTATTCCTATCCATTTTTCACATGAAAAAAAAATAAATAAAGCCATAAGATAGTCCTAGTTAAAAAAAAACAAAAACAAAAACAAACAAAAAAAAACACTTCAATTTTCTTCTTTACACAGAATAAAATGCAAGCACACTGCAGTACCATACATAACTTTACCTGATCTGGCCCCTCTCTGGGTCCATACCTCATTTTGAATTCAACTCCTTTTCTTTTCCATGAACAACCACATGCTGTCCTCTTTTCAGTCTAAAACCTGGTGCATCTCTTTCTGGCTTCACAGCCACTGTACCACCCTGTTCCTTTATTTCAAAATTTCTCCTTCTTCCAACTCCCTTCATACCTACTACCTATGCACCATCTGACTGATTCCCCAAATGGTCTTCCTTTTGCTCACTTCAGGTCTTGCTTAAAAACAAAAGTGGCAGAAAACTGTGACAATCCCTCAAAAAATTAAACACACATTTACCATATGATCTAGAAATTTTACTGCTGGGTATATACTCCAAATAATTAAAAGCAGAGACTCAAACAGGTATTTGTACATAAAGCATTAGTATAAAAAAAAAAAAAAGCATTAGTATAACAAAAGGTGGAGCAACCCAAATATCCTTCAGTACGTGAGTAGAGGAACAAATGTAATTTATACATAACATGGAGTATTACTCAGCCTAAAAAGGAATGATTTTCTGATGCTTGCTGCAAGATGGATGAACCTCAAAAACATTATGCTCAGTAACGCATGCTAAGTAAAATAAGTGAGGTGCAGAAGTACAAATACATGATTCCACTTATATGAGATAAATATAAACAAAGTACAAAAGTGGTTACCTAGGACTAGAGGCATTGAGGTCCAAGTGAAAAGAGGAGTTAGTGTTTGATGAGTACAGAGTTTCACTGGGGGTGAGATGAAAGTTCAGATGGAAAAAAAAAAAAGAAAGTTAAGATGGTGTTGATGGTTGCACAATATGAATATACTTAATGTCACTGAATTGTACACTTAAATATTGTTAAATGAATGCTATGTATATTTTATCACAATAAAAGGGAACCCTAAAAAAATCACAGAGGCACACATTTAAAAAATTCTTTCTTGGCAACCTTTCCCTTATTAAATTTTTCATTAATTTTAAAAGTAAAATATTTAGAATTTATAATTGTTTATGCTTTTCTCTTTTTATTAGTAAATCTTTCCCATATTAGCCTATAAGTTCCATGAGAATAGAAACATTGATTTCTGTATTTTGAGTTGTGTCATTTGTTTTTAGTTTTCCATTACCCATTTTGAGCCAAGCACCAATAGCCACTGAGTAAATATCTGTCATATGAATGGATAAAATTTGCATATCTGAAACAATATGATTTTTTTTTAGACAAACATTTTATTTTGGGATATTTGCAGATTTAGAAAGAATTCTCATATATTCCTCTCCCAATTTTCCCTAGTGTTAATAACATCTTATAATTAAGACAAAGTATCATACTTGCTATATCACTATTAAACTTCAGACTTTATTAAGATTCCTCTACCTTTTCCACTAAATTTATTTTTCTGTCCCAGCATCCAATCAAGGAAAATAGTACTTTTGATAGTAGTTTCCTAAATAAGACTGTAATATCATGAGGGAAAAGCAATATATATACACTTCACATTATTATAACACAGATACATCATTCTTTAGTACTGTATTGTGGGGACTGAGCATTTTGTTAGTTACATAGTATATTTTTCTTTATTTCCGAAGTTGGCGTTGTTTATAGAAAAAAAAAACGTTTTCTTTAAATAATTTCAAAAAAAATTTCCATCTTTAGAATTACAATTTAGCATTCAAATCCTTTTTTTTTTTTTTTTTTTTTTTTTTTTTTTTGCCTTTCTCATTTTTTTAATACAATTCCTTTGGGCTCACACATGTTAAATGCCCCTTAAATTCCAAACACAGAATATTTAAAGAAAGGATTTCCTTCATTTCACAGTACTTTTATCCTCTTCCTTCTTTTTTGCAATTTAAGCATTTACGCCTAGACATCCACACACCACATGCTCTGATTCTCTCAGATTGGCACACTCAGTTCAGCAAACAGGTGTGAAAGAATCGAGCTGCAGCATCTGTGAGCAAATGCCATACAAAACCAGAAACATTTTCCAACAGCTGGACACTAGTTTGAAGACATCCGAGGAATCATATGAACATCATATATTTTAGAGACAAGTGTCAATGTCAAGTTTCTTCATTGGAAAAGCAAACAGTTCTCTCTACTGTCTTCTTCTCCCTAGGCAGAAAGGCCAACACCAATTGATGTTTTATATGTATTTAGCCAGAAGTTTTAATACAAAAACGATTTTTAAAAGATCTCAGAGTTTTTGCATAAAAAAATCAACACCAACATTACAGAATTTGTTGAACTTCATAATTTTTTACATATTTGTTGGCAAACTAAGATTTTAACCACTTTAAAAAAGGCATATTTTCTAATTGGACAAGAGGAATTTACTGTTAAAGCTAAAACATCAATTTTTAATTGCCATTTTCTCTTCAGATATTCCAAATTCATTGATTTATATATTAAAAATAACATTTCTTTCTTTAAATAAATTATCATCACCAATAAGTTCTGAAAGAAATACAATTTTAAATATAACTTAAAATAAACTCATTATGTTGTCCAAATTGTATTCTAAGGTAGGCTTCAAAAGTATTTTTCAATTTGAAACAGAAAAAAAAAAACTACTCTAGAAAAAAAATATTGCAAAGAGCAGGTATTTGGAGTTTCAAACAGTTTAAAAATAAAGAGGGAAAGTGAGTGCATTTAAATAAAAACAATTCTAATGTATGTTTTAAATTACAACTGCTTAAACATCATTTATACCTGAAAAGAAAAAAGAAATTTACTGCAACTTATTTTAAAGGTATGTTACAATATCAAAGTAAATGATAGAAAAGGAAATGTTTGGAAATAGAAATAAGAACTATGTGAAACTCTCATATTAATATCTAATAAATTACAATTGTTCTGCATGTTATAACATTAACTTTTAGGCTTGAAAGGAATATGTAACACCAAAGTCATGTTAAAATATATATTATGGAAAGAGATATAGATTCAAAGTATAACTCTGATACACAAATTATGGATTTTGGCCAATTTCAGAATTAATCTTATCCTCTATTCTGGAATATTGAATATATTAGTATTTCTCCCATATGATTATTCTAAGATTTACAATGAGATTACATATACAAATGTCTTCCTTGCTTTTCTGGCCAATAGTAAACTTGCAGTAATATTTTAGACATTTTAGTAATATATTCCATATTTGATTTTCGTTCAGAGCTATCCAACAAATCGGTGCTCCTCAGCTCTGTGAATCAAGGTAAACTTATGTGTTACTCCCTAAAAGGAATAAATGTACCACTAAGGATTTTTAAAATTTTTTTTTATATTTATTTTATGTCCAAAGCAAGATAGATACTCTAAAATAAGATGAATCTTTTGTCTATATGTATGACCGAATTAACTATAATCACCAAAGATTCAATTGTTAAAACTGCAGTCAAATCTGCCCCAAAATTCCTTTCACCTAATACTCTAAATGTTAGCATAATATTTCCTTTCATTTACATTGTCAATATAATTAGCCATATGCAGCTTAACTCTTCCTTTCTGATAAGCTATTGCATTAATTTAGTTTCTAAAGTTGATAAAGTAAGAAATAATTATTCTTTATTTCTGCTCTAACAAATGTCTATTTTTCCAGGCCACAGTATAAATAATTGCTACCACATCAAAAGACAAAAGGTTTTTACACTCAGAGTCTCTTCACCTCACCTCAGAAAGGGTATGGGGATAATGCTCTGCTTTCCTTTGTGTTTTTTCCTTGAAGAAAGATGTCCTCATCTCATATTCTATTAAACCTACCATTGTTTTATATGTTACGTGACTTGGAGGCAAATAAAGAAAACTGACATATTGTAAGTTAAAAAAATGAAGAATAGCTGTCTTTTATTTTCAATATTGATGAAATATTTTTATTCTATGTAATTTTGTCTTGTCATACAATGTAAAATGACTCCAAATTTCCTATATCACGTACAAATATAGTCTATTTATTTAAAAATTACAAATTGACATTGAGTCAGATTAAATATAAAATACTAAGAGATCACTTAGTAAAATAGCCCATTAAAAAAAAAAAGTAAAAGAGCTCATTCATAGAAGGATCTATGTTATGCTAGGATCCTTCAAGATGGCTTTTTGTATATGTCCTTTTAAATAAGAATCAATTATTTCTTTCATCTATGCTATAGGTCATTATTCAAAATATCAGGTGATGTTCTTGGATATACTTTAGTATATACTTTCAAGCTTTAGTAATACAGTAATTTCAGTTTTATTTCTTGAAATACTTCAACTGCTAGATATAATAGCAGAAGGAATTCTGACACTATATTCTTTTCTTTGAGTTTGAGTATCAAGGCAATATTGAACATACAATGCACTTTCAACATATATTTAGAATTTTACTGATTTGAGAGGTCCAATCTTCTGAACTAAGGCTTACGTGTTCCTTTACTAAACTTCTTGGCCTGAACTTGGGCTATTTCTAGGATACTTGGGACTATTTCTATTTCATGATCTTTGTGATGGAGGAGAAAAAAAAACATACACACAGCAGTTCCTATAATAAATATAACTGTACTTTATTAGCAAACATTAAGTAAGTGGCACCTGTATATTAAATTATGTGGTCTGTACAAAGACTTTGTTGTATTAGTGATTAAATTCTTACAACAGCTCTTGGATTTTTAAAAATTCTTTCTTTGTAATCCATAAGATCCATAAGATCTAAAACGAATGCCCATTTTCACATACAAGAATATCTGTAACCATAACTATGTACGGAGTTCAAATCTAATAACAATTCTACACATACTTATACTTTTGTATAAGTATGATCAAGGAGCTGGTTCAAGATGTCAGCATAGGATGACCCTGAACCCACCTCTTCTCATGGAAACAATAAAGTTATAGCTATGAAATAAATCCCTCTGAAAAAGACCAGAAAACTAGCAGAACATCTTTTCCACAACAAAGGATAAAAGGACCACATCAAGATGAGTGGATGAGACAGAGACTTGGTCTTCTCCAAATCTCAGTCCCACTGCAGCAATCCACAATTGAGAGACTTTCTTCCTGAGGAACACAAGGTTTGTGCCCCACATCAAGCACCTCAGTTCTTAGGACCTGAACCAAAGTGACAAGCTCCAAAGATATCTGGCTTTGAAATCCAATGGGCCTTACATCTAGGACTGTCGGAAATGGAAATTCTGCTATCAGAGAGCTCATCTGCATATTTGCTTGTTCTGGGACCCAATACCAAAACAGCAGTTTGGAGATTGCCTAAACTCACATATACATGATACTCAATGGCAAAAAATCTAAAATTTTCCCTTTAAGATCAAGAAGACAAGGATACAAAAAAAAAAAAAAAAAAAGAATAAGACAAGGATACGTCACACCCTTTTTATTCAATATAGTATTTGAAGCCCTAGTCAGAGCAATTAGGCAGGAGAAAAAAATAAAAGGCTTCCAAATTGGAAAAGAAGAAGTAAAATTGTCACTGTTTGTGGACTCCATGATTTTATAAAAAAAAAACACTAAAGAGTCCCCCTCAAAAAAATCATGCACACACACACACACACACACACACACACGCCGGTTAGAACTAATAAACAAATACAGTAAAGTTGTGGGGTACAAAATCAAAATGCAAAAATCTGTTTTGTCATATACATTAACAATAAAATATCAGAAAGAGAAATTAAGAAAACAATACCACTCACAACTGCATTAAATGCCTATTTATAAATTTAATCCATGAGGTAAAAGACCACACTGAAAGCTATAAGGCATTGTTGAAAGAAATTTAATAATAATAAATACAATTTTTATGGAGCCATGAAACATCCTAAATAGCTAAAGCAATTTTAAGAAAGAAGAACAAAGCTGAAGGCATCATGCTTCCTGATTTAAACCTATATTGAAAGCTACAGTAGGGCAGCCCTGGTGGCTCAGCAGTTTACTGCCGCCTTCAGTCCAGGGCAGGATCCTGGAGACCCGGTATTGAGTTCGCATCGGGCTCCCTGCATGGAGCCTGCTTCTCCCTCTGCCTGTGTCTCTGCCTCTCTCTCTCTCTCTCATGAATAAATAAATAAAATCTTTTTAAAAAGCTACAGTAAAAAAAAAATAAAAATAAAAAGCTACAGTAATCAAAACAATATGATAATAAAACAGAATAGAGTGCCCAGAGGTAAACCTGTGGGTGTATGGTCAATTAGTTTATAAAAATTAGGCAAGAGTGTACAATGGGTAAATGACAATGCCTTCAACTGGAAAAATTGGATATCCACATGCAAAAGAATAAAACTGGGTCATTATCTTGTAGCATACACAACATTAAATTTAAATGGATTAGATATGAATGTGACACCTAAAACCATAGAACTCCTAAAAGAAAACGTAAGTGTTAAGGTCCATGACATCAGTCTTCATGATATTTTTCTGGATCTGACTTTAAAGGGAATGGAAACATAAGCAAATATAAACAAACAGGATTATATCAAACTAAAAAACCTCTCCACAGTGAAGAAGTCATAAAAATAAAAGGCAAGGGAGAAGATACAATTGACCCTTGAACAAGGTGTGTCTTAGGGGCACTGACCACCCCCATAGTAAAAAATCTACAAATAATTTTTTATTCTCCCAGACTTTACCTGCTAATAGCCTATACTGTTGACCAGAAGCCTCACCGGTAACAAATAGTTTATTAACACATATTCTGTATGTTATATGTATTATATACTGCATTCTTAAAATAAAGTAAGCTAGAGCAAGGAAAGTCTTGTCAAGAAAATAAGGAAAATAAAATACATTTACAATACTGTGCTATATTTATCAAAAGTATCCACATAAGTAAGACCTGCACAATTCGAACTTATGTTATTCAAAGGTAACTGTATTTGTAAATCATATCTGATAAGAGGTCAATATACAAAATATATGTAGAACTTATACAGCTCAAAAACAAACAAACAAGCCATTTAAAAAATAGAAAAAAGAAGAAATAAGAAGAAAAAAAAATTGGCAGAGGATCTGAATAGAGCATTTCCAAGGAAGACATAAAGATGGCCAGCAGGAACATAAGAAAAACAAAAACAAAAACAAAAACAAAAACAAAACAAAACAAAAAACCTCAATATCACTAATCATCAGGGAAATGCAATCAAATCCACAATAAGATATCACCTCACATTTGTCATAATAAATATTATCAGAAAGATAAGAAACAAGTCTTGGAGACAATATGGAGAAAATGAAACCCTCACACTCTATTGGTGGGAATGTAAATTGGTACAGCCACCAGGGAAAACAGTATGGGGGATTCTCAAAAAAAACATGAATAGAACTATCATATAATCCAGCTATTCCACTTCTGGGTATTTACCCAAAGGAAACAAAAACACTAATTTGAAAAGATATGTGCACCCCTATGTTCTTTGCAGCATTATTTATAATAGCCAGGATATGGAAAAACCTGTGTCTATTAATGGATGAATGGGTAAGCATAAAATGAGATACTACTCAGTCATAAAAAGAATGCAATATTGCAATATGAGAAAACACAGGTGGACCTTGAGGATATTATATTAAATGAAATAAGTCAGACAGAGGAAGACAAAGACAAATATCATATGATTTCACTTATATGTGAAGTTTAAAAACCAAAACTCAAAGATAGAGAACAGATTGGTAGCTGCCAAAGGGAAGGGTGTTAGGGGGTGGGCAATATGAAATATATGGAGAGGTACAAACTTCCAATTATAAAAAAATTAATAAGTTATGGGTATTTAACGTCCAGAATAATGAAATTTAAAAGATGCTAAGAAAGTAAATCTTAGAAGTTCCATCACAGGAAAAGGAATTGTAATTTTATACGGTGGCAGATGGTAACCAGTCTGATGGCGGTGATTATCTCTCAATATATACAAATATCGAACCACGTTGTATACCTGATGTTAATATAATGTTGTATGTCTACTATACTTCAAAAAAAGACATAATGACCTATGTATTTATATATTCCTCAAATGCCATTCTAGTAACAAAATCAACATCCTTCACAACTGTATGAAGTGTCATTTCCAAATCAGTTTTTTAAAACCTCCCCCCTAAATGTGTCATTAGATTCATTTGCTTTCTGGATACGATAATATAATTCTTTGTCAATGGCTCCAAGATTTTAGATGGAGGTTTCTTTACACTAAAGTACAATAAGGTGTATTTTATTCCTTCCAGTAAGCTGATTTATTGTTGTAAATGTAATTTTTCATTAACCAGAGCTCACAGTATTCATTGGTCATTCAATAACACATACATTATTTACTTAACACTATGAATGTGGGAATAACACAGAATTATATGAAGGATATCTTTAAAAGACAAATGTTAGTGCTGTATTCTGGAATCATGATGTATACTACTCAATATGCTTCAGTATTTATATGTAAATAATTAAGAGAAATGTTTATATAACAATGCAAGTCAGTGACAGATCTGAAATCATCAGTAAAAATAAAACTTGATTCAGCATACTTTATTTCCAAAGAGTGAAATCATATTTAGCACAAACTTTTAGGAAAAAAATGTAAATGAAAAAAGTTACTTTTTAAAATTCTGAATTTAAAAAACAATATTCCTTTATACAAACACACACCTTAAATCCATGACTTATTTTCTATTATTTTGGTCTCATATATGACAGAATGTTTTATCATTTTATTTTGTTGATTATATCTTTTTATGTGATACAAACTTGACTTCAAAATCTCATGTTTGAATTTATCAATAAAGTGTCACTTAATACCAGACATAAAATGGAAATAGATATGAGCATTTTATCCTTTGGTGGGATACAGATCATTACTTTCTGTAAAGATTGCACTTTATTCTATTTAGAACAAGTAAACAGAAAATGTATACTTCTTGGTGTTTAGAGAATAAAATACAAAGGTCACAGGGTGGAAACTTCTATTTAACTTCATGTTTTAAAGACTTTATTGTCGACCCATTTTGCTCTTAGGTCCAAGAGAAGTTTTGTAGATGGAGCTTTTCTAGTTTTCTCATGACATAGTGCATATGATTTTAAAATATAAGAAAAGTAATCCAAATCATTTTCTATAAGCTTTGTAAGTCCTTTCACAGACCAAGGAATTCTTGATTGCAATCCCATTATTCTGTTCTTCTGTTATAAAATGGCTATGTATGGCACTACTTTTAAAGAATGGGCTACTGGGTCTTGAAGTTCTGGATTGAGACACTGTTTTTACTTAATATTTCCATCATGCCTAACTACACGAGGGCGATAGTCAAGTTAGCTTCATAATAGCCAGAAGAAATGCCTCTGATCCAATTGGTCACAGGGCAGCTATCACCAAAACCAATTTCTCTATAATTAAAAGGTGCTCCCAGGCGCTGTAAAAACTTGGAAGTTGCCCATGGATTTGGGAGAAAAAGGGGGATTTTTTTTTCATAGACAGAAACCACATTGAAGCAATTTCTGAAACACACTGATAAGCTTTGCTTTTGAATTTATATTAAAGAGCTCAATAGTTGCTACCTGTGAGAACGGCCGACACTTCTAAACTGACTCATGTCCTGCAGAGATTAAGGACAGAGGCCTCTAAAAGATTAGCGTGTCGCTTGGTTTAAGTGACATACAATCCATTTTATTGACATGGACTCCATCCTGCAAAACAAGCACTTTTTGACTGAAACATAATGAAAATTCGGTGTGCCTTTATAGACCTGCACATAATACGTTTTACACATTAGTGCTAGCTAATATAGGCAATGTCTGTAAATGAAACCAGCAGTCCTCATAAAGGATGGTGTGGAGGCACGTGCCTCAGAATGCTAATTCAGTGGAACATACCCGAGAAGCTTTACATTACTTTTTAATTTTACCCAAGTCTTGCCATGGTCCAAAGTTATTAAGCTGTATTCATTGAATTCGGCAGGCTATTACTTTGCATTGTTACCATTCCTATTGCATCTCGGCATTCAATTGTGAAGCCAAACAGGCTTTGATTTGATTTCTAATTGTTTGTTTTCAGCAACTTGAACCTGAGTTTGTTGCTCCTGTGCAGAACACCAGTGGGTAGGTGAAGAGTTCTCTCATTTTCCTTTTAATGCCATTCTAACACAAAGGGTGGGCTGGATTCCGCCTCTGTTACGACTGGGCTGCATAACAGAGATGTGAAATGCTACTGAATTTAAACTAAGTACATTGGAGGGCTGACATTTTATAACGTTTCTGCCAGCTACCTGGACTCCATCATTATGAGGAAATAACCCTGTGCTAACACCTTGGAAAATAATTTGACCAATGCTTTCTCTTTTGTTTTTGATCTATAGCATAAAAACACTGCATGTGCTGAGGTTGAAACGGGTCAGAAAGCTGGCCTATCACAGCATTATGGGAAGATTTCATTAGAGAAAACTTACTACACAGCGTGAAAACCACCATTTCCATAAGCTGTATCCACTACTTCAACATTGTTGGAAATATGTTCTATAGACATAGAGGGTAAGGAAAAAATGACATGTTGTACCACACTTCATATTAGTCACTTTAAGTTAAATTGCTTTAAGTTAAAACTTCAGTTGCAATAACATATAAATAAAGCTAGGTCATACGTGACAATTATGATAGAGAGGCTTTTAAAGTATCTGTTATCTTTGCAATACAATAATTGTGGTTATTCTTCACGATGGAACATATATTTGTTTATTTTTTGTTTACTTCCTCCTTCACTTCATTTATTACACCAAGTGTAGAAGGTAATTCTTAAACCTGCTGAGCACCTGAATACTGAGAAACTAGTTCTTGCTTCTACTTTAGTTTCGTTTATAAGAAACAAAGCTGTTCAGCAGAACAACTAAACCTGAACAAGTGAGAACAGTGTCGTGAAAGGAAATAAGCACAGAGAATGGGGAGTTTTGTCACAAACTCTGTTACAGGACAAATGCCACTTAACACTTCTGACACTTAGTTTCCCCGTCTATAAAATTAACAGCCTTCCTTATACGACACTTTCTGATTAGTAAAAAAAAAAAAAATTCCTTCATGAACTCTCACTTCCTGACTCAAATAAAATCAGAAATATCTTTGAATAAGTTAATAGGGTCAATTTCTTGGCTGTCTCATGACTAGCACCGTTGAAAGTTATCTACGCAGCTCATGCCAATGATCTCATCAACCATGAGTCATTCAACTAGCAGAATGGAAGGCCACACAGTCCAACAACCTTACAAATTTTTCGGTCTAACTTTGAGGGGATGTTTGCTTGTCTTTTGGAAGAAAATGGTAGAATGTAGCAGAAAGATTACAAGGAGAGACTTTGAAGAAGTTGCTTAAACTCTCTATGTCAGTTTCCCACCTGCAATATATTGGAGACACATCTACCTATAGTATAGGGTGTTGTATAGTATAGGGTTCCTGTCTAGATCCTTCACATTGAATAATGTAATGTGTTCAAAGTTTGGCACACAGCAGAACTCAATGTTTATCCTCTAATCTATTTATTGAATTTTTCTATCCAAATATTTTTTTTAAAAAGTTGATATGTTTATTTGAGAGAGAGAGAGAGAGAGACTGGCTTCTTGAGTATGTTCCACTGAACTAGTATTTGTGCATACACACCACTGGGGAGAGGAGCAGAGGGAGAGAACCTTTACACAAACTCTTTGCTGAGTGTGGAGCCTGATGCCACCAGGCTCCAATCCCACAACCCTGGAGACTGTGATCTGAGCTGAAACCAAGAATCAGACACTGACTGAACCACCCAGGGGCTCCTTTCCATCCAAATGTTTTCTTTCCAATTATTGGGGAATAGTCTGGGATTCAAAGTTGGAGTGCTGACCTTACTTGACAAGGTGAGAGTAGAATGTTCTGAAGTAAAGTGAGACTTTCAGAGAAATGGTCATGAATTGCTATATTTCTTCTCTCATGGTCAGCAGTTATAGTCATAGATACTCTTAATTGTATATGTAAAAAGCATTCTGATCCTGCAGTACCTACCTCATACCATCATTCCCTAGATGTCTCCACCACCAAAACAAAAAGAAAAAGAAAAAGAAAATCCTCCTCTGACAGTCACAGAATTTTGTCACATAAGGAGATAGTAAAATGGAGAGAACAAGGATGGGAAAGTACACAAGATGATGACAAACTTTTGTCATTATTTTATTAAATGATGTAATATTCAGCACCTCTTGAAAGCTGAGAGTATACATGCTAATACAAGTGCCTATAAAAGATATATATGTAAAGCAAAACCTTTCATAATAACCTTTATATACACTGAAAATGTATGCCACAGTCCTACATAATAAAATGATAACAGGAATAAATTCTGAGTAGTGATAATATGGCAGACAGAGAGAGGCTGAGGGAAATATTCACTTTTGACTCTATGTTCCTATAGATATGTTAGAATTCTAATAGTATCACTCTTATAATTGCATTAAAGTAGAGAAAACTTTATCAACAAGAAAGAATTTCTCCTAACTTTTTAAATTCATTTTTGCAATGAGAAGGATATTATTGAAGTGGATAGAAATAGAATATGAACTTATCCCTTGAGAACTCCTCCTCCATCCAAGATCTAGGTGTTAGCAACAGGGGAAACAGAGGGATTTATAAGGCCGGAGAAGATATTTTTTTCTTTACTCTTAGAACATAAACTGGGTGGCTCAGTGTTTGAGCGTCTGCCTTTGGCTCAGGTCCTGATCCTGGGGTCCTGGGATGGATTCCCTCATCAGGGTCACTGCAGGGAAACTGTTTCTGTCTCTGTGTCTCTGCCTTTCTCTGTGTGTCTTTCATCTTTCATCAATAAATAACTAAAATCTCTGTCTCTCTAAAAAAAAAAAAAGAACATAAACTAAGGAGGAGAAATAAAATCTGTGAAGAACCAATTAGATAGAAAGAAGGCACTGGGAATTTAGAGGGATAATAAAACTTCACAAACTAGACTAGTCAATAGATATTTTGAGAAAAAAAATATTTGAGCTGTTACATTATAAACACTTTGTAATCTTAACATTTCTATTTAAATCTAAGTTGCTCAGGGTCCGGGGACTGTCTCTCTATCTCCCTATCTGTTAATCAATTGACAGTAATGAAAGGGATGGATTTTTTTTTTTTTTGGTCTGGGATGACATGCCATCAAAAAAAGAAAAAAATAACATGTTATTAAGAAATCTGAAAGCAGAGTGTATACTATAGAAGCATGATTCTCTATGAATTTACTCAAACCCAGGAAAGTCTGAAATTTACTGAAAAGGTCAGTTGTAAGCAAATCTATGTGAATTTCACAGGGTAGAGTGAACATATCTGTTATATTAGGTGGTTTAAAAAAACAATAAAATTTAATTTAACAAAAAAATTTAACAATAATTTAACAATAAATTTAATTTAACAATAAAATTTAATTTAAACAAAACAAAAACAGCCAAGTTGTCTTTCATGGTGGCTATACCATTTTTGTTCCTTTTTTTTTAAGATTTTGTTTTTTTTATTCATGAGAGACACAGAGAGAGAGAGACAAAGGCAGAGGGAGAAGCAGGCTCCATGCAGGGAGCCAGATGTGGGACTCGATCCCAGGACTCCAGGATCATGTCCTGGGCTGAAGGCACCGCTAAACCACTGAGCCATCCGGGCTGACCTTAAGGTTCCTTTTTAAAAATACAAGAAAGCTTGGATGTAATCACCATGGAAATGAAAAATAAATTGAACAATGATAAAATACATAAATCTATTAAAAAGTGGGAAATCATCTACTCTGGGACCAGAAAATGAATAAACAAGACCTCTTCTTCTATCCTTTCTCCTGGATAAAGGGAGGGGGAAGTATGGGGGATAGAGAGCATGGTTTAAAAAAAAAAAAAAAAAAGATAGAGTAGAGTGCAAACTTGTCCTTTGTTGTCATTTCAACAATCTTCAGGGCATCTTCACCAGGAGTAGTTTCCCTCTCAAGAAACTACTTTGTTCATCCATAAGAAGCAACTACTATTCTGTTAAAGTTTCATCATGAGATTTCAGGAATCCATTCTCATCTTCAGATCCATCTATAATCCTAATTCTTTTGCTATTTCTACCACATATGTAGTTACTTCCTTCACTGAAGTCTTGAATCCCTCAAAAAATCATTCATGACTGTTGAAACCCACTTCTTCCAAACTCCCATTAATGTTGATATTTTGACCTCTTCCTATGAATCACATACATTCTTAATAGCATCTATGACGGTGAATCCTTTACAGAAGGTTTTCAATTTACTTTGTCTAGATCCTTCACAGGAATCACTATCTATGGCATCTGGAGCCTTATCAAATGTATATTTTTAATAATAAAATTTGAAAGTCAAAATCATTCCTTGATCCATGGACTGTTGATTCAGAATAGGTGTTGTGCTTAACAGGCTTGAAAACAACAATCTCATCGTCCATCTCTGTCAGAGCTCTTGGGTGACAAGGTGAATCGTCAATGAGCAGTCGTATTTTGAAAAGAAGCTTTTTTTTTTCCCCCTGAGCAGTAGACTTCAACAATAAGCTTAAAATACTTAATAAACCATGTTGTAAGCAGATGTACTGTCATCCAGGCTTTGTTATTTCATTTAGAGAGCAGAGGAAAAATAGATTTGTCATAATTCTTAAGGGCTCTATGATTTCAGAATAGTCAGTGAGCAATGGCTCCAACTTAAAGTCACCAGTTGCATTACCCCTAACACGAAAGACAGTCAGCCTGTCCTTAGAAGCTTTGAGGCTGGGCATTGACTTCTCCTCTCAAACTAGGAAGGTCATAGAGGTTCCTCTGGATTAATTTTGGAAAAAGTTGTCAAGTGGAAAAAAAACAACAACAACAAAACACACTATTAGGATCATGATTAGAATCATATTAAATCCGTACCTGAATTTAGAGATGATAATCATGCTTATAATATGAATGTTTACCCATGAATATAACTATTTTTCAAAGTACTTTAAATGCTTCTCAATAAAATAGCACAATTTTCCTTTAAAAGATCTTACAGTACTACTGCTAGTCTTATACATAATTTCTTTTAGTTTGGGTACTAGTCTAAATGATATCTTTTAAATCATATATTCTAATTGCTCCTTGTAAGGAGCAACTATAAACTATAATATATATATTATATATTATTATATATATTATATTATATATTATATATATTATATAGTTTATAACATATAAACTATGTTATATATTATATATTATATTATTATATATTATATATTATATATATAAACTATAATATATATAAACTATAAACTATATAAAATCAACTATATTTTAGTACATTAAACTTGTATATGACAAAATTGCCTAATTCTTGGTAAACTTGAGTTTCATTTATGTATACAATCATTGCATCTGTAAATACTGATTTTTTTAAGGTTCTTTTTGCTTCTAATTTTTTTTGCTTTAATTTTCTTATTATTATAGCTAAAACAGTCAATGACCTATTGAATGTAAGTGATGATATGAGGTAGCTTTTTGTTTTCTCCTGATATGAAAGGGTGGTACTTTAAAATATTACCACACTTTTACATTTGTAATTGTCTTTTTGGCTTTAGTTTTTAAATTAAAATTTTTATTTGAAATAATTGTAGAGTAATGTGCTGTTTTCAGAAAGAATACAGAGAAATCTGGTGTAGCCTTTTAAAGTCTCTTCCAATGGCAAAGTCCTATAAAATGGTATCACAACCAAGATATTGACATCAATCTACTGATTCAGCTTTCTCCAGTATTACTTGTATTTGTTTGCATTGTATGTTTTGTTCTATGTAATTGCATTATACCTGCAAGTCCTTATGTTTCAACTGCCATAAGTCAAGATGCAGAACAATTCCATTACCAAGTGATATCCCAACCACATTTACCCTCTTTATTTCTTGCCTTCATTCCTAATTTCTGGCAATTGCAATTATGTCCTCCATTTCTGTAATCTGACAGTCTAAGAATGTCATTTAAATACAATCGTACACTCTGTGACCTTTTGATGTTGACTTTTTTCACACAACATAATTCTTTAGAGGTTCTTCCTGTTTTTACATCATATTTCCATAGTTTATTCCTTTTTGCAATTGAATTATTCCATGGTATGGATATACCACAGTGTGGCTGGGTTACTTATAGTATTTGATCATTATGAATAAAGCTACAATAAACATTTATAAACAGGTTTTTGTGTGAACAAAAATTTCTATTTCTCTGGGTAAAATGCTTAAGAATGCAAGTGCTATGTCATATGATAATTTCATATCTGGCTCTATAAAACAAAACAAAAACAGCCAAGTTGTCTTTCATGGTGGCTATACCATTTTTGTTCCTACCAACAATAAATGAATGACCTAGTTACTGTCCAGGTAACTTGCAATGGTTGCTTTTAAGTGTTAGGCCTGGGAAAAGTTAGTCATCATAAATAACTAGCCTAAAACTGCCATGCTGTGAAAAGGTCCAAGCCCATGGAGAAAAAGACATCATAACAACAACAAAAAAATAAAAGTGTCAAAGTGCCAGGACTGTGATTGAAGAAGCCAACTTTGAAGTGTGTCCTCCAGCCTGGTACCATGCCAATCCCATGTGGATCAGATGTGAACACACAATCAAGCCCTTCTTAAATTCCTGCCTTGCAATATTATGAACAAAGTAAAATGACAATTTTAGGTCACTAAGTTTTAGGAGTAATTTGATATAGACGGTAGACAAATAGTATAGAAAAATGTGTAAAATTGTAATAAATATTAGTTATGAATGTTTATAAGGGTTAATCCTTGATATTAGTATCCTTGGTTTTATGAAAGCACTTTCACAAATGAAAAGCATTTAAATGCAAATATAAAAGTAGATAATCAATATGAATACGTAATTAACTAAAGAAACATAAAGGACCAACAAGCATCAACATAATGATTCATACTTCTCTACTAATAGAAATTGAAACTTAATAAGATGCCCTTTCTGGCTTAAGATGCTGGCAAAGTTGTTTTTTTTTTTTTTTTTCTGGCAAAGTTTTTAACGCATATACTATTTGTGATGATAAGAAAGAATATAATAGATATATATATATGTATAATATGTGTGTATATTCAGATACATGTATAGAGAAATAACTCATATAATTAGGTTTTGTAGTTTCTTTCTTTCTTATATGCTTTTCATTTTGTTCTTTAAAAGTGTCTCAAAATAAGTAAAACAGGCTCAGAGAAATACGTAATAGTTGTGGATTCTAGATTCCATACACATAATAAAATAGAACACAAGTTTTATTTATTACAATCTCTGAATATTAACTTTAAACCATCAGCAAAAATATTCCCAGAATGACAAACTGGTAAATGTTTGGGATTTTTAGGCTGATATTGTGAATGAGTTGAATAAAATTTTGAGGGAAAAATAAATAAATGCTATGAACATATATCAGGATTATTTGAAACACTTCATGTTCCCTCCTTTGTATTTTGGGACAAATAAAATATAGCATACTCAACCCTGATAGAAATATTGTTGTAACTTTTATATACTTTCTTTCAAGTGAATATGTTTTGATTTTAAAGAACTTTCTTTTAGGTATGCATCTTTTAACATTACCTTTATATGCCTTCTGTGAGTAGCACAGCAAGCTGCAACTTAAAAGAATTAGCCCAGAAGGAAGAATCCATGTCACCTCTTAACATTTTAAATTTTCCTTCTTTCACCATAAACATTTGCCACCGAATCTCTCCTACCATGGATAAGGCACTATACCTGCATCAGTTGTATGATGTTGAAGAATGGAAAAATAGCTTCATATCTCCATATAAGTTTATATTTCTTTTTTTAAGACTTTATTTATTTATTCATGAGAGACTCAGAGAGAGAGAGTCAGGGACACAGGTAGAGGGAGAAGCAGGCTCTGCAGGGAGCCCAATGGAGGACTCGATCCCAGGTCTCCAGGATCACGCCCCGAGCTAAAGGCAGATGTTTAACCGCTGAGCCACCCAGGCGTCCCAAGTTTAAATATATATATTTTTTAATTTTTATTTATTTATGATAGTCACAGAGAGAGAGAGAGAGGCAGAGACACAGGCAGAGGGAGAAGCAGGCTCCATGCACCGGGAGCCCGACGTGGGATTCGATCCCGGGTCTCCAGGATCGCGCCCTGGGCCAAAGGCAGGCGCCAAACCGCTGCGCCACCCAGGGATCCCGCGTCCCAAGTTTATTATTTCTATAGAGAAGACTGGCTTTAAATAAATCTGTGCTTACTGAAGGGTAAAAATAGATCTTATCCCTCAACAAAGTAGGTTTAGAGGGAACATAACTCACCATAATAAAGGCCATATATGAAAACTCAGAGGCAACCTCAGTGGAGAATAGAACTTTTCCTCTACAGTCAGGAACAAGACAAGGATATGCACTCACCATTACCATTTAACACAGTACTGGAAGTCTTAGCCTCAACAATCAGACAACAAAAAGAAATGAAAGACATCTAAAAAAACAGGGAAGAAATAAAACTTTCACTATTTGCAATGACGTGATAGTCTATGTAGAAAACCTGGAAAACTCCACCAAAAAACTACTAGGCTCTTTAAAGAAATTCAGTAAAGTTGGAGATGCAGAATCAACAAAGATCTGTTACATTTCTATACACTGATAATGAAGCAGCAGAAAGAAAAATTAAAGAATGAATCACTTTTACAACTGTACCATAAACCTTAAGATACCTAGGAAGAAACCCAACCAAAAATGTAAAAGATCTATACGCTGAAAACTATAGAATTTTGATGAAAGAAATTGAAGATGACACAAAAAAATGGAAAAATATTCCATGCTCATGGGTTGGAAGAACAAATTTTGTTAAAATGTCTATACTACCCAAAGCAATCTACACACTTAATGCAATCACTATTAAAAAAAATAACATTATTCACAGAGCTGAAATAAATAATCATAAAATTTGTGAAACAACAAAAGACCCCAAATGGCTAAAAAAATCTTGAAAAAGAAAAGCATAGCTGGAGGCATCAAATTGTGGACTTCAAGTTATATTACAAAGCTTCGGTGATTAAAACAGTATGGTACTAAAAAACAAAACAGTATGGTATTGGCACAAAAATAGACACACAGATGAACAAAATGGAATAGAAAAACACGAAAATGAACCCACAACTGTATGGCCATTAATCTCTGACAAAGCTGGAAAGGATGTCTAATAGGAAAAAGAGAATCTCTTCAACATATGATGTTGGGAAACCTGGACAGCAACATGCAGATGAATGAAACTGGACCACTCTCCTTAACTGTACACAAAAATAAATTCAAATTGGATGAAAGACTTAAATGTGAGACCAGAAACCATAAAAATCCTAGAAGAGAACATAAACAGTAACCTCTTTGACATTACCCTTAGCAACTTTCCTTATATGTCTCTGAAGGTGAGGGAAACAAAAGCAAAAATAAACTATTGGGATTTCATCAAAACAAAAAGCTTCTGGGACACCTGGGTAACTCGGATAAGTATCTTCCTTCAGCTCAGCTCATGATCCTGGAGTCCTGGGATCAACCCCAGGTTGGGGAGGGGTCCCCTGCTCAGCAGGGAGTTTGATTCTCCCTCTGCCACTCCCCTTGCTTGTTCTCTCTCTCTCTCTCTCTCTCTCCTTCTCTCAAAAAATAAATAAAATTTTAATTTTTTAAAAAAGTTATAAATAAATAAACAAATAAATAAATTCTGCACATTAAAAGAAAGCGTCAACAAAACTAAAAGGCAACCTACAGAATGGGAGAAGATATTTGCAAATGATATATCTGATGAAGGGTTAGTATCCCAAATCTATGAAGAACTTACCAAACCCAACAAACAAATCATTCAGTTAAGAAATGGGAAGAAGATGAATAAACATCTTTCCAAAGAAGACATCCAGATGACCAATACACACACGAAAGGTGCTCAATGTCACTCATCAAGGAAATATAAATGAAAACTACAATGAGATATCATCTCATACCAGACAAATGGCTAAAATAAAATACAACAGATGTTGCTGAGGATGTGGAGAAAGGGGAGCTTTCTTGCATGTTGGTGGGAATGCAAACTGATGCATTTACTCTGGAAAACGGTATGGGGGTTCCTCAAAAAGTCAAAAATAGAACTACCTGATGACCCAGCAATTACACTATCAGGTATTTATCCAAAGAATACACAAATACTAAATCAAAGGGATATATGTACTCTAATATAATATAATAACAGCAGGATTTTCTACAATAATCAAATTATGGAAACAGCCTGGTGTTTGCTGACTGATGAATGGATAATGAATATTACTCAGCCATAAAGAAAGAATGAAATCTTGCACTTTGCAATGATATGGATGCAGCTAGAGAGTATTATACTAAGCAGAATAAATCAGTCAGAGAAAGACAAATACCATATGATTTCACTCATATATGGAATTTAAGAAACAAAACAGACGTACAAAGGGAAAACAGAATGGGAGGCAAACTAAGAAAAGGATTGTTAACTATAGAGAACAAATTGATGGTTACCTAAGGGAGGGTTGGTGGGAGGATGGTTAAAATGGGTGATGGAGATTAAGGACACCATTTGCTGTGATGAGCACCAGATGATGTATGGAATTGTTCGATCTCTATATCGTACACCTGAAACTAATATTAAACTATATGTTAGCTGACCGGAATTTAAATAATAACTTAAAAATAGATCTTTAAAACAAAAAGAAAAAACTGATCTCTATCAGCTACAGGATTCTTGCTATCTATAAGAAACAAACCAAGGGATGCCTTGGTGGCTTAGGTAAGCCTCTGACTCTTGGTTTTGGCTCACGTTGTAATCTCAAGGTCCTGAGGTCGAGTCCCGCATCAACACGGAGTCTGCTTGAGCTTCTTTCCCCTCCCTCCCTCTCTGTTCCTCTCCCTGCTGGTGCTCTCTCTCTCTAAAATAAATAAATTAATTAAACTAAAAAAAGAAAAAGAAAAAGAAACAAACCAAATGTTTAAGATAGTATATCTATGCCTAGGTTTAGTATGAGACCTAGATATTAGGCATAGTACTATGTCTCATAGTATATCTCATACTAAACCTGAGACATCTCTACTTTTTTCTTTTTTTCTTAATAAGCATAGTGCATGATGTCCTATAAAATGTCCTCCAAAGATACCTAAAATAAATCCATTGCTCCCATATGGATTAACATAATCCAGAGATTTTTTTTAATAATCTAAAGGAACATTTTTTTAATATTCAACACAATTATTATATAAAAAGTTTTTCCATAACATTGAGTAAGAGATTTTCAAGTATTACTCTTTTTTTTATAATGCATGGTATTAACATATTATACAGCCAAATAAGATATATGCTTTAAAAACTATAGCACATGTATACATAAATAATACATACATAGCATATAAGTACATAGGTAAAACTTCCTATGTGTTTGCTTTGTCTTTTTATGTTATTTTGATTCATTTAAAGGTAGGAATAATATGTCCTGAAAAGAAAAATCCCCAATAAGTATCTACCACACACACACAAAAAAAAAAAAAAATCAGAGGATTCTCAACATACAAGTTGTGAGTTTTGCTAGTCATTTGACAATAGTAATAATAATAATAAACCAGAATCAATACTTCAAAATGAATAGTTTCCTTTGTAAAAGTATATATTCTGTTGCTATATTTGATTATACTATGGTTGTCGTCGCCATACTCATTGGAAGCATTCATTTTTAAATCCCCTCAGCTAACATTTAGTATTTAGAATGTTCTAGGTGGCGTTCTAAATGTTGTACCAATATAAATTCATTCAATTTTTTTTAAATTCATTCAATTTTTATAAAAAGCCTACAATTTGTTTTTATCCACATGTGGATGTGTTATTATCCACATTTTGGAGAAGAGATCAAGTCACAGAAAGGATACATACCTTGGCCAATGTCATTTGGCTGTTAAGTGGCAGAGCTAGGATTTACTCCACGATATCTAGCTCCAGCCTCTGGATATTTAATTACAAAGCCATTATGTCTTTTAAACAAACTTAGGGCACATTTTCCATATATAATCACTGGTGACAACTTTTTTTTTTTTTTTTTTTTTTTTTTTTGAGGATGCTTTTGCTACTTGGAAAGAGCCAAATGTAAAAATGTAATATAAAATTACATCTGGTGAAAAACATGGATATTCATGCTTGGCAATAGTTTAGCTGTTTAAAAACTCAGTTTTGAGGAATGAGATGAATTTTTATATGGCCTGTAAACAGCTCTTACAACAATTCTAAAAGAAGCAAAATCCAAAATAGTATTTAAGGATGGTCATTATACATAAAATTATTTTATAGTGTTTGAAGAAACTGTAGCTGAAGTTAAAACTCTCACATAGACATAGAGTTGAAATTCACTCTTTGTATGCTTGTATCCAGCACAGTGCCTGGAAAGTTTTTAACTTTGAAAACTTGATTATTAAATGAATCGCTTGCATATATGTTGCTAAGAACATTTCCTTGGCAAATAATGTATCTTGAGAAAATATAGTACTTGAAAGTCTTTACATAATTTCAGCATATAAAAAAGTCATGTAAATGACCTTTCCATATTTGAAGATCACTGTAGCAAAAACATTTTTAAATGCCACACCAAGTGATTCTTTGCAAAAGTTATCCATGAATAATAAGCAAGAAGAAATAGATTGTTTTAGTCAAGTTTCGCCATTAAAACAACAACAACAACAAAAGGCACGGTCAGAGTAATTTAGAATTTTTTAACAAAGGGGTCATTTGAAAAGGTTTAGACAGGCTTAAAAGAGAGCAAGAAGGGCTGAGGAGCCTACGGTGGGAAGCCCTCATCATCCCCAGGCCTCTGAGGGCAAGAGGAGGTCAAAATCGCCTGAACTAATGAAGAGATCTGTGGTGAGTATAGGAAGAGGCCATTTAGCAATAGCTGTGACCTTAGTTAAGGAAAACAGCCTCTGCTAACTTAAGGCTGGGGAGGGGATGCTGAGCTAGGAAAATAAATAATACTGTCCCGCTTCACCTTTACCTCCTTTCATTTGGCTAAACTTAATTTCAGGAAGTCAAGGAATGGGGAGACCCTTGAAGCAGCGCATAGAGCTCCAAAATCAGGACATAGATCCAGGTGGAGTAGGGTAGAAACTGGCACAACAGGTCTCTCAACGTAGGTTGGGTGGGCATCCCAGGGTTGGGGGAATTTTTAAATGCAGATGTGGGGGCTCCCTCTATCTTTCCATCTGATCTTCCAGCTCTGAAATCTGCCTTCTGACAACACATCCAATAAGCATCTGCTTTTGTGTTCCTGGAGATGTGTGCAGAGTGGGCTAGGCCCTCTAGCAGAGAGCTGTAAACTCAAAATATTATCCTTACACTTTCTGTCCTTCGAGAATAAAAACCTTGTAGCTCTATCTTGTCATCACTCTTCACTGCATTCAAATACTTTTTAAAAATATTTTTTCTAGGGCGCCCTGGGTGGCTCAGCGGTTGAGCATCTGCCTTTGGCTCAGAGCATGATCCTGGGGTCCCAGGATCGAGTCTCATATTGGGCTACCCACAGGGAGCCTGCTTCTCCCTCTACCTCTGTCTCTGCCTCTCTGTGTGTGTGTCTCCTATGAATAAATAAATAAAATCTTTAAAAAAATATTTTTTTTCTAAGAGTGCTTGGAGGGCTCAGTCCATTAAGTGTCTGGCTTTGGCTCAGGTGGTGATCGCAGGGTCCTGGGATCGAGCCCCCACATTTGGCTCCCTGCTCAATAGGGAGTCTGCTTCTCCCTCTCCCTCTGTCCCTCCTCCTGCTCATACTTTCTCACTCACTTGCTCACTCTTTTAAATAAATAAATAAATAAATAAATAAATAAATAAATAAATAAATCTTTAAAAAATATTTTTTCTACATTTTAGAATTGTTATATGTGAGTTAGTCCAACTAGGATGCCTTACCGTGACTACCACGCCTACAGCTTTTTAAAAAACATATATTTTTGATATTTTCTATGGAGAATGGTATAAATTATGCACACATTGTTTGATTTTCAAAGAACTGTATATTGTTCAGTCTAAGCGATAGACGCTGTGCAACCAAAATAAACTGGGGAGACTCACCTCTAGACATCTGAATTCAGAAGACTTCAAATATATTTCTGCTAGACTTATTAATAGACCAAAAATCAACTGATTTGTGCAGAACATAAAATAACATATCTTCCTAAAAAATATACTTTTTTATCACCAATAGGCCCACCATGAATAGATTTCTTGGGAGAAAGATCCCTGACCCCAAACCCTTACTGCCTCTACCTATCAGAGTAATGGAGTGGAAGTGAAAGTAGGAGAGGATTGTAAAATTCTTACATATCAGAAATAATTTCTATATGTACCTTCTGTAAATATGTCCAAGCTGTATCCTCTCTTCAACTAGGTTGGTGAAAGCCATATTCTTACTTCTTTCAATGTTACAGTTTTTAATATTTTCTAAGTTTTTTAATACCAACTGGTCTTCAATCATGCCAGGATACCAAAGGGCCCAGAACAGGGAGTCCTGATACTAGTAATGTTTCTAATCCTTTAAAATATTCTGAATTGTAATTCTTTTAGTATTTTTAATATAGATGTTAAAACTGTGGATCAGAGAATTTGAGTAATTAACCCAAGATTACACAGATAATAAGGGATAGCACTGTGATTTAAACTTATTTTTATAATTCTTAGAGTCTTGTTATTTTGAATCTACAATGCTAATTTTACCATATTTCTCCCTATACCTGATCTTTATCTCCTATTTTTTATATTTTGTGCGTTTGGAGCCATAGGCCAAGGACAATAATTGAATTAACACTCTATCTCTCAATCTAATCAAATTCCAAATACTACATTATTTCCATAAATAAATAATAAATAAATAAATAAATAAATAAATAAATAAATAAATACTTTCCCTAAATTTTATTTATCTCCAGAGTTACTATCACCTTTCATGTGGAGTGTTAAAACAGCCCATGATACTTTTCTTTCCACCTTCCAGTTCTCTAGGCATTATTTGTTTTAAAACAAACAGCAATAAAAACTAAATCATTTTTTGCTCTTTTAAAGATTACTTTTTCATACATGATAATGTCCAAACCCATTGAGATGGCATTAAATTTCCTTCAACATCTGCTCCCTCTCTTCATCTTTCACATTATTTTCTATTTCTTCTTCTCATAACCACCTTTTCCCACTAACCACCTTAATTTTCTGATCATTCTGAAATAGACCAAATCCCCTCACTGCTGAGTGTCTTATCACAGATTGTTCTTTAACATAATATTTCTGTTCCTCTTTTCATAGTTATTAATATTTGATCCTACTTGGGATGGCTGGGTGGTTCAGCAGTTGAGCATCTGCCTTTGGCTCAGGTTGTAATCCTGGGGTTCTGGGATCAAGTCCCGCATCAGGCTCCTTGCAGGGAGCCTGCTCTTTCCTCTGCCTATGTCTCTGCCTCTCTCTGTGTGTCTCTCAGGAATAAATAAATATTATAAAAAAAAGATCTAATCCTACTTCAGCCCTCACCTAAACTCCATCTGTCTTCTGTGATTCTATGTTTTTCCCCTAAGTTTTTCAAACACTGATAATGGGAATAATTACATCTTGAACATCTCTACTCGTGTTGCTTTCAATTTCCATGTTAACTGCCCACGCTGAGAGTGAGATTTCTAGCCCTTCTCCATTCCGTCACTCACTCTTACAGGGTGGAGGTGAATGACTTAACCGAATGGTTCATTTAGTAAGAACAAATCAAAAATCCTTGGGAGTACTTTCTCCTTCTTTGTGAGCTATCCGTCCATAGGAAGCAAGCATCCTTCTACATTCCTTCCTGCTGTTTTATAAGGAGACTCCTCAGGTAGGAACTGCTGAAGATCTGCCTTCCTGTCTGTGACATGAATAGAAAAGACTGTTTCTTTGTGGAGCTCAATATTAGGGACCTACTAGCTCCCCAGTAGAAGCCATATACTCCAGTAGCAGTTAGCCATAAGGCTAACGGAACTGTCCTTTTCTTCTCCATATGCTTTCTTCACCTCTTCCAGTTGCTTCAGAGTCCAGGGTAAGTAAGTGATAGATGCAGGATTGAATTCATATATGACTCCATGAGTACTCTTTACTCCTCCACTATTCTGCTCCTTAAACTCGTCTTTCTTTCTCTGTGCTTCTGGAAAGAATAAAATAATAATAATCTGTTCACATTTGCTCACTAGTACAACTCATGTTTATTTTCAGGATTGTCTGTTTATAATTCTACTCTCTGTCACAGTACAGTGAGTTTTTTGAGGGAATAGATCAAATCATAGGAAGTACAGTATAGTATTTATACTGGTTAACTCTGAAATCAAACTACACAGATTCAAATCTGTTTTATACCACTGCTAGCTGTGTGACCTTGGGTATAAGTGAGTTGACTAAATCTCAGCTTGCATGCAGGTAAAGAAACAGGTTCCCCAAACAGTGTCTGACATAGGGTAAAAAGCAATAGATAAAACTAATCACCACTAGTACGGGGGCAGGTATGTAATTTATGATTGCTGAGTGTATAAATGAATTAATAGGGTGGCCACAAAATGTCAAAAGTAGTTCATTCAAGCATATACTGTACTGTTATGCTGTACATTCTTTTGAGCACCTTAATTTTGTGCAGTGACTTGCAATAAAATGCCTTTAATCCAAAGTACTTATTTTAAAAATCAATTAGCACTGTCTCTTTTTTAGTCTCAACTGATAAGCTAAACAAGAAAATCAATCTTGATACTGTATATTTATATAATGTTTTATTACCTCAAATTATGTTATCTATGTTATCTACTTTTATTCTCTTATTCATTCTGTAGTCACTACATTTAGCTTTTGTACATTGGTATTTTTTACAAAATCCAAACAACACTCAAAAGCTACAAATGTTAAATGCTAAAGCCCTGAAAACGTTCCTAAAAGAGTTCTTAATATGCTTTGAACAGTATTACGGTGGGAAAGGGAAAAGCTTCTCAGATCACACACTGAAGTAGAAAATATCTACACATAATTATTAGATGTTTCTGAAGAAGACAACAAAAGTTTATTTACTTATGTCTATGTATGAAGAGTTCTTATTTAAATTTTACACATTTTCTCTTTTTTTGTCTCGTTCTGCTACTTCCGTTTTGCTTTCAGCAAAATAAATAACTAATTCCAAATTAATACCAAGTTTCACTTGTAATAATTTCCCTGTTCCTTTATCTCAATGGATGGGTCAAATATTAAAGAATTTCTTTTTTATTTTAATAACATTTTATTTTATTTTCAAATGTACAAGGAAAATGCAACAATAAGAGCTCCCAGACCCCCTTCACTTAGATCCACTAATTCTCACACTTTGCAACACTAATTTCATCTTTGTCTTTATGCATATATTTATACATACACATTTTATTTTTTCTTAACTATTTGGGATTAAGTTGGGAATATTATACTCCTTTACTTCTCACTACTTCACATATATTTTATAAGAATAAGCATATTTTCATATGTAGATGCAACACATGATAAAATTCCAGAAATTTAAAATCAATACAATATTATCAATCCACAGTGCATATTCCCAAAGTACCCCAGACAAATTACTAATTAGTTGTGGTGGGGAAAGAGCAACTAGACAGTGGAGAAATTGGACGCAAACTCCCCTAAAGAAGTAATTAAAATTAACATCACTAATAATGCAACAAATAGTGCACAAATCTGATATTATGTGCTTCCTGAAAAAATGATGTGCTATCATTTCTTGGAAATCCTGCCAGAAATGCAGCCTGAATCTAAATATGAAGATATATCAAACAAACCCAAATTGAGAGACATTCTGCCTAAAAATTTACTGTCTGTCAAACATGTCGAGGTCAAGAAAATAAGGAAATGGTAGCAAATCATTCCAAATTAAACAATTACTATTAATTATGTAGTAAATCTTACAAGGGCAAGAATGTTACTTCATTTTTCACTTTATTTATCCTTATATTATTGGCTACTTCCTTTTTTCACTTCTTTATTTTGGCATACTCTGTTATTCTTATTTCTTTTAATGATCATCTTTGTTAGTTTAAATATAACTATTTTATATTCCTGGGTTTTTTTAAGATTTTATTTATTTATTCATGAGATACACAGAGAGAAAGAGAGGCAGAGACACAGGCAGAGGGAGAAGCAGGCTCCATGCACCAGGAGCCCGACATGGGACTCGATCCCAGGACCCCAAGGATGATGCCCTGAGTCTAAGGCAGATGCTCAACTACTGAGCCACCCAGGCATCCCTCTACTCCTGTTTTGACTTATGTAAATGTTAGGAATATTGACTTTCAAATATAAAAGAGGAGGACATTTGGGTAATTAATATTCTTTTTTTCTCTCTATGTTAACCATTTTAGTCTTTTCTTCCTTTTTTTTTTTTTACCTTTTTAATTTAAGTCACATTTACATTCTGTTCTATACCTATAATTCACTTTATTAGGATTGTTCTATGTGTTGCCTCTAAAACTTAAACATTAATAAGTAGCATTTATGGTGGTATGATTATGTAAACATTATTCATTATAAAAACTAATTAATGTAATTGGATCAGCTGCCATCTGCTTTCTCCTGGGAGTTTTTCCAAGCTTTTTTATATGTTCTTATTTTTCTGTGCCTCATAGTTTTTTTATTTACTTATTTCTTCTTTATATATCTTCTATGACTTCAATACAACCTTCTAAGAATGGAGTACTTATATGTAATGAATCTACTGGCTTGAATCAGAATCGCTCATTATATACCTTATGTTATTCAATTTTCTCAAAAACTCAGTGATTTGACTATAAGGAAGTAGAAGTTTGTAGTGTGATGTTATTTATAAAATATTTCCTATTTTGCCTTTACAACTTTAACACCTTCATCAGTCATGCCCTACCTGATAATCAAGAAAGAAAATGATAATGTAATTAGAAATATATTCATATAAATATATTCATTTAGATTTCTTACAAAAAATAATGGTGAAAGTCAAATAACCCGCAAGATATCTAAAATGCCAAGGAATTGATTGTGAATTCCAAACACTGGGTCTAATTTTCCTGACAAAATCTATAGACTTTGTCAACTTTTTTTTTCCGTTAGCTGTTATAGATATGGACTATTTATTTCTTCCCTCAAATTGTTTTTATCAACTTCTAAATTCACTAAGATTTTCAAGTAAAACAAAAAGCCAGATAGTGAGAAAGTTAAAGAGTAAGAAAGCAATGGAGAGAAAGAATAAGGGCAATCATAGATACAAGACATAGATAGGTAGATAAATAGTTATTAGATGTGCATCTGTATGTCTGGTGGTTCACCACAGTTTCACTAAGCTGTTAAACTTTAATATGGGTTTAATGTGAGAGCTGGTGGCCCTCATCCAAGTGTCCAGTAGAGTTCTATCGGGATTATGACTGAATTAACATCAGGGAGAGCTGGATAACCTTTTTCAAAATATTTTATTTATTTATTCATGAGAGACACAGAGAGAGGCAGAGACATAAGCAGAGAGAGAAGCAGATGCCATTCAGAGAGCCCCATGTGGGACTGGATCCTGGAACTCTGGGATCACACCCTGAGCCTAAGGCAGACCCTCAACCGCTGAGCCACCTGGGCGTCTCAGAGCTGGATAACTTTGGAGGGTGAGAGGATCCTTATTCAGAGGCTCATTGCATCCTGTTAGAGCTAAGTTGTTAGTAGATGGAAGTATGAATATGCTCACATGGGTGCCTGTGGATACTGAACAGCAGGTAGGCGCTGTGGGTCAGTTATTTAGCATTGTTTCTCTTTGCTGAGTGATACTAGAGCACCAACTTTCTGTCATATTTTCTTAATGTAAGCGTCTTAGAAAATGAAAGCATGAACAGCATTTGCTGTTTCCCTCCATGTCATCCCAGCAGTAGCAGTCAGGACGCGCCATTGAACTTCTTTGGAATTCAGCCTCCTGTCTTCCCAGTCTTTCACAGATGTAAGATAATTTCATTTAAATAATTTCACTTAAACCAATAAAGATAACCATTTAAAGAAGCAAGAATAACAAAGTCTGCCAAAGGTGAAAAAAGGAAGAGGGGGAGGCAATCCATAGTACACTGATAACTAAAGGAATAAAAACTGATGTATTACATTTGAACTTAAAAGAGTTACCACTAAAAAAATTTTTTTAAATAAAAAATAAATAAATAAATAAATAAATAAATAAATAAATAAATAAAAGAGTTACCACTTAACCAACAGTGGGATAGTATCATACCTTGAGACGCCCGAGCCTCAACTCCATGGGAACTCTTCCCCAAAGAGCTCCTACTGCCTTTCTGTGAAATTATTCAAACAACAATACTTAAATGATGATTTGTTTCAAAATGTTTACAATATAGAGAGCTTTAAAAATATTAATGACTCAGTAACAGTAAGCCTTTGCGATTCTAATTTTTTGAGAGTTGTTTAGCTCCAAGTGAGGTATTTAACTCAGTTTAAAGATTTTAAAACCAGTGATTCAAAGGCAAAGGTTACATGGAGACAAATATTTCAGTCATAAAAACAAAGGTCAAATATCAAATTGAATTTGTATTAAATTTCTAGCAAGAATGGTTTAAATGTTGATCTACTTCATTCTGGGGCACCTTGAAAATTCACATATTAAATTCACATATTTCTGTGGAAGATAAATGAAAAAAAATGAGTTATGTTTCTGAAACTCGAGTCTAGAAACTTCCAGGAACAAAGGAAATTTTTAACAAACTTCTTATAAAGCAACATTCTCTCTGGCTTCTTTTATCCAGTATAATTTCCTATCAACCCTCTTGCAACAAGGATATTTATATCTCATTTTGGGTGGATTGCTCTCCAAATAAGACATTTTACACAGTAGCAAGTGTAGTTTCATGATATTTAAATTAATTTTTATTCTGTTCTTTCTGTGAAAATATTGTCAAATAAAATCTTAAGCAGAAAAAAAAATCACTAAAACTACATTAAAAATTGAAAGTAAGTATACTATTACTTAACCTACAGACTGGCACTGTTTACCTACTAAAATAAATATTTCTACAAAATCCCATCTATACTGCTGAATATGTCAAATGTACTCACCTATGACATAATCAATCTTAGAAAAAATGTTTCAACAGTAAGTACTTAGTTTTGCAACGTAAAGTTGATTGAATTCTGAAGTACTAGTTTGGGTTGTATCAAGCATACAAAGCTCATCTAAGAGCAAGCTAAATTCTTCGAAACTGAAAAGAACCCTATTTCATCAACTATAGTCACATCATTCCACGGCAGATGTGATGTGGTTTAAAAAACCATAAAATATTTTTTAAAGAAATATTAAAATAGAAAGGAATTTCAGGTGGAAGAAAATAGGAAAATCTGGTAAAGCTAAGTTTAGCACATAAGAATCCATGACATTTCATCCTATATGGTTTGCTAGAGATAGGCTAGTTAGGTAATTAAATGTCATGACTTCTTGAGCCTTTCCTTCTGTCTAGTGTAGTCTTGAGGATATCACCCCCAGACTCCAGTTAATCTGAAAAGCATGTTACCTGAAACAGACAGACCCTTCCTACACAACTTGTTTGCCAATTTCACCTCTTACATTTTAGACAGTTACCTAGCAAAAAAGGAACAAAACCAATAACAATTTGGTGTTTTAGAATACTGCCTGCATTTTAAACTAGTATAGATAAATTGGGTTCTGTAAAAACTTGCAGTTAAAATTATAAAGTTATCCTATTTTCTAGCCTGTCTTTTTTCTCTTTGGACATAAATGAACCCAAGGGAAAAGTTTGAAAATGAAAATTCATGCTTGAATACTGTAACGGATATATTGAATAGTATCTTCCTCCCACTCCCTCCCTCACTCCCAACACATCAAAATGCATCTTCATAACACATTTTTAAACTTTTAAAAATAAAAATTATAAAAGTCACTCTCTCAATATTATATTCATCATTCAATTAACAAATATTATGTCCTAAAACTTGTTTCTTTTTAAAGATTTTATTTATTTATTTATTTATTTATTTATTTATTTATTTATGAGAGACACAGGGAGAGAGAGAAAGAGAGAGAGAGGCAGAGACACAAGCAGAGGGAGGAGCAGGCTCCATGCTGGGAGCCCGATGTGGAACTCGATGCCGGGACCCCAGGATCACACCCTGGGCTGAAGGCAGGTGCTAAACTGCTGAGCCACCCAGGGATTCCTAGGTTTTTTTTGTTTGTTTGTTTTTTGTTTTGTTTTTTGGTTTTGGTTTTGTGTTTTAATATTTAGGTTAGAGGGAGAGAAAGGAAGGATGGAGATTCAGATGTATAGAGTTGTTGAACAAAATGAAGTTTCAACATTATTAACATACTATATAAAAGCACAATAACACTCAAAAATACCAGAGTTGCCTATTACAGGGAGAATGGAGAATGCATTTTGGATTCTACACAAAAATTGAGCTTCCTTATGTTTGCCCCCTCCACCATCCATCCACCAAACCCAATGGAATCTAAATTATAGGATTCTCTTGCTTCAAAAATTGTGTCTGAGTAGGAGACACTTATCTGGACAGCTGCGTGGGGGATTAAAGCAGCTAATAAATTTAGCAAAGCAGAAAGTACAAAAGAGGAAGAGAGGTTGGACCTGTCAGATCCTAGCAGGCTTCACAGAATCAGATACAAAGGATTTCTGGTGGCCCTGAAGGGAAAGAAATGGTCTGGGCCTTTTCTGCTATATAGCTCACAAATTACTTTCTATGGGTACACACACTACATGGGGTATGTGTCAGTGGATGTCAGTTTCTCACCAATTTCACAATCAGATCAAGAATTTCTCCTTCCATAAGAGTGAGCAAAGAAGTGTGGAGAAGGGATAGGACATATCTAGGCTGATATGAACTCTCCCGAGGAATGGAATCTAAGCCCTCTGTACTCTCTAAAATAATGAAAGATGGAGGCAATAATTGTTCCTCATCCCTACCTTCACACACAACAGCATGACCCTCTAATCAATTAAGTATATTATGCTTGTTGGAATGGGGAAATGATATTTTAAATTCCTTTTGATACTATGTATATGTTATATTCTGAGCCATTTGGGGAAAATATTTTTAAAACACATTTAACCTTTACTTATTTAAAATAAAACCTAAGAATTTTTAAATGTTACTCAACTGAAAAATAAGATTTCACTTGATTAATAAGTAGAAGCTCTAAAACATCATATTTTGGCAAAAAATATTTATTTTAGCAGGCCTGTTCCAAAACAGAATATCAATTTTTTAAGCGATGTTGACAAAACATTCTATCTTGAACTTCATTTTGTAGTTAACCTTGAAGTTAGGTAACATACAGGTGGGACTTACCATGAAACAAGACAAGCATGGACATCCAGAGGCATGGATTGTTTTCCTACTTCTGGAAAAATCTGGCTAAACTATGTGATATAAGGCATGTAAATATTTACATTTGAGTTTTATTGCTATTGTCATTTTGCTTTGTTCTACATTTAAAAAAATAATGAATTGAAGATGATCTCCAAAGTCATCTCCAGTTTCAATGCTTGGGTGGACATATGTGTCTTAATTATTTTTATTACATAAACAGTAGTTGATAATAGTACTTGTTCATGTTTTAATTTTTTCTGAACTTTTTCCAAGAATTAGTAATGATATAAAATAAAAATGGGGATCCCTGGGTGGCGCAGCGGTTTAGCACCTGCCTTTGGCCCAGGGCACGATCCTGGAGACCCAGGATGCATGGAGCCTGCTTCTCCCTCTGCCTATGTCTCTGCCTCTCTCTCTCTCTCTCTCTCTCTGTGACTATCATAAGAAAGAAAGAAAGAAAGAAAGAAAGAAAGAAAGAAAGAAAGAAAGAAGAAAGAAAGAAAAAAGAAAAAGAAAGAAAGAAAGAAAGAAAGAAAGAAAGAAAGAAAGAAAGAAAGAAGAAAGAAAGAAAAAAGAGAAAGAAAAGAAAGAAAGAAAGAAAGAAAGAAAGAAAGAAAGAAAGAAAGAAAAAAGAAGAAAGAAAGAAAGAAAGAAAGAAAGAAAGAAAGAAAGAAAGAAAGAAAGAAAGAAGAAAGAAAAAATGCAGCTGTCTTCTTTTTAGATCTCTATTCTCAGAATTATATACAGCAGACTCTAGGATAAGAATAGTAGATAACATGTGAAATGCTACTGTAATAAAAATTAATTAGTGATTTCTGGCATCTTATAAAATATAAAGCTTTTGAGTCAATATTAATTCAAATCTCTATTGTGATGTAAAATCACAGAGAAAGGGACTGATGTGAAACAGACTCCACTTCTTATACCATGTGAAGGAAAAGGGAGTATTGCATTTATTGAATCGTCGTTATGTAGTGTGGCCATTGTGGTGGACATAAAGCATTCAACTTTTCAAAGATGCTTTGAAATTTAATTCTATTTTATCTGGTTTTCCCTGGATCTGAAGAATTGGAGGTGACAAGCCATAGCCAAATCATTCTGGGCACAGATGCCATGGCCACTTGCCCCAGGCAGTTCCAACCAGACCCTGAGAATACTTTTTCCTGGAAGCAAGAGATGGAGAATGAACTTCATGTAACAATTTGACCTTCCTTCTCCAAAGTCCCGAATAATAGGCCCATCTCATATTTGAATATCCTGCTTTGAGTAACAGATAGATTAATGTGTGTGTTCTTTGTGTTTGTATTTGGTGGGTTTACCATAATCTCAGCTTCTCTTTTAAAACAAAGACCCTTAATGTGACTGAAGATAAGGATGGTTTTCTTTTGACTGTGTATATCATTCTAATATCAAATATTGTGTAACAAGTTTTTCAAGAATCTCTTGGTCACAAAAAAGGATTTTCTAGCAATTATTAGAATAACGAATGCTAGATGAGCGCAGACAAAACTCAATGTCTACATTCTCTTACCACTCATAAAACAGGAGGGAATAAGAAGACTATATATTGTGTCAGATGGGTATCTGAACTAAAAATCTCCTAAGACTTAAAGGATGAATAAATAAATCCAGTCTTTTCCAAAGACTCAGTTCTTTTATCTCCTTGGTCTTCTGACCATGTCCCACTAGTTATAGCTTTGATGAAATCTCCATAGATTACCTTAGTCTCCCAAGGTCATTTCAGCCTTGGGAAATTCTCAAAGCATCTTATTTTTCTAGCAAACACATTTCTCCAGACCTGGAGGCCCCAGAGCCTCCATGGAACATTCCAGATCTGACCTTCCCACTCTGCTCCCCTCCTGGAACCACCAGGCCCCATCATGCTAAGTCCCTACTGCAGGGGAGACCAGGTTCTCCTCCACAGGAAAGGGATTTGCTCACTCATTCCAAGGCTGCCGGGGTCTCCCAAGAAGTGAACTAGGACTGGCTATCCGACCCCAGGGCTTCCTGGGCTGGGAAGAGCAGCAGCCTGGACAGACAGACATTTCTCAGCTCTTAACAGGCATTGCCCACTCCTCTCTGAAGGAACACTCCTGTTTGGGATGGCAAAAATTTTTTTCCCTCTTTTTGGTGTTGGTTAAAAGGGAACACAAAACATTTAAATAAAACTTTCCAAATAAAACTTTCCATTTCACCCTTACATTGTTCCCCCCTCTTTTCTCCCTCTCCCTCTCTTGACATGAAATTGAAGTCCTCACACACTAATTAGAAGTGTAGCCAGACAGATAGATTTACATTGATGAAATTAGCTCAGTGTTAATTTTCAGTAAGAGAACCCCAGTCCCTCTGCTCCGCCTACCAGCCACTCAGCAGATTGTTAGACCTTATATTCAACTGCCATGTGGCTAGATTTTCACTGAGAACATGTAGAGAGAGGGAATAATTTTTAAAATAAATATGTAGATATATTGAATGTTTCGTATATACCAACCTTATTGTAGGAGTTAGGACATGCTAGCAGCAACCTAGCTTTACAAATTAAGAAAGTGAGACATAAAGAAATGAAGTGACTTGCCTATGGTGACTCAGCTTACAAATGCTGAGCTGGATGTCAAACTTTCAGAGCTCCAAGGAGTCAGTGGTTGAGAAAAATGGATTTAATTCACCTATCTCCAGTATTCCATGGATATTTTAAACCTGCCTATTTGAACCAACACTTTATAATTTGGGGGAAAAAAACATTTTAATTAAGTTGTTTGGGAAATTATAGATTTTAATTGCCACAGTTTTCATCACTCTCCCAAATAAATTACTTCTAACTTTACTTTTCAATTAGTCTTTGGGGCCCTTAATATCTTTATTAAATAAATATCAGGTGGGTAAGAAGAAACAATTTCACTGGGTTGAGAAGAATACCAGAGAAGAAAAGATTTCTGTGGCATTAGGAAAAATAATATTTGGTATTTATAATTTATTTCCTAGCCAATATCAATTTCTGTAAGTCAATAAGCCAAATACATTTACATGTCTTTGCTACACGTAAGAAACTTTCATTTTCTTATTTATGAGAAACAAATTACTCACAATTCTTTTCCAGTCCATAGTTTATGGACTTTGTATTTCAAAGCAGATATTCTTACATGGGAAATCTAAGTGCTGTTCTTCAATAACCTGTTTCTACCAAGAGATACGCAATATATTAACCAATCAAAACTATGCTTTATTTATTTTGATTAACCAATTTGCTGAATACAAAGATATTACATTGGTAATTTAACAATTTAGCTGCTCATTAAATCAACAGTATTTCCTAGACATTCACTTTACCTAGATCACTCAAGTAAGCCCTGGGTGTGATTATAAAAGATGAAAACAAATGAAAGTTTCTATTCCCAGGGATGCCTCGGTGGCTCAGTGGTTGAGTGTCTACCTTCTTCTCAGGGCATGATCCTGGGGTCCCAGGATTGAATCCTGCATCAGGCTCCCCGCAGGGAGCTGCTTCTCCCTCTGGCTATATCTTTGCCTCTCTCTGTGTCTCTCATGAATAAATAGATAAAATCTTAAAAAAAAAAAAAAAAGAAGACTTCTATTACCAATTGGGAATGAATGATAGGCACTAATATTGAAGATATATGCATTGTTTTATTGTAACTTATTTATTTAGATATTTACATGTCTGCTTCCCTCCTTCCACTATGCTGTATTCAGCAGTATTTAAGAACTATATCTAACATCATGCTCACCGCCTACCCGCCCCGCCAGCATTTTATATAATGCTTGGCAACTATCAAGCAAACACTTGTTGAAAGCATATGTTAGTTGATTACTACCATTTTACATATGTATCAAAAATCACCTGAAATAGCATATCCTCAAATAAAGGAGGATTTGACATTCAGACACGCTTGTACATTTCCTATATTTTTTTACTCCCTTCAACATAAAAAATACACATACAAACATTTAGCTATATATAATCCATAAACATCTGTGCATAAAAATATATGCATATAGATTTGTAGAGTTTTAGTCTTCTAACCCCAGAGTGTATATTTGAGGGAAGAATTATACTAATTGCCCTTGCAGAAATCAAGTAGAATATTTACTCAGGTAATCTGAAGATATTTAAATGCAGGTTCTGAGAATTATAGATATTGGCATTCCTCCCTGGTGTATGTAAAAGTGAAGAAAACAGTGGAAATAAAATTTTGTTGCTGTATTTCAATTTTAACGATAGTTATTAGTGTTGTTGCTTTTATCAGTCTTTAAAAGAAACTCTGTGAATATGCATCTGTAGTTTACTGAAAAGACTATGGATATAGAAAAATCATATCAAGGAATTAACAATAAACAACAATATGTACTGATTACCTAATATTCTCTTTAAAATATCTCTCTACTATAATTACTCAAACATCCAATAGACATGAAACATTCCTATATATAGTTGAATTAAATTATTACATATTTTGAGCACCTATTCTAATTCTTTAATGTCATGCTTCCATAAAATTATAAATATACCATAAATATTAAAATAGGAATAAATCTTAGTGATCATCTATTCCAGCCTCCCAAGAAGTAATCCTCTTTATCACACTTTTGCTGTGTATTCATATAGCTTCTGCTTGAATACTTCAACTTGTTACTTCAAAAAACCCTGAATTTTCATTTTTAAACTCCTCTTATTTTTAATGAATACCCAGATTATGCTGAAATGCCCCTTATATAATGTTACTAGTCCTGCTCTTTAACATAAAGAGATTGTTAGAACTCGACTTCTCAAAATAATTCTGACATTCTCCATGAACTTCCTGTTTTCCAAGCCAAATTTCCTTGTTCTTCCATATATGTCCTGTGATAAGTCCTATTTTTAGCTTGTTCTACTATTACTACAAATAAGCCATGAAGGCTATTTAATGTTTCTTAGAAGAAAAAATAAAAAAATCAATTTGGTTACCATTTAGTGCTAAACAAAAGACAAATATCAACTATAACAATTAGACTATGATTTTCAAAATAACAGTGGCACTTTTTTAGTAGCACTTGTGAGCTTCATAAGAGCCACATGAATTGTTATTACAGAAAACACTTAATATCACTCACATGAGACATAAGATATGGTTCACAGACAGAGGAAGGAGAGGTAATGTTAAGGTCTATTAGAGAAAGAGAAATATGATAGGAACCACTAGAGAATTTTTCTTTGGGAGTAAAATTACTGAAAGAGTTTTACATCTTCCCCACAAATCGCACTGCACTCTACAGAACGAGGTAAGTCTATGATCGAGAAATGGATTTTGTGTGTGTGTGTTTGAAGCGAGTAGAAAATAAACACCACTCAAAATGAATAATCCCCATAAAAGGATTAAAGTGTATCAATAAAAAAAAGTACTTACTAATAATCAACAAAGGAAGACAAAATAAGTTGTAGTTTACTAGAGAAGTAAAAGATTGAAATGTTTTTAAAGACAAATTATATTGGTGAGAGAATAGAGGTTTGTTGAGGACATTTTAAAATTCACACGACAGGGATCCCTGGGTGGCGCAGCGGTTTGGCGCCTGCCTTTGGCCCAGGGCGCGATCCTGGAGACGAGGGATCGAATCCCACATCAGGCTCCCGGTGCATGGAGCCTGCTTCTCCCTCTGCCTATGTCTCTGCCTCTCTCTCTTTCTCTCTCTGTGACTATCATAAATAAATAAATAAATAAATAAATAAATAAATAAATAAATAAATAAAAATTAAATAAATAAATAAATAAAATTCACACGACATAAAGCAAAAAAAAAAAAAAAAAAAAAAATCAATGAAAACTCCAGTTCAATAAAAAGTTGTCATAGCTTAGAACGTCTGCCAACAGAAATTGTGTATCTAAGTCTTCTAACCACCCAGTTCTCCTGCACTGTAAGAAGGCTGGCTGAATGTCTGCCCCTGCCTAATTTGCATTTTGTATTAGGAATGGGGATGAGGATAATGTTGGTAAGGTTGAAACTAAGGGAATGGTGTGCAAAGTATTTGGAGCTAGAGAGAGGGAGGTGGGTAGAGAGTGGAGGGGCGGTGTCTTCAGAGCAAGGGAAATCCTTCAGTGGCTCACCAGTGTTTGGAGTAATACCCAGGTCAAATAAAGGAGGCCAGAATATTAAAAAGTGTTAGAGACGCATGGAGAGGGTTGTAGGCACAAAGGTAAACTAAATGTGTGTTTGAGTCAGAGCCTACGGACTAATATTGGCTACAATGCAAAGAAGAGCTACCGGAGGAAACCAGAGACAGAGTAGACACCTTCACTCCACTACCTTTCCAGAAACAGCCTCACAATGACCATTCAGTGGTGTCTGAAGTAAAAGGTTTACTTCTACAACATGCCTCACCAATGAAGCCAAGAACTAACCATAGAGTCAGGCTCTCTAGGTTTGTATCCATATGACCTTAGGCAAGTTATTAAGTTACTGTGGCTCATCGGCTTCATCTGTAATGAAGTTAATAATAGTATCTACCACATACTGTCTTATAAAAATTAAAGGGGATAATTCATATATAAAATCGAATATGGCTTATAGTAAGCACAGAGTAACTGTTGGCTTTCATTATTATATCAGATAATCTGGCATTCATACATGTGTCACAATCTCTCCTTCACAAATGCAAAAAAATTAATTACAGAAAAAATTCATAAAGATGACTAGCCTTACATTACTAGAGAAATAACCTTTTTCCTCAGACTGACCTAATATGATTCCAGGTCTATTTATTTTATTTCTGAAACATAACATTTTTCAATATCATTTTTTTCTCTCATTCTGTTACCTTCTGGATCATCTCCTCCAAAAATTTCCTGAGGAGAGGAATTTTTTTCTTTTTCTTTTTTTTTTTTTTTGTGGTTCATCCAAAATTAGCCTGTATCTCTTCTGGGAACAGAACAGCTGGAGAGGGTTTTAGCTGTGTCTGTGTGAAAATTCCAGAGGGTCAAGGAGATCCCTGGGGGATTTATTGGCTCAAAGTCCCTGTCTGTCAAAGTGGTACATCTTCCCATAATCCCCTGACACTTCATCCATGGCCTGTTGATGCATTTGTCTTCAGTGTCTCCTTGACACATTGTCTATTAGGAACTCACACACTATGGTCTTGCAAATTGTTTAATTAGTTAGCTGAGGGGAGGAAGAGATGTAGTAGCAAGATATAAAGGGAAGGTCAATTAAAGATATACCAGGAGTAAAGGCACAAAGAATGAAGACTAGATATCATAAATGGCTACTGGAATGAGTCAACAAGTGGGAAAACAAATTTGAGTGATGATGGAAATAGAAAGTTTCTTTAAGCTTTGTTATTATTGGCTTTTGTTTTCAAAATGCCTACTAGAGTAAATTAGTTGTAGTTAAAAAAATTAGAGATGGACAACACGGAGATTACAGTCACAGTAATATATGATAAACTTCAAAGTTGATAGGAAACTAGATCATAATTGTTCTCACTACAGGAAAGAAATAACAAATGATAATTATGTGACATAATAGAGGTGTTAGCTAATGCTACCATGGTAATGATATTGCAGTATAAATGTATCATCAAATCAACATGTTGTTGTGATCTTAAATTTATACAACATTACATCGCAATCGAATCTCAATGAAAAGTTAGAGACACAGACATGCTTACAGAGACATCAAAAATATATTTAACTTTAATGTTATCTATGCAACAGAAAGAACATGTTTTTGGCAATTAGAGACACACAGATTGAAATCCTCACTCTCCTCTAGTCTGGTTACAGTAGTGTTCTCTAATCTGTAGGGGGGATACAGTTCAAGACTCTCAGGAGATGCCTGAAACTATAGATAGTACTAAATTCTATTTATACTATATTTTTCCTATACATATATACCTATGATAAAGTTTAAACTGTGTATTAGGCACAGTAAGAGATTAACAATGGCTAATAATAAAACACAGTAATTATTATAATATAGTGTAATAAAAGTTAAATGAATGTGGTATCTCTCTGTGTGTCAAAATATCTTATACTGTACTCACCCTTCTTTTTCTTGTGAGGATGTGAGCTAACAAAAGGCCTCCAAGATGAAATGAAGTCAAGTGAATGACATAGGCATTGTGATGTGATGTTTGGCAACTATTGAGCTTCTAATGCTAAGTCAGAAGAAGGATCCTCTGCCTCTAAACTGTCGTTGATGGTGGGTCACTGAAACCGGGGAAAGCAAAACCATAAATAAGTGGGGACTACTGTACTGGACAACTTATAAAAAGTTTCTGCATATGATAGCCAAATCTAAGATGATGGGAAATGTATCTCCCCTTTGCAACTGCTGGCAGAAATGAATAGGTAAGAGTATAAAAAACTGATAATAACGAAATATTTTAAAAAAATAGTAACTGTTGTACTCTTCCCTTGTGCTCAATACTTTATATAGAAATGTACAGTTTGGGTGGCGTAAATGATATGCAACACATAGTTGCTTTTAGTAGTTAAATACTAACATTTTCTTAGAGTAATTTTAGAAAAAAACATAATTCAGATTATATGTCAGTTTGATCTCTTGTATATATAGCAACTTTAAGCTATTTTACTTCCCAATGCCGCTGTCTTAACTCAGGTCATCGTTGGTAATTATCCAAATAATGGTGTGGCTGTCTAGGCTCTCTGTCTCTTTTAAGCCCTTGTTCTTCCTCTCCTCATCCCTGGGGGAGCAGGCTCTTTAAGAATGAAATATTAAAGTAACATAATGTGAGCACCTGGGTGGCTCTGTGGTTGAGCGTCTGCCTTTCACTCAAGTCATGATCTTGAGGTCCTGGGATCAAGTCCCACATCGGGCTCCCTGCATGGAGCCTGCTGCTCCCTCTGTCTGTGTCTCTGCCTCTCTCTCTCTCATGAACAAATAAATAAAATATTTTTTTAAAATTAACATTATGTTACTCTAAACAAAATCATGACAAATGGCAGAGTTTTGTTCTTTTTTATGGCTAAATAATATTCCAGTGTGTGTGTGTGTGTGTGTGTGTGTGTGTGTGTGTGTGTAGAGAGAGAGAGAGAGAAATTAAGGAATAATTCCAGTCAATCCTGAATTATACTCCATCCACCAAGAGACCATGAGCTTTCAGTATTAGGAAGGAAATAATATAAACAATTCAGAATCTCCTCAATACCTTCACGTCATAAAAGCCCAGGATGGTTATAGAGCTCGTGTAGCAGTGTTTGAGTTTGGAGACCAAAGTGAAATGTTCCGGAGCCTGAAAAACAAGATTATGGAGACTTTAGAGGCTTTTTCTCATGCTGTGGTGGACAGGCTAAAAAATATTCCTCAGTACATTTTTGATGAGTAGAAAATGTCAAAAATGTACTCTAAATCCAAGTTGTTTACAATTTTGTTGCGAGGCTAATGCTAATTTTGCTAAGGGCATTAGGAAGGAAGAGGGCTAAGGAAACCCATGGAAACTTTCAAAATGGAGAACTTACAAAAGACATGGGCTAAAGGCCACATCCCAGGCAGCTTGCAGCCTTACTGATTGCATTTAAGCGCATCACAGTTGGGCCAGTGAAGATGGAGAAGTGGTGCTGAGTGCAGAGTGAGACGGCAGAGGTATAAGAGGTATACTGACTGGTAACAGAGAAGAAAGAAAAAAGAATGTC
The DNA here is from genome assembly GCF_048164855.1 of Canis lupus baileyi. Classification (NCBI taxonomy): domain Eukaryota; kingdom Metazoa; phylum Chordata; class Mammalia; order Carnivora; family Canidae; genus Canis; species Canis lupus. The sequence continues at coordinate 9,734,051 of NC_132857.1, forward strand.
AGTGAGGTTAGTGATGTCTTCCTCCAAATTCAGGAAAGGAGGGATCCCTGGGTGGCGCAGCGGTTTAGCGCCTGCCTTTGGCCCAGGGCGCGATCCTGGAGACCCGGGATCGAATCCCACGTCGGGCTCCCTGCATGGAGCCTGCTTCTCCCTCTGCCTGTGTCTCTGCCTCTCTCTCTCTGTGACTATCATAAATAAATAAAAAAAAATTTTTTTTTTAAATACTAAAAAAAAAAATTCAGGAAAGGAGGTTATCCTTAACTCACGTATTTGTTCAGTGTCAACAGCTGTGAAGGCTTTGACTTTACCCTACCTGCAAAGTACCCTACTCCCAAGTTATCATCTGCATTTCATGGATGCTGCCAAAGACATCAAATCCCTGGATCAGATACAAAGGACTTCACCCCTCAACGTACTAGCAGTGGCTGGAGTGTAAACATTTTCCTCTGCTCGTTCCCGAAGCACAATTACCAAAGGGTTATATGAAAAGAGTCAACTGATCCCTAAATATTGAATAGTTTTCATTAAAGGGGGAGAAATTTGAGCTTAGAGAGCTGATATCTTTTATGAAGGACAGTAAGAATGCTGGCTTTTTGCCTTGGATAGAGACACCATCTCTATCTTCCAAGGCTGTTCACTATATAAACATCCTTGAAAAGTTTGGAACGGTGATAGTGCCGTTCCTCACATTTCATTCAGTGACACAAAAGACCCATGGAAAGTCACTCGTTATCAATATCCATCTCTTCTAGACCATCTTGTCTTCTGAGTGATCATGGTAGAGTAGATTGGCCACTCTAACCAACAGAAGCTGGAACAGATCCACTCAATTTGTCTCATATTTATTATTGATATTAAGGCTGCTACCAACAGGACTCCAAACAACAAGCTGAGATAAACTTATAATATTACTCTCAACCATTTATACCACACTTCTAGACCCAATCAACTGAACAATTCCTATAAACCATCAGCTCTACCTTAGATGGAGAATGACTTCTTATTTTTCTCCATCTGGCTTGAGTACTAATCCTGGTATGGTAGGATGTACACATGATTATACAGAAAGTACCTTGGCTTTTGGAAGGATGAAGTCTGGATAATTCTGTTATCATTAACAAACTTGGAAAAGTGAATTGAAGCTGACCTGAGTGTCTTCCAGGGCCAAAATACTGTTAATTAATCACTTCAGATAAAGTCAGGAACAAATGTCATACCACCAGTTCTAATCAGATGACTCATGATACAGGGATAATTGTCCCTAGGTTGCATATAAATTTCAAATCATTCATCCTCTGGGAAAAAAATCCATGAATTTCTTCATTTTGGAGAACACTCCGCGGTCTTTTGACAGCTATGAGATATACAGATGTTATTTCCTTAAGCACATGAAGGTCTCTTAAGACCATTTTTAAGGTGCAAGATACCATGTTTTCAGGGGAGAGGCAAGTGAATGCCAATCTTCTTTAAAAAAAAAAGATTTTTGGGATCCCTGGGTAGCGCAGCGGTTTGGCGCCTGCCTTTGGCACCAGGGTGCGATCCTGGAGACCCGGGATCGAATCCCACGTCAGGCTCCCGGTGCATGGAGCCTGCTTCTCCCTCTGCCTGTGTCTCTGCCTCTCTCTCTCTCTGTGTGACTATCATAAATAAATAAAATTTAAAAAAAAAAAAAAAAAAAAAGATTTTATTTATTTATTCATGAGAGACAGAGGAAGAGAGAGAGAGAGGCAGAGACACAGGCAGAGGGAGAAGCAGGTTTCATGCAGGGAGCTCCATGTGGGCCTTGATCTCGGGTCTCCAGGATGACACCCTGGGATGAAGGCGGCACCAAACCGGGGGAGGGTGGGGCATCCAGGCTGCCCGAATGCCAGTCTTCTAAACAGAAAAACAATCCCACAGACCCACATAGTACCTCTAGGAAAAAGAGTGTCATTAAAGTTTTTTGTGACCTTATATGGGATTTACATCAGTCAGGGTCACAGGTTGACAGTGCCACTGATGTGTCCTCCTCTCTAGCTGGTGCATCTTTAGCATTCCTAATTTAGTTCAAAAAGCAGGTTTTTGTCTGCTTGTTTGTTTTGTTATGTTTCTGAGGAACTGTCTGGCAACAGCCAGTCCAACCCATTCTCCTGGTCTGTGGCATTCATCTACTACGTGGAATGACTGAATGATCGTCACAGAAAAGGGAGTAGGGAAAACATCTGAGATGGTGGCAGTTGTTTCACACAGGAAGTACAGGAGCCAAGACCATCTCTTGCTGTTTTCAACAGTCTTTACAATGAGTTTAAGGGTAATGGGGTAATGGCATTTGAATCACGGTCAGAGCCACGTGATAGGAGATGGAAGACAAAGTAGTCAATGACATTTAAAATGCTCTCCACACCTTGGAAGCAGCACACCAGGGTGTTTTTCTTCACGAGCAAGCATCTGGGATGATTCTGAAAGGCAGAGATGATTGACGTTTGTCCCTTCACCATATGTCCTGGAGTCCCAGATATTTGCTGGGTACTTAGGTTGATGCTCTTCCTTTTTTGCCACAAAATTGTTGTGTCCCATTTCTAGATCTGTAGTTTGATTCATTTCCCAATCATCTTCTATTTGCACCCAGACTTTTTATCCATAAAGGTCAAGTACCTGAGAGACAATGTTCCCTCTTTTGGTTGGCATGGACCACGATAAAGGGACTTGGTGAGTATTGTACTGCTGAATACTACTAGTACTAGGATAGTGTTCAATTGATAAATGGCCATTATGTCATTATTCTTTCTTTTAAGATCTTATTTATTTATTCCTGAGAGATAGAGAGAGAGAGAGAGAGAGAGGCAGAGACACAGGCAGAGGGAGAAGCAGGCTCCATGCAGGGAGCCCGACTTGGGACTCGATCCTGGGTCTCCAGGATCACACCCTGGGCTGACGGTGACACTAAACTACTGAGCCACCTGGGCTGCCGATGTCATTATTCTTATGGTCTAAAAATATGCCTAAGAAGGATATCCAAGTAGCTGCATTAGAAGAGAGTTTGAAACCCTTGAATTCCTTTTGGACAGGCTACCACTTGGAGGGTATATTAACTGGTCCATGCGGCCTGATGATAACAATAAGGGAAAGTTACACCAGCATGGTCAGGAAGGGATGGAGCAGAACGCCAACTATTCATACTCGGCCAAAAAACCCATCCCGTCGACCCTGATCATTTCTCAGGAAGTGGCCAAATGAGATGATCACTTGCTGTGGACAGCCATATTCAGTGATTAAAATCTCTGACTAAAAGATCTGGACCAAAAATAAATAAAAAGATAGAGATAGATAGATGATAGATAGATAGATAGATAGATAGATAGATAGATATAAAAGATCTGGACCAAGAGGAGTTGAAGAAAGTAGAGTCAGAATCATTTTGAGTTGATTTTTGAGAAGGACATTCTAATTCTCCATAACACCGGATACCTGTGGATAGTGCAGACTCTGGAAAACACATTGAACACTATGAATATCAACACGTTGCTTTGTGGCTTTGTGGAAAAAAATAGATTCCATGGTCAAACTAAATATTCTTGGTTTAAAAAAAATAAACACAAAAATAAGACATTTTGGCTTCTGGGGCTACAATGGTATAGTCACAATGGTGCAGGCTGAGCTTGAACAGTAACACTATAACCTGGTGCATGTGTCGTGGTATGTGCACTGCTCCAGGAGAGGACAATCCTGACAGAGGCTTCCAGGACTGGGTAAAACTCAAAGAAGTGTGACCTTTCCTAAATCGGAAACATAGTTAGGAAATATAAAATATAATGATGGATTCACACAGCATTGGTGGCAATCAGAGAATTGCAAGTTCAATCATGACCTTGATGGTTATCAGTCCCATGAGTCAATGACCCTTAACAAGGACATTTATAGGAGAGTCCCAGATGTTTCAATAAGAAAAAGCTATTTATGTCCAAAGGGCAGTGCTCCCGAAGAGGATTGTCTTTAATCTGCCAAATTGGTAGGAATGTCCACTTGGCACCTAAATTCCTAGTGTAAATCCAGCTGTAAAACCAAAAGAAACAGTATATTGTGTTGTCACCACTTAATGACCCACAAGGTCCATTCAGCTTTTCTTCCCTACTATGAATAATGCCCAAACCTTTCAGTTGGATTGGGGCACTCCCTCCTTCCAAAGGAGCAAGTAGGATTGTGACTTGGGCATCAATAAAGCCATTGAAATTTGACTCTCTCCCTTCCCCTTCAGCATGCTTGAAGGGCCCCATTTGATATCTGGTTTCCCTTTTGGGGACAGGGGAGACTTGGGCCACTCATTAATTATCTTTCTCATGAAAGTGATTAAGGTGGAGGTAGAAGAGGAGAAAAGGATTGGGGTTTGCATATAAGGAAAACAGCACCTTCCATAAAATAAGGCTTTACATTTGTTATCAGGTTCAAGTGGAGTGATAGCAGCCTGGGTTTCAACTAAATGAATTTCCAGTACTTTTAGCCTGCTCGAAGATCTCTCAGGAGGTATGTTCCTAATGACTACCACCATCTCTTTCGGTCTTGGAGGACACCTATTTAACAGCCACAGCCAAAGTATTTGCAACTGGGGCTGCTGGGCTTGTGTACTTTAGCCAATGTGGGCCTACCTCCTAGCACAGTAGCTTTTTTTTTGAAGATTTTTTATTTTATTTATCCATGAGAGACACAGAGAAAGAGAGTCAGAGACACAGGCAGAGGGAGAAGCAGGCTCCATGCAGGGAGCCCGACGTGGGACTCGATCCTGGGACTCCAGGATCACGCCTTGGGCCGAAGGTGGGTGCTAAACCACTGAGCCACCCAGGGATCCCCAGCATAGTAGCTTTTCTAAAGCGATAAATCTGAGGCCTTCACTTTCACCTTGTTTTAACATAGAAGCTAGGGGACTTTTGCAAAATAGTAGAAAGGGGGTTACTGCAAGAATTTGTATACAATTTATTTAATCAATAACATATTCTCCAGTGGCTTATCTTCCTCAAGTGCCATCAAAGCAGTAAGAGCATGAATTCTGGTCAATTAGTCATTGGCAGTTTCCCACAAGAGTTCTTCTGTCTCAGGAAAATCTGGGAAGCCAAAGCTGTTTTCTAGTAGTCAGTACCTGCTGAAAAACAAACACACACACACACACACACACACACGACTTGAGATCCTTTACTCTCGTTTTCAAATGACTCTGAGGTTGGTATGATGGACTATAAGAGCAGCTTATATGAATTTCCTTCTTTTCACATTCAGCAAAGATACAAGTTCTTGCAACTGTTGTCTGAAAAATATCAGAACAGTGTGCCAGCCCTGGATTAATTTTAGTATTAGTTGTTTCAAAGGGACGGACGTGAAGCTGATTACCAGATTAGTGAGGAAATTGCCTCCCCAAGAAATTAACAGCCAGGGCGCCATCTGGGCAGTTGACTTTATATCTATTTCCCTACTGTTACCCTGAAGTGACCTGCCCAATTCCTCCCATTAACAGCCAAGAAACTGAGGAGCCTTTTTTTTTTTTTTTTGTCCTATAGATGGTATTATTTGATCAATGCTTTTTGCTGCTGAAACTCATAGACTTCCCTCAAATCCCACTAATCCATTTGTGAGGCTCTTAGCCTTCCTTTCTATAGATCTATGGCTATGTCAGTATTCCATTCTCATCACTAAAACTGCCAAAAACTATGGAGAATCTGAGATTTCACCTTCACTTGTAAGCTACAAGTTTAGCTTGTCACCATTTTAGGGAAAACGGTGGGTAAAATAAACCATGTTTCTGGGTGAGAGACGAAGACTTTATTATTCATAGTAATGACAATAGCAAATACAATAGCAGGGTGTGTGTGTGTGTGTGTGTAACAGTACTGCAAGCCCAAACTCCCCATATGGTGATGTGTGAACATCCAGGTGACACCAACACCCCATAGCAAGTTCCCTAAAAGGAGAGCAACCCAGTGCTTAGAAGACCTAAATGCTTCATAATGAAGAGGAAACATGCCTGTTTCTTTTTCTTTTTCTTTTTCTTTTTCTTTTTTTAACATGCCTGTTTCATGCTCCAAAGAGAGACGGTACCTCTGTCTTGCTAGGCTGTGAATAAACCTGCACTTTGCTTCAGAGAGGAACACTATCTCTATCTTTCAAAGCTGTCTGAAACATAATTTAAACTCTAGTGCCTTTATTGACAAGCTGTGCAGAAACTAAGAGGTCTGTGAATAATAATTGTCTACCGACACTCGAAACATATGCTTTGAGAACCTACTGCATGCTAGCTCTTATTCTAGGCATTGAGAATATGGTGGTGGTGGGACCCTGGGTGGCTCAATGGTTTAGCGCCTGCCTTTGGCCCACGGTGCCATCCTGGAGTCCTGGGATCGAGTCCCATGTCGGGCTCCCTGCGTGGAGCCTGCTTCTCCCTCTGCCTATGTCTCTGTCTCTGTGTGTGTGTGTCTTTCATGAATAAATAAAAATTTTTAAAAAAAGAGAGAATATGGTGGTGACTAAGTCAAATACAGTGTTTGCCCTCTAGAATTTACATTTTAGAGACGGTGATGGTGGTGTGGAGTGCATGCGTGTGTGTGTTGGTGGGGGGAAGCAGTGACAGAAAATTAAAAAAATACCATAATGAGCCTGTTTGTGGCTCATTTGTATGTAGTAATGGGATCGAATAAGGAGGACATGACATAGCAAATATCTAAATAGGGCAGTTCCTAAGCCAACTGATTAGTTCTGACAGTTTGACAGAATAGCAAGTATCAGGAAATGCAGGAACACACCTAGGCGAGATCGCAGGAATTGCTACCTAAGGAAAAGAATTTACTTTGAAGACAGAAGTTAGCAAACTACAGGAAAGGAACCTTATCACTAGAAGGCATTTTGAGTATTTGAGTTTGCTAGTTATAGCGAGAAACTACGCTTAGGCAGAAAATTGTTGCATCACAGAATGTTTTCACCCAATTACAGAAGTAGGCCTGGCACAGGCCAGGGGGAGATAATAATCATCCACTCTACACTGGTAACAGCCTGCTCACGTTACTTAGTAAGGTACCCCTTTAGGGGTATTCATGAAGGAGTGAAGGAGAATGAGAAGGAAAATTCCGCCAACGCCTAAAGATCGATTCCCAGTAACCCTGTCAATCTTGGACCATGTCTTCTACCGCCTCACTTCCATATATCTTAATGTACAGAGGTTAAGCCTATATAGGGAAACTGGGACACTGCCTTCTGGGTAGGAATCTGACTGACTAATGCGAAGGGCTGCAGTGTAGATGAGTAAAAACTAGAACGATGAGCAAAAAAGATCTCTGTCCAAAGTAGATGACAGTTGCCCACAATGGCTGTCAGAAAGTCATCTCTGTGTGAATGACCAGTAAGGAGATGAATGTCTCCGTGAAAGCTGGCAGACCTTCCTGGTATGAAGAGTAAGCTAGTAAGTAGCCTCCAATCCCTCTCTCTTCATCACGGTCAAAGCACAAAAAGATTCTCTTTTGCACCGGCACATGGGTTCCATTAAGAAAAGCGAGCTAGCCAAAGGGTATGTTCTGACCCTTTCAGATCCCTCTGTTCTTCCTTAACTTTACCCCTGGTGAGGTTGAGATTTTGGCATAATAATACAATGGATTGATGTTATGAGAAATGATCAGCACTGATGACAGAGAACAAGTCTTACTGCTTTGGAGAAAGGAACTCCGAAGGATCTAAGACTACAGAGTGAACAGTTTTCTAGGCTTTGGTCATATGGGACAAACCTAAGATGAAGTCAGAGTTCATGTGGAGCAAGGATGGAAGTGAAGTAGGGAAGGAACAATGACAAAAATGAAAGGGTTTTGGGCACCCATCTGAGGGCAGTCAGATTGCAGCTTTAATGTGTTTCACCACCAGTTGTCTCAATAATCACCATATTCTTAGTTTCTAGAACTATTCTAAAGGATCAACTACCTCAGGCAATGATTCAAGAAGACTTCAGAAAGTTCTTTGGTGTACTTATGATGAGAGATTTTTACTTTAAAATGCATTTTCATATTCAAAATGGTTCATGATTATGCTTCTTTCCATTATTCCTGCTTCCTGTTTCCGTGACTCCGCGACTTCATATTATCTTCACATTACCTTTCTGAAATGTTCCATTAACATGTCACTTTGATCAATTATTCCAATAGCTCCCGTTCAGAATGAGGTCTGTATCCTAGCCTGGCATGTGAGGCACTCTGGCTTATTGCCTTCGTCTTCTCTTGCCTCAATTCCTGCCACTTCCTTCTTCACACTTTGTATTCCCACAATATTAAATGGATACTGGTTGCTACTAACTTTCCTTATCCCTAAGTTCTCCGGGGATTCATAAAAAGACTCCCAAATCGTTTTATGCCCCATCTTCTCTGCAAAGACTTTTTTAACCTTCCTAGACAGAATGGTGCATATATCTCTGTGCTAAATTTCCATCTTATCTATTTCAGATTATTGATTTCACACTGTTATAAACTTGTTTTTTTTTCCCCTAGTAAGAGTTGTGAGACTTTTGCAGAAAGATGCTATCTTCTTCGGTTTTATTGCAATGATGGCTGATATTTTACTAATAAATGATATTTAGGATCGAACTGAACTTTTGATCAATATCTAGTAGTAATCAAACATTGCTTATTGCTTATTGTGTGTGATGTTTCAGTATGACCCATGTGGAGGAGGTTAACTCTGATATGTAAATCACAATCCTCATGCTAAAGAAGTTAACACTATATTTGAATAAAAAATATATGTATACACAAATATATGTATATATACATATATATATATATATATAAAAGCAATTAAAACTGGAAAGAGAGCATAATTGTCAAATGAAATGCAACCCAAATAATCTGAAAGACACAATATACTTTGGAGTAAATATTAAGCATGGCACTTTCAAAATTTAATAAAAGGAAATTTAACTCATGTAATTACTTTCATTAAGACACTGAAGATCATTCTGAGCAAAAATAAGGAAAATTTTATTAATTGTTGAGTACAACAGAGCAGTGATTCAAACAGATGTCAGAAACTACTTTGGTCTAATTACTACAACAGATTTTTATTTTAAAATGCATTTTCATACTCAAAATAGCTATCAATTCAGTTTCCCAAAATAAATACCAAAGTAAGCAACAACCTGCACTGATATCAATATCAATGAATAGAAAGATCGACGGTTTTCCTGTCATTTAAGCGAAGCGGCACCTTCTTCCCGCTTAATTCTGTGAGCCATCCACATAACAAATCTGTACATTAAAGGGACAATTGAGCTAAAAGAAACAGAAGCTTGACAAAATTACAACTTACTTCAAAATGAGGCAAATAGTGGCACTTAGTTGAAATATGCTCAAGTCGACACCACACACAGCTGTAACGACTGGCTAAGGAAAGTGTAAGACAACATCATAGGTGGCATCGTTTTTTGCATCAAGGTTCATCAAAGCCAATGAACTCATGCCAAAATCAGTTTCATGGGTGGAATGGATACGTTAAATAAATTGTTTCATTAAAGAAGTAATCCACGCCAGTCAGCTGGACTATTGAGAGAAAAAAAAATGTCACAAATGGAGCTGAAGGATGACAAAATTTGGATAATAAAAGAACTTCATGTGCATGCAAAACAGATGAAGGACTAGCTTGACAGAGATCTATGTACCGAGGATGGGACTGACTTTGCAAAGTTCTGGAAGCCATTTGTTATTTTTCACTAAAATCCAATGGAAGAAACGTTAGCAAAATTAATTCTGGCAGCAAAATGCAAGATGGACTGGCGTATAGATGGACTGGCATCTAGGCAAAAGAAGATGAATGAATAAAACTCACGCAATAATACACAAGGAAATGAGGCAAAGACAGCGGCAGCTGGAATGGAAAAACAGGGCAAGTGGAAAGACCACCCAAATTAAGAAATTAGTGAATGAACACAACTGACAAAAGAAAAAGATGAGATTTAGAGAATTAAAGAGAGGGAAAAATCACAGATGCGTAAAACGCTTGCTTTGTTAAAATCTAAAAATAAAAAAGAAATAAAAACAGTATAATGAGTAGAATAAACAGGAAGGAGCATGATTGGTAGTAATTTGACACACTGAGGTTTGTACCTATTGCACACAGTTGATTAGAGACAAAAAATATAGTTCTAAATCCTGAATCTGGAAACTCTTCCTCACTCTTCACAATACGTTGAGCGAAGATCACATCAAGTAAAATGAAAAGCCCGTGAGTTCTTGAAATATTTTGATACCTTGTGGTACCTGAATGACTATTGTACAAAGGCCTAATGTGATCTTGGGCATTTTTCCTAGAAATAAGAAGTCTTGAGACAAAATTCTTAAGAAATATATAATCAGGAACTTTCTTTTTAAAAAATGATAATTCTGAACGTGATGATGAAATATATAATCGAAAATTTCCTTTAAAAAATGATAATTCTGAATGCGAAGTTGATTTTATTTACCTTAAATAATGCCAAATAGTGTCTGAATTTTCAAAGCACGTACCGGAATGTTGCTGATATCTATTGATGTATCTACCAACTATACAACGGGTCATTGCCTTGAAGATACGGTTGAAGAAAAGATTATTTATTTGAACTAATAATAGTATAGGAGCAAGACGTAACCATAAGTTTCACAAAACAGAAGCCCTTGGTCAGGATGAATTGGGGAGGAATCACGGACCCATTATTCCATTTTAGATATGTTAAAAGCAATTTGGGTTTTATCATGAAAATCACACTCCAGTTTTAGTGATTTTTTTTTTTTAATGTATCACTAAACTGTTAGAATATCATTATCTTCGGAAGGAGAAATATAGTGTTTTTAGTTCTTGCATTAGAAATGACGCCACTATGGGGCATCTTAGCTTTAAGCCTTGCTATTTAGCATAGTTCACAGACCAACAGAATTCGCCTCACTCTGGAGCTTTTTAGGAATGGAATTTCCAGTCCATTCCACGTTCCCGAATCCGAATCTGCTTTCAGACCGGATCCCCCAGGTGCAGGATTCCTATGTCCATGGAAGTCTGAAAAGCACTAAATCAGCGTTCTATAAACTGATCCACCACATTTTAAAGTCTTACGAGAATCTTAAGCAATCTCTTAAACGCTAGTGGAGATAAGGTCATTATTGCCAAACAAAACAAAACAAAACAAAACAAAAAAAAAAAAAAAAACCTCTGACTGTCAGGAACTGGGTTGGACCTTTCCAAACCTGTCAATCCAGTTAATCCTTAGGCTAGTCTCGGAGGTGAGGGGCACTCTCTCTCCATGTCTCTGGGCACGAAAACCAGCCTCAGGCTAAGTAAATACCACGTTCAACACATTCGGTAGATGTGGAGCAAACCCATTTCTGAAGGGCCCTACGTGGGGCCTGGGGATCCCTTGAGCAGGGCCGCGAGGGTCCCGGACTCCCAGAGGCGGCCGTGGGTCTCTAAGAGGGAACCCGACGCGTTCCTAAGAGACTCAGGGAGAAGCTCCCTTTGCAAAGGGCACGTTCGCGGATTTCTTGAGATGCACGTTCTTGCAAAGCCGGCCCTGGGGGGGGGGGGAGGGGGAGGGGGAGGGGGAGGGGGAGGGGGAGGGGGGGGGTAGAATAATAATAGAAATAAAGAAGTGTGCCTCGGGTTTGGTAAGGGCCGCGCGGCAGCAAGTTGGCAGCGCGGCGCGGGGGCCGGGACGTCGGGCCTCGACCCCGGGGCAGCGGCGCCCTCGGAGGACCCCGGCGCGGAGGGCAGGCCCGGGATCCCGCAGGCGGCCGGCCGGGCCTGCGGGCGGGGGCTCCCGGGGCCACTCCCAGCGCCAGCCTCTCTCCACCCAGGTCGCCGCCCCCCGCTCCGCTCGGCCGCGCAGCTGTCGGGGGCGGGGGGCGGGGGGGTGCGCGGGGAGGGGGTGCGCGGGCCGGGCGGGCGGAGGGCACGCACTCTCCAAAAAAATATTAAAAAGACAAACATCCCGCTTGGCAGCGGGAAGTTGAGCGCGCGAGTTCCGGGTCCCCCGCCGGCCGCAGCCCCGGGTGAGCCCCCAGCCCCGGCCCCGGCCCCAGCCCCGGCCCCGGCCCTGCAGGCCGCCGCCCCCGCGCGCTCGCACACCCCGGCCCGGGCGGGTTCGGGTCCGGGTCCGGCCCGCGCCCCGCGCGCCCCGAGCAGCCGCCGGCAACGCCACTTGTGGAGTTGTTCCCCGCGGCGCCCGTAACTTTGCAGCAAGCCCGGGAGAGGCCTGCTTTTATGCAGAAACCAGCCACCCGCGTGCGTGTAGGGAAGCCTCCGACTGCGGAGGGCCGGGCCGCCCCTTGCAAAAGCAACGCCTTGCACCCCCCACGCCCACCCCAACCCTCGCCCTCGCCCTCGCCCCCGCCCCGGAGCCTGTCTTGCAGACTGCAAAATTCAGTGGCCTTCTGAGGCGGAATTGGTTGCTCGCGGGAGGCGGGGAGCTTGCTTTTTGTTTCTTTCCTTTCTCTTTCCTGCGCTCCCCAGCTGAGACCGTTGCCCTCCCCTGCAGGAGCCGCCCCCTTGCACCCCCCATCCCCGGGCCTCGCGGGCAGGCTCCGCGCGCGCGCGGGGGGCTCGGCCAGCACCGCAGCGGGGCGCGGCGGGAGGAGGCGCCGGAGTCGCCCCGGGGCCGCGGGGGAGGAGCCGAGCGATGAACGTGGCCGCCAAGTACCGCCAGGCGTCCCTGTACGTGGGGGATCTCGACGCCGAGGTCACCGAGGACGCGCTGTTCCGGAAGTTCAGCGCGGCGGGGCCGGTGCTGTCCATCCGCATCTGCAGGGACCTGCTGACCCGCCGCTCGCTGGGCTACGCCTACGTGAACTTCCTGCGGCTGGCGGACGCGCAGCGGGCCCTGGACACCATGAACTTCGACGTGCTGCGGGGCCGGCCGCTCCGCCTCATGTGGTCCCAGCGCGACGCGCACCTGCGGAAGTCGGGCGTCGGGAACGTGTTCATCAAGAACCTGGACCGGTCCGTGGACGACAAGGCCCTCTTCGAGCGCTTCTCGGCCTTCGGGAAGATCCTGTCGTCCAAGGTGGTGAGCGACGAGCGCGGCTCCCGCGGCTACGCGTTCGTGCACTTCCAGGAGCAGAGCGCCGCCGACCGCGCCATCGAGCACATGAACGGGGCGCAGCTCCGCGGCTGCAGGCTCTTCGTGGGCCGCTTCCAGAGCCGCCAGGCCCGCGAGGCCGAGCTGCGCAGCCGCGCCGGCGAGTTCACCAACCTGTACATCAAGAACTTCGGCGGCCGCATGGACGACGCCAGGCTCAGGGCCGTGTTCAGCGAGTACGGCAAGACCCTGAGCGTCAAGGTGATGACCGACGCCAGCGGCAGGTCCCGCGGCTTCGGCTTCGTGAGCTTCGAGAGCCACGAGGCGGCCCGGCGGGCGGTGGAGGCCCTGAACGGCAGGCAGGTGGACGGGCAGCCGCTGTTCGTGGGCCGCGCGCAGAGGAAGGCGGAGCGGCAGGCGGAGCTCAGGCGGGCCTTCGAGCAGCGGCAGCAGGACGGGCTCCGCAGGGCCCAGGGCGCCAAGCTCTACGTCAAGAACCTGGACGACGCCGTCGACGAGGACAGGCTGCGCAGGGAGTTTTCTGGCTTCGGAGCCGTCAGCAGGGTCAAGATCATGCGGGAGGAAGGGCGGAGCAAAGGCTTTGGCCTCATCTGCTTCTCCTCTGCCGACGAGGCCGCCAGGGCCTTGGCCGAGATGAACGGCCGCGTGCTGGGCTCCAAGCCGCTGTCCATCGCCCTGGCCCAGAGGCCCTAGGAGGGCGGGACGGGCGCAGCCGCCGCGCTTGCAGCCGCAGGGCCTTGCAGCCGCGGGGCCTTGCAGCCACAGGGCTTGCAGCCGCGGGGCCTTGCAGCCACAGGGCTTGCAGCCGCAGGGCCTTGCAGCCGCAGGGCCTTGCAGTCAAAGGCCTTGCAGCCAAAGGGCCTTGTAGCCAAAGGCCTTGCAGCCGCAGGACCTCGCAGCCAAAAGCCTTGCAGCCGCAGGGCCTTGCAGCCGCAGGGCTTGCAGCTGAATGGGCTTGCAGCCAAAGGCCTTGCAGCCGCAGGACCTTGCAGCCAAAGGGCCTTGCAGCCAAAGGGCTTGCAGCCGCAGGGCCTTGCAGTCAAAGGCCTTGCAGCCAAAGGGCCTTGCAGCCAAAGGGCTTGCAGCCAAAGGGCCTTGCAGCCAAAGGGCCTTGCAGCCAAAGGCCTTGCAGCCAAAGGGCCTTGTAGCCAAAGGGCTTACAAACGCGCTTGCAGCCGCAGGGCTTGCAGTCGAAGGGGCTTGTAGCTGCAGGGCTTGTAGCCGCAGGGCTTTGCAGCCGCAGGGCCTTGCAGCCGAAGGGGCTTGCAGCCGCAGGCCTGCAGTGGCTCCTGCTCTCTGCCCCATTTACCCCACAGAGGACCGCAAATCCCAGCCGAGGGCTGCTCATGCCAGTAGACTTTGCGATAAGAGTTTTTGTAGACAAAGCTATTTTTCTCGTGTGGGGGGAAAAAATATGAATCTTGCAAGCTGGATTCATTTGACAGAGGCACCCCTTCCAATTACAATATTGTCTCTCTGATTTTGATTTAGGATGCGTAGCAATAAGCATAATTAGATATATTTTTATTACGTTTTGAACCATCGGAAAGGAGATAGTTGTTAAAGTTTATGTCTTATTTTTTTTTTTTTTTAAGAAGTGCAGCTGCATCTGGTTCCACTGGGGAATCGAACCCAGGAGCTTCTGCGTGTAAAGCAGACGTGATAACCACTGCACTGTGGAACCGCAAGCCCCTATCTTCTTTCATATTTGAATACTATTGCTAGCTTTAGTTTCTTCTGTGAAAACATGCTAAAAACCAGTTCTTAGGCCGAAGGATTGCAAAGTAATTTATTTTTCCAAATAGATATTTTCTAGGTTCTCGTCGGAGCTTTTTAAAGAAACCAAAGGTTTAAGATTTGCTAGTATAAATTCAATACCTAGTTATATTTTGAATTAATGTTTAAAGTACTAGGAAAGAGTTGAATGCCTTTTGAATTTATATCCTGGCATGATTGTCCTTCTGATGGCTGAAATTAATGGTGGAGGTTTTTAAGGTTTCCTACAAACTTGACTTCTAGGATATTTTGCTATTCTTTCCATTGGCAGGCTGTCATCTATGTGCTTGCTAGTTATCAACATTGGGGCTCGAATAGTAAAACCTGAACTTCTACATTCCTTAAGTCATAAATTTGTATCAATTAAGGTGACAAAAAGTTGGCCTGGTCTTAATTCTCTTCAAATCGATACAGGTTAGTATTAATGCCTTACGTTTCTTCCAGACACCAGTATTATAAAAGTCAAATATAGAGAATATAGAAATTCAGTTCAACAATTCTTTTTCGATCTCTATTTTATGTTCGATGTAATGATATTATCTCAGGGTTCAGAAGAGTATGTTTCTTTATTTTTTTTTATGGACTCATGTCTCTTTTTATTAGAGCATGAGATTTACATAACCCATTAAGTTTTGGCCTCGATTTATCAGAAGCTCGCTAAATTGATTTTCTGATAAATTGAAATTACATCAATTTGCCTGTTTTCTAGAATAACTTTTAATCCCATTTTCAGATCTCTCTTTCTCTCTTCTCCTTAATCTCTATTATTCATCTTTGTTTTATACTTTTTAAAAAAGAGGGTGTTTTTATTTTGATTTTTACTGTGTGCTATTTGAAATCCACCTTGGAAACGGAGACAAGAATTATTTATTTACATTTAAATAATTACTTTTAAAATTCTGTTTTACCAAAGGTGTCTGGAAAATAGCTTTGTGGTGGTTGTTGTTGTTGCTGTTTTATTTTATTTTTTTCTTTTACTCTGCTTACAGGTTTCCTGTAACCATATATTCAAATCTTCTGTTTCGTATATTACCAGTACAAAAGCTATATTAAAATATTTTCTTTGGCAATACTTTAGCTATGAAAGAATGAGAAAATCTGCTTCTATTTATTTTTGTATGAACTACAGGTTTATTCATAGCACATTTTCTAAGTTAGAAGTCTCTTTGAGACAATGAAAAAATTACGGATCAAAAACTTACAGCAACATATAATTCTATTATTTAGACAAATCGTCTGTTTAAAAGTGTTGCATATCCCCTCAATTTTTTTTAGACATATACACATAGTAATTTAACAAAAATAGAATCCTTGTAACCTTATTACAGATTACTCTTTAAATTTTACAATATGCCATAGTCCACTTCCATATCCACAAATAATTATTTGCATTATCATTTTAATGAGTCTTATTCTTTCACCGTTTGTACTATAATGCATTTCCTCTTGATACACATAAAAGTTGTAGATTGTTTCCTAACCCCCTCTTGTTTTCTTCTGTCATAAACAACTTGGAGATAAACATCCTAGCAAACTTATATATGCTGATATATCCAGTTACTTTCTGAAGAAAATCTGTAATTCATTGGAATTAATGTTTAGAAGGGCAGAGATTTTTAAAATAATTTTGATAAATTTTGCCCGAGTGCTCTCCAGAAAACCTGGTGCCATTTCCATTTCCATTACCAGTATGGAGGACTGCCCATTTCCATATACTTCAAGAATAAGAAATTTTGTTTAAGCTGTTAGCCAATTCAGAATGATAATGTAAAGCAAAATATTTCACGGTAACTTTTTTTTTTTTTATTATTACTACAAAAGTTAAACAGCATTTCTTGTATTTGTTGGCCATCTGTGTTTTCATATTTGTGAACTGAATGTTTCATGATCTTAGTCTGTTTTCCTTTTGGGTTGTTTTTCATTTGTATAGATTTGTTACATTGAACAAAATCTTACACTTTTTTCTCCCATATTCTCACTTTGTTTATAGTTCTGAGGGTCATTCCAAAGTTCAGTCTTTAAACTCAGAATTTCCAGTCTTTTACTTAGGTGGATTTAATGTTATGACTCAAAACACTTTGAGAACTCAAATATACACACATGCAATTAATCTGTATTATCTTCAGTTACATTTAGAGCTTTATATTCTGAATAATTTCTAACAAGACTTTTGTCTTTGAAGTATGTTGCCCACAGCCTATAGTAAATCTCCTTAAAAGTATCTTACTTTTCAAGCTTCATTAATATGTTTGGTAAATACCTACCTACTATAAGAATCTGTGTGAAACTCATATGCCAACTCTAATTCATTGGGCCTCGGAATCACTGTGTTAAGAAGTTTATACCTCAAAAAAAAAAAAAAAAAGTTTATACCTCTAAAACAGAGAGTTTTTAAGGAGAACGACAGGCCTGGGAAGTGTAGTAGGTGTGTCAAGCCTTGACATCTCTTTCTGGATAATCCAGTCTATCAAAGTGTCCAAATATTTGAACAATTTTTCATAATGCTCATAAATGGATGATTAAGATAATATCAGGGAGCTGAGTTCTCTGCTGTGTACACAAGGGAATAATAGGACATAATATCAGATGTCTAGATGAATTGTAGCTGTAGCTTCATGACACTGTATTCTACTTTTTTAGTGGAAATAGCTTATTTTTAATATTTACCATAAGAAATGACAAAGTCAGTTTGCAAAAATATATAATCCTATGGATTTTCTTGATTATTTTATTTGAATTTTGCTCATTCTCAATTTTGTGTGTGTGTGATAATATCAAGTCATCCTAGTTGGCAGTACAAGTTCACCCTTTGAAGAAAATTTAATCATTATGCCCAAGTGCCTTGATAAATAAGAAGAATCTTTACTTTTCTGATAAGCATTCCAGTAAGAGCTAATTTACAAAGGTGCCTTGAGCCACTGCTTCTATTCTTGCCTTCCTCTACCCACACGCATTGCCAAGTTTGTTGTAGAGGCCTGCTGGCGTGCACAGCCAGTTCAATAAATGTGCCTTTCTAACATTACTTAAAATTTTCAAATTTCTAAATATTTTTAAGTTTGTAAGTGAAAATCTGTAGTCAGTAAAAATAAATGTTTTAAAGTGGTTTAGAATTGGTAATGTCCTGTTCTTAGTATTTTTTATAAATCCATTGCGAAAAGATCAAATAAGGTTTAATCTTTCGATGGTAAAAGCGGGTCTAAAAATGATCTTTTTATTTAATTTTTGAGTATGTCTGATTTTCTAAAGATCGGTTTGTCTTAGGAGTAAGCTGAAAACAACTTGAATTTTTAAATGAAGATACTTGTGTTTCATGTCGCAAGACACCGACTTCCGTATAAACTAATATTTCTTTTACAGCTACTCGTAATTATGGGACCATGTTTAAAAAGAGGCACAAACACAGATCAAATTTTGATCAGGAATAATTGACTATTTTTAAAACACTTCTGCATTTAATTGTTAAAGTAAAATTCATCTTACATGTTGAGTATTTAGAATTAGATGACTTGTATTTGGAAAATATGCCTCCTAATGTAATTTTTAAAAATACATGAAACAGCAGATAAAAAAGATTTTCTTAATCTACATTTTAAAGAGTAGAACAAATTAAATATCCTCATGATATCTTTGGCTAGCAGAAAATTCCAATTCATACTAGAAAAGGAAATTTTACCTAACAAAATATTCAGAGTTTAAATATCTTCAGGCATAGTCTAGTAAGACTTCTGTACCACTTTGCAGTCTCTTCAATTCTAGTGACAGATAATCAACTTTCTAAGTTCTGTGCAGAATGCACTTAGGAAGGTCAAAGAGTAGAAATAAGTTTAGGAATATACATCCACTAAACACTGGATATTTTTTATTATTTACATCTAATTGTAAATTTCATTATTTATTTGCTATTTTCTTTCTTCTTTAAAGTTTTGTTTACAAACAGTTCTTAAAATTCCATTTTCTCCCTACAACTAGTTTTCACATAAGTCAAAAAAGGTGATTTTTTTTCTACCTCAAATTGTACAATCCTAAGGATCAAATTATGCAATATCTTTTGTATAAGATTGAATTCATTTTTGTTTGGTAATGGGACTTGTGTTTTTGTACAATCATACTCTGTTAGGTCTAAATTAAGCAACTGCTGAAAAATTTAACTGCAAAGGTTAGATTCAATTTAGTCACCCAAATGGATTTCCAGCAAAAATAATTGTCAACAGATTACAAATGGTTTCTTACAGTAATATTTGAAAATAAATCTACATTTAATAGGTATTGGTTTCTTGAGTTTTAACATAAGGTATAGTCAAAGCCAAATATGTTTTCATGCATGTTAACATTTTAGAATCATAGCACCAGAGGGAAGAGACTCCTCTTTTACTGTTATACAGGCATACCTCATTTTATTGTGCTTCACAGATACTGTGTTTTTTACAAATTCAAAGTTCATAACAAACCTGCATTAAGCAAGTCTACTGGCACCATTTTTCCCAACAGGATCTGCTCACTTGGTATCTCTTTGTCTTATTTTGGTAATTCTTGCAATATTTCAACCTTTTTCATTACTATTAGATTTGTTAACAGTGATCTGTGGTCACTGTTTATGACTTGCTAAGAGCACCATTGATGGCTAGCATTTTTAACAATAAAGTATTTTTTTAAAGATTTTTTTATTTTATTTATTCATGAGAAACAGAGAGAGAGAGAGAAAGGCAGAGACACAGGCAGAGGGAGAAGCAGGCTCTGTGCACAGAACCTGACATGGGACTCAATCCCGGGTCTCCAGGATCACACCCTGGGCTGAAGGCGGCGCTAAACCGCTGAACCACCCCAACAATAAAGTTATTTTTAAATTAAGGTATGTATATTGCATTTAGATATGATGCTATTGCACACTTAATAGACTGCAGTATATAATAGACATAACTTTTACATGCCCTGGAAAACAAAACAAAACAGAAATCATTTGACTCACTTTAATGTGACATCCGCTTTATTGCAATGGTCTGGAGCCAAACCCACAATATCTCTGACATATTCCTAAATCACCAACTATTGTGATATTCTATATAAAGAATTTTAAAAGAAAGTTCCTACTGACAGTGTGATGAATAAATCTTGAGACACATCTAAAATGTTATATGCTTATAAAATGGTTCCGATATATAGAAGTAATTTAACCACAAAGATAAATTCATAGGTGCTAATTTTCTTTACAAAACTATTTGTTATTAGACCCATTAGTACACTTAAATTATAGGAATTAACAAAATTGGACTTAGGTAAAGCTTTTCTCTTTTTTATTTTTTAAGATTTTATTTACTTATCCATTAGAGAAAGAGGCAGAGACACAGGCAGAGGGAAAAGCAGGCTCCCTATTGGAGAGCCTGATGCGGGACTCGATCCCAGGACCCCAAGATCACACCCTAAGCCAAAGACAGAAGCTCAGCCACTGAGCCACCCAGGCATCCCTAAAGCTTTTCAAGCTTTAATTCTGTTTACACAATGTGGTATGATCCTCACACATTTTACCCATGCACTCTGTATTAAAAAAAAATACAGACGTACTAAATTCTGAGTTACAATTATATTTAGATTTGAATCTAAGGTCAGATTATTCTGCAGGTATGCTCAGAGGAAATATTTATAGCTTTGTGTTGGTTTTGTCTCGTGGCCATGTCTTATCTTAGTGTTCATAGAATGGTCTTAACTCTATTGAAGTTCCCTGAATGAAACCATTGAATCCATCAAGGAAAAGAAGAAAAATAATTCTGTTAGCGGCCTTCTTTGCCATAGTAAAGAAAATGCTCAGCTTATGAGAGATATTGGCAGTTTGCACAATGGCATTGCATCAGATTTTGTTAACCCATTTATATTTACATCACTTGGATATTAAAAATACGATCTCTGCTTGAAGTTCTGCCAAATATTAACAGCACATTTGAGTTCCAAAGGCAATGTCACTGAAATTGTGGATGTTATTATAATTTTATTTTATTTTATTTTATTTATTTACATATTTATTTTTCACACAGAGTGAATATTGGTCGTGATTCATTGTGGTGGGTGTGTGTGTGTATGTGTGTGTGTATTTAATTTGGTATTTCCATTGGGATTCTCTTATCTCAGTAAACCACATCTGACAGTCTACAGTGAATCACAATTTTGATTTACATTTTATCTTTGTACATATGCCAGTGGCATACCAACACACCATGGTTTTGACATATTGCCATTCCTAGTTCCTTGAAATTAAAGTAAGGCCTTATAATAGTAATTCCAGAAAATCTTTGTTAATCAAAGAAGTACCTCAATTTGAATGTAAACCAAATATTAGAATTATAACTAGCCTATTTTGACACATCATTATTTTACCGAAATACCACGGGAGGTGTTAGAAATGATAATCTAGTATTATTCACCACTCTGTTCACTAATATTTTACACAGAGTATTTATACAAATGGCATTTATTTATTTATTTATGATTTTATTTATGATTTTATTTATTTATTTATTCATGAGAGACACACAGAGGCAGAGACATAGGCAGGAGAAGCAGGCTCCCTCTGGGGAGCCTGAGCGGGACTCGATCCCAGGACACTGGGATCAAGACCCGAGCCAAAGATAGACACTCAACCACTGAGCCACCCAAGTGCCCCTACAAATGACATTTATATTGCCGAGATTACAATTGATTAAAAAAAAAAAAATTGGCACTGAAGTTACGTGGTAATCTTATTTTATTTTTTTAATTTTTAAAAAGATTTTACTTATTTCTTCATGAGAAACAGAGAGAGGCCGAGACATAGGCAGAGGGAGAAGCAGGCTCCTCGCAGGGAGCCCCATGTGGGACTTGACCCCTGGATCTCAGGATCATGGCCTGAGCCGAAGGCAGACACTCAACCCCGGAGCCACCCAGGTGTCCCATCTTATTTGATTTTAATATTTATTTTTTTTTGACCAAAATGAAACTGTCAAATGCAAATTTGATCGTGTCATTCTGCTTAAGAACTTGTCATGGTCTTCCATTACTCTTAAAGTCAGGTATAAACCTTTACCATGGCTGAGGAGACCTTACATTCTTTGGTCTCTGTGTATTTTTTAATCCTTTTCTTATGCTACTATTTCCCTTAGTCGACATGCTGGAAATAAACTGGTTTTATTTCAAGTACCAAGTATCAAGTTAATCCCTTCCTCATTCAGAGCTTTAACTTTTTATCAGATAGTGTGTTGTCTATTGCAAGGGGTAAAAGGAGCCTTCCAACTTGCTTATGAAAAAAAAAAATGATGAGGGGGGATCTCTTGCCAGATCAAAGTAAATAAGAGATCTTTTCAAAATGGAAATAGTTTTCTTTTTATTTTTCGTCACAAGGGT
Organism: Canis lupus baileyi; assembly: GCF_048164855.1. NCBI lineage: Eukaryota > Metazoa > Chordata > Mammalia > Carnivora > Canidae > Canis > Canis lupus. The sequence continues at coordinate 9,756,249 of NC_132857.1, forward strand.
CAAGGAAGGCTCCTTATGCACAGCATTACCTTTTTGAAATTACACCACATGGCATAGTGTTGCAAGGAGAAAAAAGCAAGTCCTTTGAAAAGGTCAAAGAAGCTCACCTTCAAACATTTAGAATGTTATTTTTAAATATTTTATTATTTTTTTAAACAAAAGTTCATTGTCCTCCCGACCTATGCTTTTTCATGATTTAGGATATAGAGTAGATATGTTTCTTTGTCGGAAATCTGATCTTAAGTCTAGAAGGAACATGAGATGGAAACTGTGCTGCCAAAAAGTAAAGCAGGTTGTAAGTTCTTAAGAAGGTGGAGTACAGGGTAGAGAAATGACACTCAGCAGCAAGTCATCACATCTTAGCAAATTTGCTGTGTTTGGCTTAGGAAGTACACACATAGCAGCAACATATTCCTTAGAAAGTATGGGGGAAAAACGCTGGGGAAAATCTGCATATGGGTGAAGGATATTTATTTAGTTTTTTAATATTTTAAATTTGTATTAAAATATAATGTGTACAGAGAAAACTGTAGAAAGTCTAGGCATATAACTTGATGAATAATTCAGAAATAAGTATATTTGTGTAATTACCACTCAAGCCAAGAAAGAAACAGAACTTTACCTACACCCTCTAGCCCCCTTCTAATCACTTTCTATCACACTTATTCTATGTAATTTCTATCTTGTTGTTAAACTCTAAGGATTAATTTTAGTTACCTTGAATTGTACTCCAATTGATTTATTGAATATGCAGCCTCTTGTGTCACTTTTACTCAAGAGACTTTAGTAAGATTCACACATACTACTTAGCGTACTAGTAATGGATTCATAGTTACTGTCATATACTATTCTGTCTTATGACTATACTGCAAATTATTTATCCTTTTATCATGAATGAACATTTGGGTTGCTTCCATAAAAATTATCCTAGATGTCTTTTTTTTTTTTTGAGCTATAATTCATGAACAATTTTCAAATGTGCAATTCGGTGTTTTTTAGTGTACTCACAAAGTTGTGCAACATCACCATCATCCAACTCCAAAACCTTTTCATCATTCAAAAAGAAACTGCATGTATCCATTAGCAGTCCTATTCCCCACTCTCTCCTCCCCATGCCCAGCACTTGGCAACTATAATCTAATTTGTGTTGATAAGGATTTGCTGTTCTGAACATTTCATATAAATGATATCATATGTGACCTTTTGTCCCTGGCTTCTTTCACCTAGCCCAATATTTTAAAGTTCCATCCACGTTGCAACCATGCATCACTACTCAATTCCTTTTTATGGAGGAATATCCCACATTGTTTATCCACTCATCACTTGTTAAACACTTGTGTTGTTTCTACTACCTGGCTATTGTGAATAAGATTATTGCGATATTAGTGTGAAAACTTTTTTGTGAATATGTAATTTCAATACTCTTGGGTATATTCATAGCCAAGATATATTCTCTTTCTCTTTTTTAACGGATTTTATTTATTTATTCATAGAGACATAGAGAGAGAGGCAGAGACACAGGCAGAGGGAGAAACAGGCTCCCTGCAAGGGGCCCTATATGGGACTCGATCCCAGACTCCAGGATCACGCCGTGAGCCAAAGGCAGATGCTCAACCTCTGAATCACCCAGACGTCCCTATCCTCTTTCTCTTTATAAATTTTGTTTATCTCCGAGTAATCAACTTTTGGTTTCATTAGCTTTCTCCATTACTTTTCTATTTTTTTCTCTTTTCATTGTGTTTCATTTATTTCTGTTTTAATCTTTCCTATTTCCTTCCTTTTTTTGCTTGCTTTGGATTTAGTGCTCTTAAAAAGAGACATAGACCCAAAATGGAGTCACTAGTTCTAAGCTCTGCATCAGCAAACCAAGACTTAATACCTAACCTAATTGGAATTTCACCCTCTTCCAGGATTGGAGCCTTTAACCAGTTGACCTGGAATTACCTACTCAGCACTAGTGAGGTAATCCACCTAATAGACCCCTTTTCATTCCCAAAAGGAAGGTGATCTCACCTGAACCAGTGCACTAATTTTCTTGTCTTGCCCCCTTTCTTCTTTTAAAAGCCTTTCATTAAAAGCTCTTCAGAGCTCCTTCCTATTTGTTAGATGAGGTGCTTCCTAATTCATGAATTATTGAATAAAATCAATTAGGTATTCAAATCTACTCAGTTGAATTTTTTTTTTTTTTTTAATAGATGTAGTGGCAACATTAGGACAGGAGGAGTCTTCCCACAGCTTTTGGGACCATGAGAAACACAATCATGGTACCCACAAACCATTTTGAGTTCTGTGTCTTTCTTGATGTTTCCAAGTGCTGTGGGTAAGTTCCTCTTGGTTCTGACTTCTGCTCTCTTTGCATTGAGTTCCCAGTCTAATTGGCTTTCCAGGTGGGTCGCCATTTGATTGGAATTCCTATTCCTCACTGGGAACTGTTAGTCGTTGAGACAATTCCCTATTTTATTGGAAACCCAGCCCTGGGTTCAATACCCAGACTCCATGTTGAGAAATGCTAGCAATTTAGTCCTATAATTCCCCATTTGTTTGGAATCCTTCCTCAAATTCCATATTGGGAACTACTGGTGACAGATGCAGTTCCCCATTTGAAAGATGAATCTGTGGCAGACTTTAAGCCCATTTGGAAGTCATCTTCCTATGGCATTTCAGATTGACATGGTAGCTGCCCTATTTGTAAATGGATTATCTCCTGAAATTAGCGGGTTTATAAAAAGGCTGAGAATGGGATGGGGACCACCAGTCTGACTGAACTTATGGCCATAGTTGAACACTTTGAAAGGACTTTGAAACAATATCATAAACACAAGTCCATGAAACTATTGGCCTTACAACTACAACAGGTCCAAGGCCAGAGACTTTAGTTAACATGGGTCCTCTCACATTGCACCCTCTAGGGATCCATCATCAAAACACTGGCCCACAGATTGATGTCTGATTGGTAGTCAACTGGGACACTGGGAAAAAGATTGTTCTCAAAGGTTCATGCAAATACTTCAGGTCATACAGAGCTGAATGCCTTCATAATTATCCCCATAGAAAGGCCCCCAAATGAGTCTCTCCCAGAGTTGTTGGAACTCCAAGGTTTCAACCAATAATTCTCATAAGCTGCTAAGAGAGAACTACAATTAAAATTAGTGGGAATCCTTGTTAAATTTCAGTAGATGTCAGAGCCACACTTGCTACTTTAAACCACACTCTCAAAAAAAAATAAATAAATAAAAACAAAAACAAACAAACAAACAAACAAATAAATAAATAAACCCCACTCTCACAGGACAACAAATCCTTCAGGAAAAAAAATCCTTCAGAGTGAAAAAGCTTCCATAGTGAAGGTACCTAGTAAAATTTTAAGAGAATTTCTGTCTCAACAAGCACAAGTGACTCTGATACCACTTTTACTGAAAAACATTCTCTTTTTTTGCTATGTGACACAACCCCAGTCAATCAATAAGGTGGAGATCTTCTTTCTAAGTTAAAAGGGCTAATACATTTTGCCTCCAATGGAGACCTTACCTTAGAGATTTCAGACCAGCCTGAACCTGAACTTTCATGTTCCTTACAATATGTCCTTGATAGAAGAGTAGGAATTCCAACAAAAGTCCCCTGATTTATTTTTTTTAATTTTTATTTATTTATGATAGTCACACACACACAGAGAGAGAGAGAGAGGCAGAGACATAGGCAGAGGGAGAAGCAGGCTCCATGCACCAGGAGCCCGACGTGGGATTTGATCCCCGGTCTCCAGGATCGCGCCCTGGGCCAAAGGCAGGCGCTAAACTGCTGCGCCCCCCAGGTATCCCAAAAGTCCCCTGATTTAATCAAGGTTTCTAAAACTTGGCTACTTCTTATATTGATATAGGGAGAATAAAAATGCAAAACCTACAAAAAAACTTATACAGGCATAACTAAAGCTCTTCCCAAATTACCTCAATATCCATTAAAACTTCAGGGTATATAAGGATTCACACCAGTAGTAGACCTAATTGCCCACAGTTTCATATCCCCTGGAGTAGCCCCTCTAATGCCAATCTTCCTAGCCAAAAACCTAATGTGTTGAGATCGTGACTTGTTCAGGACCTGAGATCTATTAATAAGATAATTATTCCCTTATTTCTCAATTGTTCCAAATTTGAAAAGCTTTTTGTTTTAAGTCCCACCAGACTCAAAACGGTTCGCTGTTACAGACTTTGTTAAGCATTTGTCAGCATCCCTGAGGACCTAAGAGGACCTAACAGCCAATATCCATTTGTCTTTACTAAGAACAATCAACGATATATCTGGATAGTCATAACTCAAAGGTTTACTGAGACCCCTGCCTATTTCTTTCAAGCACTCCACAAGATTTAAAGAAAATCAACCCTCTTACAATATGCAGACAACCTATGCTCAGTTACTGACCCATAAAGGATCCCATTTATTTGCTTACAACAGTTAACTGAAAGACAAAGTAATTAAGGAGAAATTACAAGTATTTGGAGACACTGTTTATTACCTAGGTCATAATCTAAGTGCTGAAGGATTCCAGCTATCTCCAAAAAGAATTTGACTCATTCAAGAGTTTTCCAGGCCCACAACTAAGCAGCAGCTTTGTGGATTTCTAGGTTTGGTAGCTATTGCAGAGCATGGGTTCCTAATTTTTCTTTATTCACTTCACTTTATGAATTTACTAAAATTTCAGCCCCTGAACCTCCTCCTTTGGAACAAAAATATAAGCAGGCCTTTATAAGACTAAAACAAGTATTACAAGAGCTGTCCGCCCAAGGGTTACCTAACCATTCCAAACTTTTCACTTTATTTGTGCATGAAAGGGATAACCAAGCCCTGGGAATGCTCACACAAGAATATAGTAATAAACATAGCTGTATGGCCTATTGTAGTCTACAACTGGATTCTGTTGTCTGTGCATATCTGAACTGCCTTAAGGCTATGGAGCTCCAGCTGCAAAATTAGTAGAAGCCCCAGTGGATTTGACCCTAGGAAATGACATTTACTTACAAACCCCACACGCTATCCAAAAGTCTTCTTAACTCTGAATTGATTCAACATTTCTCTGCAAGCTGACTAACTTCCAATGAGATCCTTCTGCTTTCACCACTTAATCTAAATCCTTAAGGTCTCAACATTCTAAATCCTGTTACATTATACCCTTGTCTGATGAATGCCAACCCCATGACCATGAGGTAATAACATCCCATTTTGTGACTCCACATCTTGATGTGTAAGACATATCTTTGTTACTTGGAAAATTGCTAGTATGCTGTTACTATCCAACATGAACTACTTGAGAGGGGAGATCTCCCATGAGCTAAACCAGTCCAACAGATAGAGCCCTAGACCCTTACCAGAACATGCCAATCATCAGAAGGACAAACTGTTTATATTGATGTATCTTTGGAGTCATCTATGATTTTGTGGGTGTTTTAGAAATGAAGGGGTTTTCTTATGCCCACTGGGATTCTAACCAAAAATGGATGAGTAAAAGACCTTCTTAATGTTATTCTCTTATCTACTGAAATTGCTGTCATCAAAATTGAAGCAAAAGACCAAAGCTGAGTGTCAGGAGAATGTCCTAACTGACTTTCATGCAAAAGCAGCAGCAATAGAATCTATGAAATTTGTGACAATTGTAGTTGAAGTTTTTTCTGCTTTTGCAAACAAACAACAAACAAACAAATGACCTCATGTTGCCAGACTTGGGCATCCTGATGTCCTTGCAACACAGCAACAATCTACTTCTGAATCAGGGACATTAAGAAACACAAGACAGTGGTTAAAGTTCAATGAAACTTGGAAACCAGAGATGGCTTGGTTCTTCCAAGCTCCTTGGCATAACCCAGTTTTCCGAATTTACATTCCTTCACCCACTGTAGTGCATTTACGATGACTCAAATTATGAACAAACATTGGTGGGGAGACTCTAAAAATGTAACATTTTACCACAAATGTCTGATATGTCAGGCCCATACACCTCAAAAAATTATTTTTGTTTCTAGGGATGTCAAACCTTTTCCTTTTGGACCCTCTGAGCACCTACAGTTAGCCCTCATGCAACTGCCTCCCAGTATGGGTTATCAACATGTTGTTACATATGCATCCTGGATGCGCTGAAGCCTTCCCCTGCCTCAAGGCTGATGTCCTCACAGTGGCAAGTAAACTGTTAGAAAATGTGTTTCCCACTCCGTATACCTCCTACAATCTCTAGTGATTGAGGTATCCACTCTAGTTGACAAATCATAAGAGTCTTAGCAAAAAACCTTGCAAATTTCTTGGAATTATCACTCTGCTTATCACCCTCCATCATCAGGCATGGTTGAGAGAACTAATGGGACCGTCAAACTCAAGTCTCTAAATTTGCTGAAACTACTGGATTCCCTTGGCCTAAGGTATTGCCTCTGGCCTCCCTGACTGGTCACAGACCCCCTTTGGGAAACATAAATTCACTCCACAAGAAGTAGTCACCAGTAGGCCAATGTCTATTGGCATACAACTTCCTGCTGATCCTTTATTGTGTTATGCTAATACGACCAACTACTGTAAGTCTTTAATGTCCTATGCCAAAGCATATCATTGACAGGTTGAAGAAACCTGCTGGAACCGAATTCAGAGGGTCTTATTGGTCATAGCCTGGAGACTGGTGACTAGAGTATTCCAGAAACCATATCAGAAGAAGACAGCCCTTGAGCCTTGCTGGAAGGGACTTTTCCTAGTGCTCCTGACCACTGACACTGCTCAAAAACTAGAAGGTATTGAACCTTGGGTACACATCTCACAGCTAAAGAAGGCTCTGTATGACATGTAGTCCTATATGGACACAGGAGACTTCCAAATCAAAATGATAAAGAAAAGAAGTATCTGACAACCATATAGAATGCTTCCACCCAAGATGCCAGATCAAAACTTCACTATTTAACTAAATAAGAAACTCTTTCTTCTCTTTCTTTCCTTTACTCTGGCATTGGCCTGGAAAGAGGTGGCCCTCATCTATGTCTCTCAGGCCATTGCTAAGGGAGGTAACCTTATAGACTGCTTGATCTGTCATCAAAGAATTCAATCTATCCATGATGCTTGAGACTTCCTCATCCTCCCTATGACCAATTTCTCTTCAATTCCCAGTGTCACCATAAACTATGATTGACAGCCCTTAGAAGCTTCTTCCAAAGCTCAACTTTTATGACCAGAACATCCAGTGGCTTTTTATCTTTTCTCCAATTATAATGTCTTGGTCAACTAAACACAAATACCTATGTACCTCTTAGTACAGTTGCACCTCTACATTCCCATGATTATCTAAATCAGGTCTTCCCCCAGTCATGAAAAAAAATCTCAACAGTAGCACCCATCTTTGCAAAGTACTTAAAGTAATTATTTCAGCTTGGGAGGCTTACTTTCAGAATGTGCTGAAAACCCTACTGACACCTGGTTTGAACAGGCAAATGCAATAATCCCTGTGAATGAATCTATTAATAATGCCACATTAACTGGAATGGTTTGTGCACTGACAGGATTTATCTTTGTGGTGATTATCATTTCCCTTAGACCTCTGAATGCCTAGATAACTGGCACATAACCAGGCAATGCCTCTGAGGATATCCAACTATGCCCCCTAACTGCACAAATGAACCAAGACAATTCATTGTTCAAATCCCCTGAATCTACATCATCAAATTAGTCAGGACTTGACCAGGAGGAGTTCATGATTCAGGATTCACTTCCTTTGGCTCTACTTTTCCTGCTAGGTATAAATTTAAAGACTATGATCAGGAACCTCTCCTTACCTCTTGAAAATATTGCAGAATCTGCTGCTAGAACAATAGCTGGCCAACAAAACTCGTTAGACTCTCTGGTCAAGGCTCTTGATGTTAGGATAGCCCTTGATTATCTTGGCTGAGCAGTGAGGTATCTGTGCTTTGGCCAACACTACCTGCTGCATCTTGATTAACACTTCTGAGATAGTAGATATTTGGTCATATAAGACGATTGAGCAAGCCACTTGGCTTAAAAAGGGGACTCCTCTGGGGGAGGGGGTCTTTTTACTTACTTGATTTTCATTGATTTGGGTCTTGAGCATCATAGCTCCAAAGTACAGTCCAGACATTGAGAATTATCTTACTTATAATAATCATAGAATCTCCTAAAGGCATTGTATTCTCTCAAAAGTTTTAACAACTTTTTTAAAGATTTTATTTACTTATTCATGAAAGACACAGAAAGAGAGGGGCAGAGACACAGGCAAAGGGAGAAGCAGGTTACACGCAGAAACCCCATTGTGGGACTCGACCCTGGGTCCCAAGGATCACGCCCTGGACTGAAGGCAGCGCCAAACGGCCGAGCCACCGGGGCCACCTCTCAAAAGTTTTAAATGCTTGTTCACAACCATGAACCACCAAGCAAATGATCTTCCTAAAAGTGGAATGCCAAAAAAGAATGAAGAAAATAAACGACTAAATTTGTGAATCTGAAGTCTGTATTCACCACACAGAGAGTCTGCGAAGAAACATCATGACTTGTGAATATCATACAGAAGATCAGTAAAAGCTACAAGAACTACAGAGTAATAGCTGAGAGTGAAGCTAAAGCCTTAAATTTTGATCATATCTCAGGCCAAGAGTCTGATCAAAAAAGGGAAATTGCTAAAAAAAGAGACAACAGGCCCAAAATGGAGTCACTAGTGCTAAGCCTACCATCAGCAAACCAAGACTTAATACCTAACCTAACTGGAGTTTCAGCCTCTCCAAGGATTATAGCCTTTAACCAGCTGCTCTGGAATTATCACATAGCACTAGTGTGGCTATCCACTTGATAGACCTTCCCATCCCCAAAAGGAAGGTGACCATGCCCAAAACAATACACTATTTTCCTTGTCTTGCCCTCTTTCTGCTTTTAAAACCCTTCCATTTTGCACAACTCTTTGGAACTTCTTCCTATCTACTAGATGAGATTCATGAATTATTTAACAAAATAAAGCCAATTACTCAAATTTACTGACTTACAAAGGAAAGGAATCTGATTGACATTACAATTTTCAACAGCAATTTTTTGTGCCAGAAAACCATACAATTCATTTAAGATCCTAAGGGAAACAAGTTTGATCAAAAGATCTACTATCTAAATTGATCTTCTTCTAGTCTGAAGGCCATGGACAAGCTTAAGAATATGACAGAAATCAGGGAATATTGTTCCGATAAGTCCTTCCTAGGAAAATTGCTAGAAAGTTATATTTAGAAAATATAAACAATTAAGGATATAAGATTAAAACTGGTGATAAACATTGAATATATATTTATTTGTAAGAAGTGATAAACATAAGGAGCACCTATAAAGCATGTGTTAGTTGACTGCTCTGATGTTTTAGATAAAAGTAACACAATTAAAAGTGGTTTAGAAAACTGAAAGTGGATGTGGAAAGTAAAATCAGTTCACTAATTGCCTTATAAGTATTAACTGGGAGTATGAGACATTACTTCAAATTGAATTTGGAGGGAAAGGGAGATGAGGAAACAGTGTTTCTAGTTAAATTCAATATTTTTTTTTCTTTTTTTAGTTAAATTCAATATTACTCATAGAAGGGAATAATGGACAGAATCCAGCAAAGTGAGAAGACTGAGAATATTCTAAAACATATTAGTAAAAAAGTAACCATTAATCTAAAACTACAAATCTTTATAAATACCAAAATGCATGATGAGAAAATAAATTACTACATTTTGATATAATTCCACGTAAATAAAACTTAAAAAAATATAAGAAATTGGAGTCTAAATATATCAATTATATCAATAATTAAGTTGGCTTAAATCACCAGTAGAAAGAAAATATTTTCTTATTGGCTAAAAATTGTGTCAAAAAATAAACCAACCTTAAGAAGTGAAGAAAATAAAAAAGGTGCACCAATATACTCCATTCAAATGTAATGGAAAATAATGTACAGGCTAAAATCTTGATATTTGGAAAGAAAAAACTTAGACTAAAGGAAGTATAAAATGATGAAATCATAATTTTATAAAGTTAAAAAATATTTCTCTGTGAAATTATAATGGTCATGAATTTTATGCAAGCAGTGCAATGATTTTCATTCAACAGCAACTACAGCAGGTTCAGGGAGAAATAGACAAAAACAATTAATAAAAATAAAATTTGAGGGGAACCTGGGTGGCTTAGTTGGTTAAGCATCTGCCTTTGACTCAGGTCATGATCCCAAGGTCCTGGGATCAACTCCTGCACTGGGATCCCTGCTCAGTGGGGAGTCTGCTTCTCCCTCTCCTTCCCCACACTCATTCTCTCTCTCAAATAAATAAATAAATAAAATCTTTAAAAAAATGATAAATAAAATTTGAGACATGTCTCTCGATCTAAGGCAGATCAAATGAGCAAAAATTTTGAAAATACATTGAAGTACTACAAATTTGTTTTCAATAATTTAGACTTTACAGATTGAAATTTTAACCCAAATAAAGATACTGCACCTCTCTTAAATGCACAGAAAATGTTCATGAGAATTTATCTTTTTTTAATATCATAAAGGAAATCTTAATACATTCTTAAAAATAAGAATAAGACAAAGAACATTCTCTGAACTCTTTTCAATAAAACTAGAAATAACAAGATGGAAAAACAAAAAGCTCTCCTATTTAGAAATTTTTTATTTATTTATTTATTTATTTTTTTAATTTAGAAATTAAACACAGTGTTAAACAACTCTTGGATGGAACTGGAAATTCATGTCAAACTGCAATATTTCTCAAAATGTAAATGAAACATAGCAGAATCTGAGGTATAGCTAAAGGAATTATGAGGGGGAAATTTGATACCATTAAGTATATACATTAAATATATACACCAATAACAATTAGAAAAATAAAATAACTAAACACTAAACTTTTGAAAAGTTACTTGAAAGCCAACAATAAATTAAACCAAAAGAAAATAGAACTTGAGGAGTTGTCACCTAAAGCGTGACTCAGCACTGTTTTAGGATATCGGTACTAAAGCTGTGAATAAATAGAGTTCCTACCCTTTTTCAGATGATTTGGATAAAAACTGTCAGTTGGGGAGTGCGGGTTTGTTTTCATTTCTCCCCCAAGTGGTAGTGTTAAGGTAATAATTGTAAATGTAATATGGCCACAATTTGACTGTACAGCTATAAATCTTTACTATTGAAATATGTAAGATTTTCTCAATGGATCTGGTATTTATCAATGACCACAAAATAAACCCCACATTCCAGCATAATTTCCTCATCCTAATATTTTACAATATATTTACAGTATATTTCAAGAAAGTGTTTCTCTTTCCTAGAACCTATTGAAATTTTTTTCCCATGCATCCACATTCATAAGAACATTTTGATAGATATGATGGTTTCTGTTTGATCAATATTAATTTAAAGCTGCTGGATATCCTTGGAGAGCTAATCAAGAAGGTAGAAATTTTTCCACATTAGTGTTGTCAAGTGACAGTAGATTTAAGAGGTAATGAACATTATTTACTTAAAAAGAAAATGTTTTCCCTTATGCAATTACTGTTAGAGGAATCATTAGCCACAACAAAAGCTCTATGAATCAGTTAAACATATGTCTCATTCCATAATTTATACTTCTTCTTAACAGTCTGTGATCCCTTGGGTCAAGATTACTTTAGAAATACAAAGAGAACCCTAAAACTAAATAATTTCTATTATAAAATGAACATGTAAATTATCTGCTAAATTACTTGTACTTAATTAGTAATTTTGCATAATGACATACATTCTCTTTGGGTCTCTTCAGGCTCTGACGGATAACACTTTACAAATGTTACTTAAGTTCCAATTATAGCGCAAACCTTGTAGAAATGTACTATTAATCTAAATACGCAAACGTGAGCAATCCTGGTATTCCTCAGGCAAACTGTAATTCCATATTTCTGCTAAAGGGTACCTTGGCTCATTCTGAATGACTAGGTTTCTTACGTCTATGTTTCTTACACCAGAGACTAAAACTGTCAATGCTTCAAAGTTTGTGATTGGATAACACCTTGTGCAACGGTTACAATAATTTCATTTGACTTTTAGTTTAGAAATTCAGATTATAACAATACTTTTTTTTTTTTTTATGTGAAAGCTGTCTTCTTGGGTAGTTAACATTAAAATAACCATGTAAGTCACTGCTACAACTAATCACACTGCAGTGTTCAGCTTGAATTGCTCTGATCTTGTCCTAATTACTTTTTGTCTTAAGCTATTACATAGGATTCATTGAGAAGGACATTTAGTTGAAATTAAATGCTCGAAAAGTAAGTTATTTTATTTATTTACCAGGTATTTTATTGAGTGCCTACCAGATGTCAGGCTCAGTCTTGGTGATGATGCAATGAAGAAGGCCGACAAGGGTCCCACTCTCAAGAAGTTCACATTCAGACGATGTGTGTGTTATGTGTGTAAATGTGTCTGGGTGTGTGTGGATGGGAGAGGAAATAGATAATAACTAGAGGGACAAAAATAATATATTATCAGAATTTATAAAGTGATATGGGTTTTGATAGAGGAAGAGTGGGATAAGGTGTCTGCTTATTCTTTTTTTTAAGAGAATTATACAATAATTCTCTTAAAAATTAATTTTTGTATTTATTTGAGAGTGAGAGAGAGCAAGAGAGAGTGCTATGGGGTAAGGGCAGAGGGAGAGAAGCTTGAAGCAAAGATTCTCCACTGAGCCCAAACCCCAATGCTGAGCTCTGTCTCAGGACCCTGAGATCATGACCTGAGCTGAAACTAAGAGTTAGTCATGTAACCGACTGAGCCACCCAGGCATCCCTCTACTTTAAATAGAACCTAGAATTGCCTTCCATTTTACACATAAATAAAAAACAGATTTTATACAACTTCAATGTACATCGAGTGGAGCTACAGGGTACATTTTGGGGAGATTGTATTTTGCTTTATTTAGAACTTAACCAAAAGTTTATTCAACATTTTGGAAAGTCATTTCGCCATGGCGGCACCACTTGTGGTATATGAGTTGTCTACACAACCTCTTCCCTGATATTCTTGTATCAGTTTGTGATTATATTTATAAAATAAAGGTAATTTTAGATCTTATTTTAAAGGCTTATACAGAGAGAAAAGTGTCTATATTAGTCAGTTGAATATATATTCTAGGATTTTATCACATCATCCCTAAATGAACATCATGGTTATATTTAATTGGGTAAGATATTTTTCCTATTTAAGCAACAAAAATGTTGAGAATAAATACAAATTTTAAAAAACACAATAACCATAAAATTCTGAAGTTTAAATGAATTCTGGAAAGTGTTATTCTGTCAACTGGATGCTTAAAAACCCTGAAATTCATAACTATAAGCTTTCTTTTCTTTCCTATAAGAAGTAAAAATAATACAAAATATGATGAATCATACAATATAGAGAAAAATTAATCCTGGTGGTTGTATGTGAACATATTTGTACTGTGATGAAAGGTAGTTCAAATGTGATACAATTTATTCCTTTTCACTGAGCAGAGATACTGTTTTTAGATGACTCAATGAGCAGGTAAATGAAAATGAAGGATAATAAACTGAAGTTACCATATACACAGTTCAAAAATAATTTTTTTCAAAAATAATTTTTAAAAAGTGACAGAGGAGATGTCACTTAGAATAACATACTGTAAAAAAGCAGAGCTTTTCAATATTTGAAACCTTTAAAGTTAGTTTACAGGAAAAAAATATTCCCTTTTCCAATGACATCGCTTATATAACAGATGGAACGCTAACGGTTAGTAGGGAACACAGGTTTACAGCCAACCTAAATAGGAAACTCCAGGTGTTTTAGCAAACTATTGCATTATTCATCAACAGCATTTAGTTGCCAAGAACTTTGAAAAAGACTTTAAAAAATCAATGAAGTTACTGGGCTATTAATGCATAATTTTAGTAATAATGTAAAATGAGTAGCAATTTCTGGATGAGAGGCTATTTAGGACATTTTTATTGTACACATTAAACCATGATTCTCCAAAGAAACTTGTTTTTAAATACTTTTCACTATTCATTGCATTTGTTATTTATTTAAAAATTAAAAATTGCAATTAAAGTTATTATAAATTTTTGTGAAGTTAAAAGAAGTGGTTTTTAAGCTACATAGAGTTTCAAATGTACAGAGTCATCAAGGAATTACATAAAAACATACAATACAAAAATAACCCTATTCATGGGAATTTTTAAAGATTTATTTAAATTCCTGTTAGTTACCATACAGCATAATATTACACTTGCACAATATAGTGATTCAACATTTCCATACAAAACCCAATGCTCATCCACAAGTGCACTCCTTAATCCCCATCCCTTATTTCACCCAACCCCCCTCCTGCCTTTCTGGTAACCATCAGTGTCTTCTATTCATGACAGTTTTCAAAGTTTCTTATATTGGCTGAATTTTTATGAAGACTTTTATTTAAAATAGTAAATCAAAAGCTATAAGAAAGGTGTGACACACTGGTATATAATAAATTACATATACATCTGTAGCTAGATATTTATTTGAAAATAATTGTATTTTGATAGTTTAGATATTGTAACAAAATCAACTGTAAATACATAGTAGGAGAGTTGAGAGTTGAGATGATTTTTTTAATATTTATTTATTTATTTATTTATTTATGATAGTCACACAGAGAGAGAGAGAGAGAGAGAGAGAGAGGCAAAGACATAGGCAGAGGGAGAAGCAGGCTCCATGCACCGGGAGCCCGACGTGGGATTCGATCCCGGGACTCCAGGATCACGCCCTGGGCCAAAGGCAGGCGCTAAACCGCTGCGCCACCCAGGGATCCCCCCCCCCTTTTTTTTAAATTTTTATTTAAGAGTTGAGATGATTTTGAACAGAATTACTTTTAAAGAAATTTTGAACAATATTAAACTAGCAGGCACTTATGAAAGTTGTGATTATATTGACATTCACTAACAGTTTGTTTAAAAATATTTATTATTGTCCTACATATCTTTTTTCACCCAGAATGGTAAATCTGTGTTATGTAAGTTGGATATTGAATTTTTTGTAAGTTTTCCTCTTTTTTAAAAAAAATATATAATCACAACTTTCTTTTCTTATAGGTTTTTCGATATTAAAAATGAAAAATCTAAATTCCACTCCTGGTTCTGCTATTTTCTGTCTTGATTGAGCGTATGAAAGTTCTGTTAACTTTCAAGAATTTTTATTTTTTTTTAGTAATTTGAGACTATTTTGTCTACATCCAAGAGCTGCTATGAGAATTAAGTAAAAGAATGTAAAGAGAAAAATGCTTTGCATAGGTAAGTATTCAGAAAATTAAAACTATAATTATTTTTATTAATTTGAGAAGGTAAAAGTATTACAATGTTGATAGACATACATTTTTATACATAATGAATATATATATTATATATAACGAATATATAATATATATAATGAATATTTTATATATATAATGGAATATAATAAACAAAATTCTACTGAGGAAAACATTTTTCATCTTATTTCCTAAATAAAAAATGTAAATATTTGAGAAACTAACTCATAATAACACCTATTAGAATTACACTAAAAAGAAAAGGTGTGAAGAGATAAAGGTGTTAACTAACACTATTGTGCTGTTCATTTTGCAATTATATGTGTGTCAAATCATCACACTGTATACCTTAAATTCACATGTTATATGTCAACATCTTAATGATGCTGGAAAAATTTAGGGAACAGTTAGATGAATGATATATATCTATTATCAATTTTAAAGAGGTAAAAAGGGATCCCTGGGTGGCTCAGTGGTTTGGTGCCTGCCTTGGGCCTAGGGCCTGATCCTAGAGACCTGGGATCAAGTCCCACTTCGGGCTCCCCACAGGGAGCCTGCTTCTCCCTCTGCCTGTGTCTCTGCCTCTCTCTCTCTGTCTCTCTGTGTCTCTCATGAATAAATAAATAAAATCTTAAAAAAATAAAGAGGTAAAAAAAAAAAGATGAAGAGATTTGGATGATGTGTCATATCAAGAAATACCTGTGGCCACCAGAAGCTGGAAGAGGCAAGAAGGGATCATCCCTTAGAGCCTTGAAAGGGAGCATAGCCCTGCTGATACCTTGATTTTGGACTCTGGCCTCTAAAATCAATGAATGAATACATTTCTGTGTTTTAAACAAACAAACAAAGGCCACTAACATATCTTAGTGGTGCTAGTTTACATTTCTGAGACTCACTTGCCTCTGGAATGCAGTGGCATTTTTAATAATTAGATGCTTCCATATTAGATTTGGATTTAGAAAAGAGCCACACAGAGTGGCAGCTGCATATTTGTTGTAGCAAGCATACAAGGACTCCTGTTAGTCCAGGATTGCTGTGTGGCACATCTGTGGTGCCACTAGTCCTCAGAGTCATACATGCAGAGGGATAGGTGACACATGTGGTTTTACTTGAGTTGGAGAACTCCAGCACTGTGTTAATTTTCTCCCTGAATTCAATGGATCTACTTTTTGCCTGGTTGTAAAATAGCCAAGATTAACTATCTGGCACTCCTGAAAATGTTGTGAGACGTGTAATATTTTTTAGGGAATTATTTCCTGCTTAGAGAAGCTACGTGGAGTCTATAATAACAATTTGCAGATACCTAGAGTCATTCTTCCATTTCTTGACTTACCGAATTAGGTGGTGACCGTTGATATGCTGCTATGAAACAACGTTTAGTGCATTTATACAATTACCCAACTTATTTTCTGTTTCCTCTTACAAATATTTCATGAAGGTTTTGATCTTCATTGGTTAGGTTTAAAATTTTAAATTGTAGAATTTTCCCCTTAACTCCACATGATACATGGTATGGAATTATCTAACCTGTTCCTTTCCATGTAACCTTGCTTTTCCAACTTCTATCAACCATATAATTATTTTGTTATTGTTGTCAAAATTTGTAATTATTTTGTTATTGTTGTCAAAATTTAGAACACTTACATTCTATTCTAGCCTGAATGTGAATATACTGTCTGTAAAGAGATTCTGAAGATTAAGGTCCAACAACACAGATTTACAATACTATGATTTATTAATAGATGTTGCAGAAGCAAGTATTGTAAATAAACTTGCAAAGAGAAGAAAACTTTATGAAACAAAATTTGTTCCACTTACTTTGTAATACTTCAAGTATATGAACAAGTGGATTTTGTCTTCTTTTATTATATCACTTGCTCAAATGTATTTGATTTGATTTGATTCATATTCGGAGTGTATCTTTTCAGGACTTTTTTTTTTCCCATGGAGTTCATACTGTTCCCTTTTTCTTAGATTTTTAAAAATAGAAATACATCTCACTTATTTTCCTAGATATAGATGCATAAGAACTAAATACTCTAAAACTTTTCATGCCTGAAATAATTTTTATGCCTCATATCTTTAATTATCTAGGTATTTTTTTTAATTTTGTATCCAAAATACGCCCAATCATTGTATTAGTGTCCTACAGTATTCTTAGGTTCTGAAGAGATTCTATATTAATTCAGTTCTCATTTTTTAAAAAATATTCTTTCTTCCTTTATACTTCAGTAAACTCTTTTTGTTCCTTGTTTTTTTTTTTTCCGTTTACTCATACATATCTGCATATGCAACACCTTTCACTCCTCTACCTGTTACTCATCTGTGCCTTTCATATTGAAGATTATTGATTTTCTCCTGCATTTGGAAATTGTTCTCTGAGGATTTTACTTCCTCTCTTATATTATGTCTTTGGTAATTTAACACTCCTTTTACATGAAAACTGGAACCCCTAAATTCACCTGCTATGTCTCAGTGCTTTTTTTTTTTTTTGCCAATTTGCATATCTATTTGGAGAATTTTCCCGACCTCTTTTTCTAGTCCTTCCATTTTCCCTTTAAAAATTGCTCAAATGTATATACATATTCTTTCTTATTTGATCATTTTTAAAACACTAGCCTATATTCTAATACAAGTTAATTTCAAAAACTTAACTCCTTAGTCCCTAATATTGCCAATTTGATTGTTGGTACTAATGATCTCATCTAATTATAATTATAACAAGGATTATATGAAGAAACTATGTAAAATGTAGTATTTGGCATCAACTTGTTAACGTTTAGAAACTTATTTTTAGGAAGACCAAGCTACATATAGAGCACTTAAAAATCTATAATCTTTCTTATTGGCCCAAATTTTTTTTTTTTTTTTAAGATTTTATTTGAGAGAGAGACAAAAAAAAACATGAGCAGGGAGGAGGAGCAAAGGGAGAGAGAAAAGCAGAATGCCCAACAAGCAGGGACTCCCAACTGGGAGCTCAATCCCAGGACCCTAAGATTATGACCTGTGCTGAAGGCAGGTGCTTAACTGACTGAGTGACCGAGGTGCCCCTGCCCAAGGATTTTCTAAACTTTCTAGAATCTCCCCCTCTCAGCCGAATATATCCCTTCCTCAACCCTTTCAACTCACTTAGTACCAAACACACAAAGGGTACATTAATCCAGTTAAATAAATGAAGAGATGAATGAGTGAATGAATGAATGAGTATCAAAATTATAAAATCATCTTTACATAACGCATATTTAGCAATTATGGGCCTCATTTTCTTTGTTCCTAATTTATTGACGATTTTTAGGAAATAAACTCCTGGATCAAGTTAGTGAAATAAGAAGGACAACACTTAAGAAGTTAATTGTGCTATCCCATTACTGAGGCAAGAATCAATATTTGAAATAAAGAAGGACATTTTACAGTAATAATAAAAAGTCAGTCTACTCAGAAGTTTTCAAAATAAAATGCCTTATGAAAATAATATAACAGCTTCACAATATTTTAAAAATATTAGTTAGCAGAACAAAGATGAGATAGAAATATCTACCTCTATCAATAGGTGATAGAACAAGCAGACAAATGATCAATAAGGATATAAAATATCTAAAAGGCAATATTATGTTTGGCCTAATTGACAAACCTGATGTCTAAAATACTACATTCAACAATAACAGATTTCATCACTTTCATGTGTACACAGAAAACTAACCACAATTTACAAGGCTTAAACAAATTTCAAAAGATTATAATTATTCAGATGATTTTCTCTAATGACAACAAAATTAACCTACAAATCAATAACAAAGGATAATAATAAAATATCCAATTAATACAAAATCAAACAATACATTTTAAATAAACATTGGTCAAGAGAAGATCACACAAAAAGTTTTTGAATAATTTGAAATAATAAAAATGAGCAGACATAGTAAAACTTGTGAGATTTTCCTAAACTGGTGCTTAGAATGTATATATATAATATATATTATTATATATTATAATATGTATTTTACTCATATATATTATTTAATATATATAAAAGAAACCAAAATGAAATATAATATGGATACGTCATTTGCAAATATCTTCTCCCGTTCTGTAGGTTATCTTTTAGTTTTGTTGACTGTATCCTTTGCTGTGCAAAAGCTTCTTATCTTGATGAAGTCCCAATAGTTCATTTTTGCTTTTGTTTCTTTTGCCTTCGTGGATGTATCTTGCAAGAAGTTACTGTGGCCGAGTTCAAAAAGGGTGTTGCATGTGTTCTCCTCTAGGATTTTGATGGAATATTGACGGGATGAGCACGGGGTGTTATTCTGTATGTTGGTAAATTGAACACCAATAAAAAATAAATTTATTATAAAAAAAAGAAATATAATATGGAAATAATCAACTTAAGCCTAAAACTAATAAAATAGAAAGGGAGTAATATCAACATAGTAGATAATATCAGCAAAACCAACAAAGTTGGTTCTTTGAAATGATTTTTAAGATGAATGAAGCCTTAACAATTCTTATTAAGAGGGAAAAAGCACATTGAAAATATCAAGAATTTTTAAAAAGGGACACCACTAAGATTCTACAATTAATGATATAAGAATAATAAAATATTATATACACATTATTTCAATATATTTAACAATTTTACAAAATCCATGAAAACTGTGACTTACAAAACTGACATAAGACAAAATAGAAAATCTGATGTATTCTAATCTACTAAAGAAATTAAATCCATTATTGAAATCTTTTCAAGAAGAACACTTAAGAAATCTTAATGTATTTTTCTATTTAAGTTAGAAATTTCAAGAATGTGACATAAAATTGTTCAGAGAATACAAAGTTATAAAACTTCCTAACAATTTGTAAATCAATTCTTGACACCAACATCTGAAGTTAATAATGGAAAGAATAGTTATAGCCAATATCTTTCATAGACATAGATGCAAAAAACTTAAACAAAAAGACTATTACAATAAGAAATTCTTGGGATGCCTGGGTGGCCCAGTGGTTGTGTCTGCCTTCGGCTCAGGGCATGATTCTGGGGTTTTGGGATCGAGTACCGCATCAGGCTCCCTGCGAGGAGCCTGCTTCTCCCTCTGCCTATGTGTCTATCTCTCTGTGTCTCTCATGAATAAATAAATAAATAAAATCTTTAAAACAAAAAACAAAACGAAATAATAAATTCTTTTTATGACAGAAACATTAACAGAAACACAAACTACAGAGATAAAAATGGTTATAATTCATATAATTTACAAAAGACCTCATTTCAGATTATACAAAATACTGGAAAATAGTAATTTATGAAATTTATTCTAGAAATACCTGAAAAATTTTTACATTTTTCAAGACTCCCCACTATTAATTCTATTATCTTTATTAATAATAAAATAAATATTTGGCAATGTATTTGAAAAGGTACAATGAAATGTCTTATTACAGTCCAAGTGTTCTAACAAATCTAAATGTGTTGACAGAGTAGACAGGTACTATTGAGATAAAAGAACTTTATATTGTAAATTTTCATTTTCAAATAAGATGGTCAGGTCTCTGGGAGCAGGGCAGGACATTGGGGCAGACAGCACAGAGAGGAGCTCAGGGGCAACTTGGTGCACACACACCTTACAGCTGTTCACCCTTTGGTGTCTGCAACACCCTCTCTTTCTTTGCCCCATCATGACATCTGGCAGCCAGAAATGAACCATGACTATTCTCAAGATCTCGACCAGAGAGATCTTTCACTCTCATGGGAATCCCACTGTTTTAAGTTGATCTCTGTACCTCAAAAGTGACTCAGCTGGTGTTTAAGAGGCCCTAGAGATCCTAGACAATGATAAAACATGCTACGTGGTAAAAGGTGTCTCAAAGGCTGTGAGCACATCAATAAAACTATTACATCTACTCTGATTAGCAAGAACCTGACTAGGGGAAGATTGAGAAACTGATGATAAAGACAGATAGAACAGATGCTAACTCCCTTCTGGGAGTTTCTCTGGCTGTCTGCAAAGCTGGAGCTATTGAGAATGGGATGCCCCTGTACCTCCACATTACTGTCTTGGCTGACAATTTTGAAGTGAGAGTATGATCAACAGTGTTGGCAATGAGCTGGCCATACAGGAGTTCATGATCCTCGCATTTGGTGCAGCAAACCTCAAGAAAGCCATGTGCATTGGAGCAAAGGTTCACCAGAACCTGAAAAATGTCATCAATAAGAAACATGGGAAAGATGCCACAATATGGGGGATGGAAGCATGTTTATTCCTAACATTCTAGAGAATAAAAGAGCAGCTGCTGAAGAATGAGATCAAGATAACTGCTTACACTCATAAGGTTGCCATTGGCATGGACGTGGCTGCCTCAGTTTTTCAGGGCAGAGAAAGTGTGATCTGGATTTAAGTAAGTATATCACATCCGACAAACTGACTGACCTGTCCAAATTCTTCATCAAGGACTACCCAGTCTATAGAACATCCCTTTAACCAAGGTGACTGGGAAGCTTGAAAAAAAGTTCATAGCCAGGACAGGAATCTAGGTGGTAGGGAATGGTCTCAAGAGTTACCAACCCAAAACAGATTTCTAAGATTTCGTAGGTGAGAAGTCTTGCAACTGTCTCCTGCTTAAAGTGAACCAAACTGGCTCTGAGATGACATCTTTTCAGGCAAGCAAGTTGGTCCAGTCCGATGCATGGCGGGGGGAGGGGCGGGGGAGCTTCATGGTGTCTCATCCCTGTGGGATACTGAAGACACATTCATTGCTGGCCTGGTAGTGGGGCTCTGCTCCAGGAAGATCAAAACTGGAACACTTTGCTAATATGAGCACTTGGCCGAATATTGCCAGTACCTCAGAAATAAAGAAGAACTGGACAGCAAGGCTAAGTTTGTTGGCAGGAACTTCAGAAACCCAATAGCCAGGTAAGTTCTGCGCACGCAAGCTCCTGAGTCCTTCCATCACTATTGGGCTTATTAGACCTCTGCTTCTGATTTTCCCATGGAAAGCTCAAAGTCCCAAGTGATAAGGCCCTTAGTTTGTAGTTACTCCCATCTCTCATCCCTGTAATGTTCTCTCACTGATTCCTTAGAAGTGTCACAGAGGCGCAACTTGACCATCTGTAACCCTCTTGGTAACTCTAGCTCTGTAATCATGTGATTGACCCAAAACATTATTTTTCTCACTTTGCTTCTCATCATGTGTCTGGAGCCATGTGTATCCATAGTGTAATCTCATAATCTCAGAGGGTATCTACAGGCAAGATCCTCAACAGTTTTGGGTGCAAAATGAAAGGGTCTCAGTGACCAATTAGAAGAAGAAGAAGAAGAAGAAGAAGAAGAAGAAGAAGAAGAAGAAGAAGAGGAAGAGGAGAAGGAGGGAGAAGAAGAAGGAGAATAAATTAAATTAGGTTATCAGAAGGCATATTTAATTAATACAAGTTAATTTAAGGGAAAAAAATCAGGGAAAAAATACCTCTTCATTTTATTCTCATAACATTGAATTTGTTTGGCAAACAAGGAAAAATTCAAGTAAAACATTTTTACTAAGTACTAATAAACTCTCACCATGTTTCAAGATATAAGGATTTGCATGTGCAATAGCTTCACGATTTTCACACAAATTTCTGTGTAATCACAAACAGGTCAAGAATAGGCCTTTACCAAGCATTCTTGAAGTCCCTTAATGTTCCTCCCAATCACAGGCCCCTCACTTTTCCCAAAATAAATACTACCTTGAACTCTAACACAATATCGTAGTCTTGATTTCTTTGTACTTTATCTAAATGGAATCATACACAGTATCTATTCATTTGGATCTGACGTCAATTGCTTGACATGCTGTTTGTGTAACCCCCCTCAGTTTTGAGTTAATTTTTTTAGTTCATGCATTTTCAGGCTATATAATGTCCCATGTAGCAATATATTTATAAATCCCTTCAACTACTCATGAACATTTGGATTATTTGGAATTTTGGCTATTAAGAAGATTGTTGCAAAACATCGAAAACATCTACGTAAAACATCAAAAAACATTCTTGAATGTGAAGTCCTCATACATGTGCATATATTCCTGTTGTGATAGGATTTAATTAAGTAATTAAATACTATTGCTATCTTTAACACAAATCCTAGGATTCTAAGAATGCAAATGTGAGGAGATACTTTGAGTTGAAAGTCAGATCTACACACCAGGAGTCAAAGTGAACAGGAAAACACACACACACACACATGCACACAAAATAATGGCCATTAAAGGGACTGTAGCACAGCTCTGAAACCTCTTCCATCCCTGAAATAAGCTTCCTTGAGATAAAGGAACAAAATTCTCTCAAATATGTATCACAGATTTAATAACTGTTGCTTTGCCAAAATACGAAATAAAATAAAATCAAAAACAAGAAAACAAAAACATCCTAGCGTCAGTCACCTTATAGCTTACAGTCATCCTAATGAAAAGAAAAGCCATAAGAGCTGGCTTGGTAAATATGCCCCAGCAACATGGGCATCCTCTCACTGAGCTTGGGATATTGCCACAGAATGCTGAATGCTCAACCAATTCCCAGTAGACACTAAGGTCAGCCTTAGGGATAGCACCCTCCTTGGAGGAGTTCAGCTAGCCAATGTGATAGATTGTGATAGATAGCTTACACTGGATCCTTTCTACCCTTGAATAGTAAATAATTCATCTGTTTTGGATTGGTATTTATCCTGAGTCATCAAGACCTACTTTAGAGCTCTCCTCAGTTTGGCTAAACTTTAGACAGGCTTCTTCCAGAGTATAGGCCCCTGACCTGGCATTATTTATGGCATTTACTTCAGAAAGCTTTCGACTGGAAATTTTTGTTCTCTTCCCTTGAAATGTGCATAAATTTTCTCCTAAACTCTTGCCAGTTTTTTTGTTTGTTTGTTTGTTTGTTTGTTTGTTTTTTAAACTCAGGGAATGTCTGTCTCAAAGACTTAGGAACAATCTCTCTGAAATGTAAACATCAGAGACGCCTGGGTGACTCAGCGGTTGAGGGTCTACCTTTGGCTCAGGACACGATCCCAGGGTCCTGGGACCGAGTCCCACATGGGGCTCCCTCCATGGAGCCTTCTCTCTCTGTCTATGTCTCTTCCTCTCTCTCTCTCTCTCTGTGTCTCTCATTAATAAATAAATAAAATCTTTTTAAAAAATGTGAACATCAAAGGAGATGACATTCCTATTACCTAGTCTCTAACTAAAGGAGGGTAGGAGCCTAAATTCAATTAACAACAATTAGCAAATGTAGGTAGCCTGATCCTAGAGAAAAACATTTGCAAACTCACAAATAACTCAATGTGCTGGATACGTGCCACTGATAACTCCAACTTCAAGATCCTCGAATACTTTTCCACTAGCTCATCCCAAAGCTAATAAACTCTCCAGTGTTTTGTTTCAGTGGGTGTGAATTCAGTCCCCTTCCCTATTGCAAAATCTCAAATAAGATTGAGATTCCTTGTTTAACACTGTCTGGTGCAATTTTTGCTTTGACATGGGTGTGGCTATGTGTTTCTGTTTTCCTTCTCTATATGCGTTGTCTTGGCCAGCAAATTTTCTCAGGGACAAGTTAACTGATTTATTATAATGGGATCACAAACAGTGCCTTGGAAAAGCAATCCACAGTATAGCAAAAATGGTATAAGAGTGGATTCCTTTGAACCTAATGCCTATAATATTTCCAATGTAAAATACCTTTGTCTGAGTACGTTCTCATCATTGTTCCCAGTGACAAAATTGAGTGCTTTTTTGCCTCCTTTAGCAATTTTTGGCCTTATGGACTAGAAGTCCTGCTTCTGAGAGGAGGGATGTGTTTACCCAGGAACATGTGAAGAGTTTCACTAAACTTAAAATTATTTACTTTTGTTATTTTGAGCTCCTTTTGCCAATAAAACAACAATCAAAAAGAAAGTTAACTATACTGGCAGAGATAATTGACCTCAGTTATCATGAGGAGGTGGTGTTGCTGCTGTGGAATGTGAATAGATCTGGAGCTAAGGAGATTCCTTAGGGAACCTCTTAATGCTTTAATTGAGTCAAAATCTTAAATGGCAATCGCAGCAAAGACATGATAACCAAAGAATTGGAACCCTCCGGCATGAAAGTATGATTTATCCCATGCACCAGTGCTCTTGGCCACCTGAAGTGCTGACTCAAGTTGAGGGAAATCTACATGAGCAGTGGAAGAAAAATATAAAGAATATCAGTTATGGCTAATCTCAGGACCAACTGCAGCAATTGGTTACATCTTCTTGAAATTTGTTGGTTGTCATTTGTTATATTTAATGAATGTGTCTTTTATATAAATCTGCACAAACATAATTTTCTATATTATAAGAAAACTTGCACAATAAGATAAAGGTTATCTTTATTACTTAATCTTAATTTCCCAGATAAATTTCTCTAATTTCATTTCTCAAAAAGAAATACTAACAAAATAGTTAAGTTCTTGGTAAATTGTGTAGGATCAGAAGTGTGTACCTTGGGAATAAGTTAAAAGCAGCTTAAGTAAACACCACACAACATTTGTTGATGAACATTGCCTTTACTTGAAGTTCAAACTAAGAATCATTCTCATGCAAGAATATTTACTAATTATTTCACTTATTTTAAAAAATGAAACTGAAAAGGTTTACATTGGGTCAGCCCATGATTAAAAGTATAGAATTATGTACATCAATAATGAAGCCCCAGAAAGAGAAATTAAGAAAACAATTCCATTCAAAGTTGCACCAAAAATAATCAGATAACCAGGAATAAACCTAATCAAAGAGGTGAAAGATCTATACTCTGAAAACTATAAAACACTGATGAAAGAAATTCAAGACAACACAAAAAAATGAAAAGACATTCCATACTCATGGATTGGAAGAACAGATATTGTTAAAATGTCTATACTACCCAAAACAATCAACGCATTCAATACAATCCCCACCAAAATGCCAACAGTATTTTTCAGACACCTAGGACAAAGAGTCCTGAAATTTGTATGGAATCACATAAGTCCCCAAATAGCCAAAGCAATCTTCAAAAACAAACGAAAAGCTGGAGGCATCACAATTCCAGACTTCAAGTTACATTAAACAGTAGAGTACTGGCACAAAAATAGACACGTAGATAAATAGAATGGAATAGAAAACCCAGAAATAAACCAACAATTATTTGGTTGACTAATTTTCTGGCAAAGTAGAAAAGAATATCCAATCGGAAAAATTCTCTCCAATAAGTGGTGTTGGGAAAACTGGATAGCAACACACAAAAGAATTAAAATAAACCACTTTCATATACCATACATAAAAATAAATTCAAAATGAATTAAGACCTAAATGTGAAGATCCTAGAAGTGAGTGGAGTCAGTAACTTCTCTGACATTTCCCATAGAAACTTTTTTCTACCTTGGTTCCCTGTTGCAAGGGAAACAAAAACAAAAATAAACTATTGGGACCACATCAAAGTAAAAAACTTCTGCACAGCAAAGAAAACAATCAACAAAACTAAAAGGCAGCCTAAGTAATGGGAGATGATATTTGCAAATGATGTATCTGATACATCGGGTTGGTATCCAAAATATATAAAGAGCTTATAAAACTCAACACCCAGAAAATTAATAATCCAGGTAAAAATGGGCCAGAGACATGAACAGGCATTGCTCTAAAGGAGATATACAAATGTCCAACAGACATATGAAAAGATGCTCATTATCAGGGAAATACAAATCAAAACCACAATGAGGATCACTTCACACCTGTCAGGATGGCTAACATCAACAACACAAGAAACAACAGGTGTTGATGAGAATGTGGAGAAAAAAAGAACCCTGTGTACTATTGATGGGAATGCAAACTGGTGCAGCCACTGTGGAAGGCAGCATGGAGGTTCCTCAGAAAGTTAAAAATAGAACTACCTCTATGACCCAGCAATCCCACTATTGGGTACTTACCCAAAGAATACAAAAAAACATTAATCCAAAGGGATACATGTACCTCCATGTTTATAGTAGCATTATTTACAATGGCCAGGGTATGGAAGTAGCCCAAGTCTCCATCCATTGATGAATGGATAAAGAAGAGGTGGTGGTGATGGTGGTGGTGGTGGTGGTGGTGGTGGTGGTGTGTGTGTGTGTGTGTGTGTGTGATGGAATATTATTCAGCCATAAAAAGAAGGAAATCTTGCCATTTGTAATGACATGGATAGAGCTAGAGTATAATACTAAGTGACATAAAATAAATACCATGTGATTTCTACTCATATGTGGAATTTAAGAGCAAAGGGAAGAAAAAGAGCTAGAGAGAGATATAAATCAAGAAAAAGACTCTTAATTGTAGAAAACAAAGTGATAGTTATCGGAGGGGAGGGAGGATGGGTGAAATAGGTGATGGGGATTAGGGATTACAATTGTGATAAATACTGGCTATTGTATGAAGTGTTGAATTACTATCTTGCACACTTGAAATTAATATAATTCTGTATGTTAGCTAACTAGAATTAAAGTAAAAACTTTAAAACAATAAAGTTCTACTTCAACACAAAAAGTGAGGAAAGAGCAAGAACAAATAATTTTCAGGGAGAAAAAAAAACACATGAATTATAATCATATGGAAATCTGCTCAATTTAATAGTGATCAAAGAACTATACACTAAAATGAAGCACCAACTTTCATTTGCCAAAGCTGCAAAGAGTTAACTGTGCTGTTCATTCTGGGGATGGGTGAAGTGTAATGAAATGGACCCTCAAAAAATGCTGGGGGAAGCATAAAGTGAAGTGTGTTATAAAGCTGCTAAAAAAGTGTGACATTCTTAACAAAATTCTAAAAATATGGAATTATAATGTTGTTTTTTAACTCACAGGAGCTGGACTTTTTAGTTCAAATGTCAATGAAATAAATAGCACAACTGATGATGTGAGAAACCCTGATGTATGGAACAAAAGTGCATTATTTTGTCATGATGTTTCTGTTGTGTTCTTTATCAAGGTGACAACATAGCGCACTTCACTGATTTGCTTACTGTGTTCCTGCCTTCCATTTATTTTTCCATATTAAATTTCTTACACGGAAGAAATATGTTCATTTTGGTTTTTTCATCTTTGTGTTCCATTTTAATTAAAATTATATCTATCAATCTTTTTATTATTGTTTCAGGGTTTCTTTTTCTTTAGTGCCCGCGGTTCTTGGTCACTGCTGCAAAGAACGAAGGGGTAGACCAGATGAAGAGTGGTGGGCAGCACAACAAAGTTTATTGAGCCATAGCAAAAAGCTCCTGAAGAGTGACAGGGCACCAGAGGAGTTTCTAAGTCTAGAGATTTTTATGAGAATGTTGGTGGGCTGTTTTAATCCATGTACCTGTCACCCAATCAGGTTTTTGTACATGTGCTCCTCTACCTATCCGGGAGTTGTTCACGTGGCAAAGGGTGGATGGCTCCTTCTAGGGTAAGTGTGACTTCCTCTTAGGGCGGGTCCTCTTTGGCCTTGCCTGCCTTTCTTCTGTTCTTCATTATTATTTTTATCATTTTACAAGAATAATATTATGATCATTAGACATGAGAGTGTTTTAACCTGAATTAAATGCATTTACCCTGATTACGGTATCTATGCAGTTGATCTACTTTAATGATTAAGGAAGCTCAAAAGAATGCATCAATTATTTTTTTAATTTAGCAGTTTGTATTTTATGTATAACCTTTGAAATTGAGACTGGAAAACCAAAAGGAACCCCTGAAAGAAAATACTGTTTGCCCTCCCCACCCCCTGCTGCTTTGCTTCTTTTCTTGCTTCTGTTCTTGCTAGGATGTACACCCATGCCCCTATACATGCCTTAATGTATGTCTTCCTTGTAAGGGACAAAGAGATAATGATATCTTTGGAGTCTTCCAGAACATAAATGATATCTAAGGAATGACCACACCGAGCCGCCATATGCATATTTCAGACCCCTAGCTCAAGATATCTTGACATCAAGACCCCTGGCTTCATGGAATGAGTGGTTTCTAAAAGATGCATGAATCCTGTCCTTGTTCCTGGATGCCTGCTCCTTGGAGCCTGAAAGAACACGTGCATCAGACCATAATTGCCAATAAAAACCCCAGATCCCAAGCAAAAATGAGACTCCCTCCTTTCCCTTCCAAGTCTCTGAGATGCTCCATTTGAATCTCTCTGTATATCTTTAATAAAACTCTGCTTTCACCTCCGTTAGCTCATGTTTGATTTCCAACCTTCAAGAAGACCTTTAGGCTGGTCCTGCAGGACCCTTTCTGGGTTCTTAGACACGGCCTGCTTGCATCAAAGTGGTTATTATAGTTGTTATTGAGTTAAGAATTTATATGCAAAGCCACGATATTCCCAACATAAAACATTTCAGATGTTTGACTGACATACAGAATAAGATATGTGTGTATCACTACGTGTACATTTTATTTACTTTATTATCCAAATAAAGCATTTCCCAGTACAAAATGCATCCACAATCATATCTTAGAAAGATTTAGATATAGATGAGTCAATGATTGGATGTATAAAAACTACATAATCACTGCCATGTCCAAAACACAGTAAAATGACTTATTTTAGAACTACCTCTTCAGTACTTTCTTCACTCTTGAGTTTAAATTCCCCAAATTAAATGTTTATAAATGTCTAATACCAGGGATATCCTTTTGGCATAGTGGGTATAATGAATATTTATTATAGTCCTAAAGAATTGTACTGTCTGAAATTTCTATCCTAGAAAAAACATATTATTCACTTTATATAATAGGCATCTTCAAAAGTACTAGGAATCTCTTTTTTCTTATACATTAGAATAATTTCTAGCAAGTCCCAGAGACCAAATGGATAACTCTACCTTGGCCCGTATGTACTTTTTCCCCATGACCTTCAGAGACCTCTTTGATTATTAGCATAACATTTTCTCACCTCTTAGGTCTCCATTTATGCTTCAACAGCCTCATTTACATTTTGGCTTACTCACTCAGCAATAATACTGCAGAGCTTCATAGAAGGAAATAAGCTATCTATGGACAGGAAATTTAAGCAATAGCTCTAGATTTACATTTTTTAAATGTCTCTATTTTCATTCCTATCAACATCCTTCTGGGACTTGGCTCTTTTCCTTTCTTTATTGTTTATGTCAGCCTACATTTCTCTTATTTTTATTCTTTTTTTCTGGTTTTCTAAATAAGAGTAAAGTCTGCAGTCTGTTTTATCCCATTTCTTTTCTTTAAAGTCCTTTGTTCCACCCAAACAATATTCATCTATAGATAGCCTATCATCAGAATTGTTTTGCTAACATTTTAAAACGGCTGTGTATCAGATTGGCTTATCAAGGCACCAGAGTATAGTATAACCGAAGACTAATTATACTTCGGAAGGATCATGCAATTTGTTTACTTGGTTTTGCAAACACTTGAGGGTGCTCTGGAAAGTTAGAGCATTGATGTTCAAATCATTTCAAATAACTTCAGACTGCCTCCTGGCAGTCATTTTATGTTTTGTTCCTCACAGAAGTTTTAATTAGATAGATCAAAGTTGGTTCTCAAATCATAAGGAAAAAATGAAAAATCAGCATGAATTTTTACACAAACAAGGGCAGAATGATTCAACTTGGAAGGGGAAAAAAGAACTAAAAGATGCAGTTCAGATTAAAAATAATTTTAATGTAATTGAATTGAGATATGCCAATATACTTTAAAAACTGTCTGATGAAAGTGCATCTAAAAGCAGATCCTGAATCACAGCAGGGTCCTTCGTATAATAGAGAAGTCAATGAGAAAAATAATTATAACTGTAAATCTATAGTTTATAGTGGGTCTACAGAAGTATTTCTTTTATGTAAACAAGACTGAACTGCTTTTTAAGCTGGTGGGCAATGGCTTAGAGAAAGCTCATTAAGCTGTTTCATTTTTTCTGTGTCCTTTCATCAGTTGGATGACAATTTAATTATAAATACGATGATTTATGAAATCAATAGATACATATTAAAATTAAATTTGCA
Source organism: Canis lupus baileyi (assembly GCF_048164855.1). Taxonomy (NCBI): domain Eukaryota; kingdom Metazoa; phylum Chordata; class Mammalia; order Carnivora; family Canidae; genus Canis; species Canis lupus. The sequence goes on from NC_132857.1 coordinate 9,787,550, forward strand.
TCTTTTAAAGTGTAATTTGTATAACCAATTGGATAGATGGTGATGGTGTTCTACCTATGGAAAATTCAAGTAAAGATTGTATTTTATAAGCTGGAAAGTATAGGATAATAAGGAAGTTAATGTTTTGCCTGTTACAATTATTCAGTTGAACCCTATTCTCTATTACTTTCTTTTATAAGTTGTTTATAAACCATGTTGAATTGAATTCTGATGATCAAATAGTTTTATAAATACTTGCAGGGGAATTTCCGAGTGATTTTGAATATCATAAATAAAAAGATAATGTAACATGTTTTAAAAATACGTAAGCATTGAATTCTGATAGAACATGGCGTCTGAATCTTGTACTATTTCAGCCTTTGACTGAGAAGTTACCTTAGGGATTAAGGCATATGATCTTTTCAAATAAAATGAATTGTCATCAGAAGATCTATTTTGCATATTTCTTTTTGAACATTTCAGTTGTCATGAGTAAGATATGCAGGTGAAATGTATAAATAATAAAGCCAGAGACATTAAAAATCTAAGCCTGCCTATTTGTCTAGCAGTAAAAATATGAAACCCTACTGAGTAGAAATTTTAGTCTTGTTTGTAAAATTCCAGAAAAGCAACTTAAGTCATTTTTGAAAAAAAGTTTTAATTATTTAATTATCATGATCTAATATTGAAAGTATTTGAAGTTCCCTTTATATTTAGCTGATTAATGCATCTTTATAATTTGCCTACCAATTCTAATTGATTCAAGAATGAGTTGTAGTGCTTAATTTTTTTCTTAGAGTTGATTTGATTTGATTTATTTTGTTTTACCTAACTCAAAATAATAGAGGACAGAGACAAAGTGAAATTATGCCTGGGATATATTTATTTAAAAGCAAAAACTTAATCTCTATATTAGATGCTAGTGATCTAGCACGTTCTCTGGCTCAAAAACTAATGCTGTTTTTTTTCCAAGTGGACCCAGCCATTAATATCTACCAATTAATTCTTAAAAACAAGTGGAGCTCTAGTAAGAAAATGCAGCACTAAAAACAAGAATTAGTAATATTTTTAAGAGATATTTTTAGAGCAAAAGTACAGCCCAGGAAAAGATACATGTAAAATAATAGGTACACATGTTATTTTCTCCTTTTTCATTAAGAAATGCAATAAATAGAAAGATTATAGTCTTGGTTGCATCTTATCCAAATAATAAAAGAAAGAAGAAGAGAGGGTGTAATCAAACCAATATGAGTTCATTCCTTGGCAAGTCAGAAGCTATACTAGCTGTGTTGTCACATAGAGAAAACTTTTATTTTCAACAAAAAAGATCACAGGGAATACCTTCCAAAACCGGGACTCCTGGAGAGAGAGTGAATAAAGCTCTTTAAGGTTAGGATGAATATTTAGATAGGAAAACCTTATCATCTATGTAGAGGTGTGCATAAGGGCACACACACGCCTTAATGAAACCTGCCCACACCTACATTGTATGGTATGTAAATGAGGCTGAGGCTCCTCCGTGGGTGGAGATTTTAGTATTATAATAAGGTAAAGATAATGAAAGGTCAATTCAGAGGTCATTACAAGGTCTCTCTGTGCAGGCATTAATCAGGTGTGGTTCAAACGGTCTGGGTGGTCTGGGTGGATTAAAGATTTTGTCTGGGCGGTTGCCATTACCTGGGGAGTGGTTTTAGATTTCATTTTCCTGAGTTAAGAGGAAAGCCAGAAAGGAAAGCTTAGGGGAAAATGTGAGACAAAAATTAGTGAGTTTTTTTAGCAGGTGGGAAGTAAAAGCCAGGTCTGGCTGGTGATAAGAGTTTAAGAAAGAAGGTAATGAGCACATGGACTGTTCTCCAAGATAAACCATGTTAGGCCACAAAACAAATATTAATAAATTTAAAAAATAAAAATCATGTAAAATATATTTACTGATCACAGTTGAAACTAGCAGTTCACAGAGGAAGAAAACTGGAAAACTCACAAATATGCAGAAATTAAATAACATATTCTTAAACAACTAATAGGTCAAAGAAGAAAGCATGAGGGAAACTAGAAAACACCTTGAGAGAAACAAAAATGTAAATACAACATACAAAAACATATGGGATACAGTGAAAGCAATATTAAGAGGGAAATGTATACCTATAAATGTTTGCATAAAGAAAACAACAAAACACTGCTCAAAGAAATTAAAGATATCAATAAATGGAAAGATTTCCTATGTTCATGGATTGGCAGAAATGAGAAACAGTATCTTAGCCCAAGTCCTGGATCAGTCAGCCCAGGGCCCGTTTAAGTAACTTAGCACTTGTAAAGTCTGAAAAAACTAAAGCAGTAGAGAATTACCTCATATAGATGGCAAGATACGGACAACTCAGTGGGGAGGTATCAGAACAAGGTTTAATAGAAATCCTTGAGAAAGTAAGCCAACAAACAGAAAAGAAAACCACAGTTAAATTCAACAGAAGAAAAGTCATGGACTCTGATGAAGAGGATGATTATTGAAATTTAGGATGGTTAGAGACTGGAACTTAATGGAACAGTTCTAAGACGGATAATATTGGGTGGAAGTGAAGATCTGATCGTTTACTTTGTTTATTGTCTATATGCCTTTTAAAAAAATAAACTTGGTATGCAAAATTTAAAAAATGAATTTTCAAATATGAAATTTTGTTTCATATTGTTAACTTCAATAACAATCAATAATCAACACTGCTCAAAGTGATATGCAGATTCCATGTAATCCCTATCAAAATTCCAATGAATTTCTGTCAAAAAAGAAAAATCCACCCTAAAATTCATATGGAATTACAAGGAATCACAAAGACCCAAAACAATCCTACAAAAAAATTTGAAGGCTCCTGATTTCAAAATTTACTATAACACCACTGTAACCAAATGTGTGGAACTGGCATAAAGAAAGACATATAGGCAGAAGAAATACAATAGAGCCCAGAAATAAGCCCTTGCATATATCATCACACACATCTGCAAAGGATACTGGAAAAAGTATTTGTTTTAGTCTAATTGTCATGCACCTACCTGAAAATTCTGTTATTAAGGGGAAAAAAGGAATAGATAACCATTTCTACCATATAGAAGAATAGATAACAGTTTCTATCAAATAGAAGTAACAGAGATGGAAACAGAACGGGGAAAAGACCCATAGAAGAATCTAATTAGCTTCAGAAACAATTTCATTCTTGCTGACAAAAGGCTCTGCACAATCTGGCTTCTCAATTCTTTTCAACTTCTTCCTTTTCTTCATTTTATCCAGCCACACTGGCCTTCTTTGTATTCCTTAAAGGCAACGGAGCCTATTCCTTCCTATGAGCCTGCACATACATGCCTACAGTTTGGTATGGTTTTTCCTAGTTCTTTTCAGACCGGCTTATATCCATCTCTCAATTCTCATTTCTTCTGTTCCTTTGAGGTAGCTTCTTGTTTCATTATATTCTTTAGACGGAATTGCCAGATTTAGCAAATAGAAATGTCTGATAACCTGTTCATTGGAGTTTCAGATAAACAGCACATATGTCGTTTTTTAGTGTGAGTATGTACAATGCAATATCTGAGTCACATTTATACCCCCCCCAAAAAAAAAAACAAACTGAAAAATGAAAATCTACTCATTGTTTATCTCAAATTTGGATCTTAATGGGTGTCCTGGAATTTTATCTGACAAGCCAATTATTAGCGTTTTGAAATCTACAATGACATTATTTATTTATATTATTACATATGTATTATATTATTAATGAATGTCTATCTCCACTAATAAATAATACATTTCCTAAGGGCTTGATCACTACAGTATCTGTGAGGCCTAACACAATATAAACTCAATAGTTATTTGTTGAATGAATAAAATAAGGGTGTGCCTATCAACATTACTCTTTCACTGTTCAGTAAGTTTTATCCAATATCACAGGTGAAATAAGAGAAACTAATTAGGCAATACAGAAATGATATTTATATTCTCTAAGATAAAATTACCACTGAAGAGGACATGACTTGGAAAAAAACAAGGGATTCAAAAATATTCGACAATGAATACATCATTTGCACTGGTCACTGGCAAAAGGAGAGTTAACATTTATCAGCTATATTTTGATTAATTTTTTATTTATTTCAACTTTCCTCCTCTTCCAAATTACTGGACATTCAAGTAAAATATACTCAAATAATTCTATTAAATATGTCATATATAAAATAATCACATTTTTTTCCCTCAAAATCTTTTCTCTGTTTCTGTTTCTATCTGATATTCCCTGCAGGAAGCTAATCCAAATGATCTCTACAAAATTTTGGTGAGAATTATTTTGGGAGAGGTTAATTGCTGTTTTACTGAGAAAATGTGATTTAAAAATAATAAGTCAAAAAAATAATAAAAATAATAAGTCAATACTCTAAACAGAATAATAGCAATGTGCATGGACTGAATAAAGAAAACCATTTCTCTTATCAGGCTGTGAATATAGCTATCACATCACATTCTGCTTCAAATTATACAAACGCCAATGAAAAGTTCAATGTTATCAACTTTCTATCTTAGTAAATTTTTATCTTTCCTATTAATTTTATTTCCATTTTATTTATAACTATAAATAACAACCAGCTCAATAGAAAGCTATAGCATGGCCATGCACTGGAAGAAAATTATTAAAAATGTACACATTTATCTTAACTTTGTGTAGTAATTTAGTATGATTTCCCTGAAACTCTAAATGGATATTTATTAAACTCCAACAAATATCTCAAAACCCATTTGAAACAACAAACAAGTGACAATTATAAAGCTATTTAAGCAGTGGGATAATGAGAGAACCGGCACAAGTAATCCTAAAGCTCTAATAATTACGACACGCTACAGGTACAGAATAGACCGGTCAATCGGAAAAACTAGTAATCTCAGAAAACAATGCTAGCAATTATATGCAACAAAAAAGATATTTATTATCCATGACATTTTTTAGAAGGAAATTTGTGAGAGCAAGTGATGATTTATATTTTTTTAACTGTGTCCTACATGCTTCTCTTGACAAATAGAGAAGAAAGATTGAGTGTCCAGAAACTATCTTTAGGCAGGTGAATGATATTGTGAAAAGAAGCATAAGAGTGTATGTTGGGGGTGAAGAACAGAGAATGATGGGAAGCTATCAGAGAGAAATTTTGCCTTGAGGGGAAACATTTAGAGAATTGGAGAACTGAATAAATAGGATGTTTAATGAGACTACGTGAGAAAAATCTCCTTAAGGAGATTTAGAATAAAGCTCTATATTGCTCATTAAGATTTCTAGTTTTAATTGTGGTATCCTGGAAAAGAGATTGGGTCATGAGAGGCCCAAGTTGTATTTATATCATCTGTATTTAAATTTTCATTATAAAAAAAAAAGTGATTTAAAAGGAAATTAAATACGTAACGTAGAGATACAAAACCAAAGTAAATATAAGTGAACGTTTAAAAGTTTTAACATAAAGAAAACTTTTCTAAAAATCAACAGAACATATTAGGTGGAAATGGTGATGATAGATAGATGTGACTAGCTACACATTTTAAATGATGGTATTGAAAAACATAGGAATGTCAAAATCAAAGGCTTACAACCAAACCAAGCTTATATGTAGTAGAACAGATTGATTGCCGCCAGAGATTGGGGGTGGAGACAGAGGGGTGGGTGAAATAGTTGCAAAGGGTAAAAGGCACAAACTTCCACAAACTTATTTATGTTAAGTCATAGGGACATAATGTACAACATGATGACTATACTTAATACTGCACTGTGTATTTCAAAGTTGCTAAAGAGAAATATTAAAGATCCTTATAATAAGAAAAAAAATGTAACTATGTATGGGAATGAAAGTAAATTAGAATTATTGTGGTGATTATTTTACATGATATACAAATATCAAATCATTATGTTACTTTTCTAAAATTAACGTAAGGGACGCTGGGTTGGCTTCACAATTTAGCACCTGCCTTCAGCCCAGGGCATGATCCCAGGAGTCCCGGGATCGAATCCACATTGGGCCCCCTGCCTAGAGACTGCTTCTCCTTCTGCCTGTGTCTCTGCCCCTCTCTCTCTGTGTCTCTCATGAATAAATAAATAAAATCTTTAAACATTTTTAAAGTAAATTAAATTAATGTAATATGTCAATTATACTTCAATAGAAAAAATATATAAATAACCATTATATGAATAAAAGGAGAACAACCTTTTAGTAACCAAGATGTGCCAGTTATAAAAATGAAATGAATGTAATAAAAAATACGAATTCGAAAGATGAAAATTTGATAACTTTATTATTTATTGACATTTATATAGATTGAAGTGGGATCTTATCAAAATATTATGTTCATGGCTGGATGAGAAGAATGTTGTGGCCTGATGAGAGAAACTGGTACAACATGTTGGACATATTCATCATATTGCACTAAAAATGGCAGTACCAATTTATATTGTATCCATGAGCACAGGAAACTGTTAAGATGACATACATTTCGTTTATCTAGTGAGTCAACATCTGTAAAAGTGTCTGAGATTGAAATAGATATATGAATAGAAATTCATATATAAAGTATCTCCATCAGTAATGCCATTGGTGTTATAGTAAACACTTGTAAAATTGTAGTATAATAGAAATATTTAGACAATCTACACACTGTAGAAAAAGTAAATTATAATGTGTTATATGCATAAGACTACAGTGATCATGCCGATGGAGCCAGCATGTCAACATTTGTCCTTTACTCTTCTAACCCAAGCAGGAAAATCCAATGTAAAGGGCCACACTGGGAGCACATATCATACCATCTTTTCTACCAGTAATCCTTACCTCTCATCTAGCATATGCTTTTTAAATACAATTGTCTACCTATATGCCTCATTTTTCCTCAAAACAGTGTTTTTCCAGCTCCTTGAAACTGCTGTGTCTCTAAACATTGAGATTTAACTAAACAGGAGTTGAACTTTGTGCAACTAAAATGTCTCTTATATTTTTATCTCAAAGAAATTGCCTACATCCAACACTAAATTAGATTTGTACTCCATAAAACAAGAAAATGCTGGAAATTTTGGTATTGCCATTTCTTTCCATTTCTTCTATGTTTATTGATATCTCAGAACACTGGGAATGACTTTTCCCCCCTTAACCCCAGATTTAAGTACTGTGTGTCTCCTACTCCCAAATAATCTTATAAAGTAGTAATAAAGGGTTCTTGCTTCTGGGATTGGTATATAGTTATACCCTTAAGGATATCTCCTCAGTTAACATTTCCCCAGTTGAAAACCTCTTCTTTCCTAGTAATCACGATCATTCTTAGATCTTACTAGGGTGGGGACAGCCACACCCAATAGTGTGAGTGGGAGTAGCCACACCAGCAAGACCAACAATATGATTGGGGGTAGGGGCTTTGGGCCAAGTGATACCAGCCCAACTTTCAGGAGATTGCTGGAGATTGAGCTCAATTACATAGGTAATAAATTAATCATGCATATATAATAAGGCCTCAATAAAAACTCTGGACATCTTGATTCACAGGAGATTCCAAGGTTGGCAATATTCCATGTGTATCACCACAATTCAATGCTGGGAAAGTAAAGCATCTTGGGGACAATGGAAACAGCCATTTGGAAACCTGTCAAACTCTTCCCCATGTGTGTCTTTCCATAGCTATTTTAATGTATCTTTCCCTGTAATACATGTAAATATGAGTATTTTAAGTTTTTGTATAAGTTTCAGTGAGTTGAGTTTTGTTAAGACTCAACTAGCAGGGATCCCTGGGTGGCGCAGCGGTTTGGCGCCTGCCTTTGGCCCAGGGCGCGATCCGGGAGACCCTGGATCGAACCCCACGTCGGGCTCCCGGTGCATGGAGCCTGCTTCTCCCTCTGCCTATGTCTCTGCCTCTCTCTCTCTGTGTGTGTGTGACTATCATAAATAAATAAAAATTAAAAAAAAAAGACTCAACTAGCAAATAATCTCTAGAAAAGTATTAAAACTGAGGGTGGTTTTGAGAAACTTGCACATTTGAAGTTGGTGTCAAAAATTAGGGTGATCTTGGGATGCCTCGGTGGCTCGGTGATTGAGCGTCTGCCTTTAGTTCAGGGCATGATCCCAGAGTCCTGGGATCGAGTCCCATGTCGGGCTCCCTGCATGGAGCCTGCTTCTTCCTCTGCTCGTGTCTCTGCCTCTCTCTCCCTGTGTCTCTCATGAATAAATAAATAAAATCCTTAAAAAAAATATTAGGGTGATCTTGTGTAGACTTTTCCCTCAAACTATGTAAGTTGGGCCCTAACTCCTTACGGTTGGGATCAGTAGTCTTGACCAAACCTTGCCATCTGCATAGCTGTGCCCTTTATCTTTATACTTTGGTATAAGGTATAGGAAGGGCCCTTTATTGTCATTCACTCCAGGTTCCACAAATATGAGGGAGGAGGCCTGGAGCTTCAAACTGACACCTAAGAAAGGGCCAGAAGAGGCATTTCTGTTGGGCTGAAATAATACTTGAGATGTTCAAGAAACTGACTGATGGCCATTAGACTGGATTGTGGTGAATGTGAACTCTAAGTTTTGCCTTACTGAATCTATTCAAATAAAAAAAATTGTCCAAAGTTCAAGCTCAGATAAGTGTATCTTCCCTTTCACGTACCATTGTTCCACCACCAGAACTGAAGGGCATTTTGTGGCCATACCAATAAATCCCATCACTTGCAAGCTGAGGAGGATTTCATGTTCTGGAAAAACAGAGGGTATTGAGTATTTGCCTGTAGAACATCTGGTATCATTGTAGGCCAAGCCTTGTTTCAGTGAACAATGATGATGAATGCACCCAGTCAGAGGCGTCTATGAGCTCTGCCTCCACAGCTACTCCTTCAGAAAGATGTTCCTGGATGAGAAGAATCTCTATCCATGAAGCATAGAAAAGACTGTCTTCAAGCAAACAAGGCTCATCTAGGTGGATAATTTTTTTTTTTTTTTTTTTTTTTGCCATGGGCAACTAAACTTTTACCATTTCAGGTAAAGAAGGGTGTCTTTAGGTATCTAGTTCTTCATTTGCTGACTTTCAAACAACCAAAACTATAATATACTGGGAATATCAGAGAGCTACAGAGGTACTCTCAGGAAAATCTTTTGCATAGAGACTATTGTTGTCATTGAGCCACAATGTTAAGAGACAGGCTTTGCATTCAGCAGATAGACAATCCTGCATGGCATGACTGTGTAGTCACCTGCCAGTACTTCTAGTTGGCTTTCATTCATTCATTCATTCATTCATTCTATAAAAGTATTCATCTATGTGAGTCAGACACTTTTCTAGACTCAGGATAAAAAAAAAAATCCTTTGTCTCCAAAACTTACAGGTTACTGGGGAAGGCAGATGAAAGAGAGTGAGAGAGAGAGAAGGATAGAAACAGAGACAGAGAGCATGAGAGGAAAGGGGAAGGGAAAAGGGGAGAAGAGGAAGGAGGGAGAGGGAGGAAACATGTAATTAGTGATAAGGAAGGAAAGTCAAGAAAGAATGATAGAAGTGTTGGATTGGGGATAAAAATTCAGAAACGGTGGGCCAGGAAAGTTCTTTATTTTTACTCTACTTTGCTTCTGGCCTGGCCCTTTTATCTAGATAATTTCTTCTGAGGCAGCCAAGGTGGCTTGACTGTGTCTCAAAAGAGCCTTCCTATGGGAATGGAATGAAATATAATCAATCAATAGTTTTGAGGCTTGTTGAAACAAAGATTAATGATGGGAAAGAGGACAGTGTTACATGGAGACTTATGGTTGTGTACTGGTCACATTAGATGCAGTGGCAGTCATCGGAAAATGAAAGTAAGACAGGGCCAAACCTCTGAAAATGTGAAACTGCAAGGAAACAATATTTATTTGCAATACAAATAGGATTTCGAAATATTCTTTCCACATCTGTTTTTTCGTCCTCGCTGTTAGAGCTGAGCATCAGAACCTGAAGGGTAGTGAGCAGAGAAGACACTGGTGAGCTGGAGAAATGGGGGTGCTCCCGTCCAGACGTGGGGCTGACCGCACAATACCTGCGTTACTTGGGGAGGGGACAGAGAGCGTGTCAGTGCAGATGGAAGACAAAGCTACCAGCTTAGCACAGAAGGACAAACTCCACTAGAAATCAAGGGGTTGGAAAAGAGCAGGGCAGGGTTTGGTAATTTTGCAGGTGAGCTCTGAGGCAAAACACAAGCATGTAGGCGTGCACACACATGCACACGCACGCCTGCTGTGCTGCTGTGGCAACCTCCCGGACCTAGGAATTTCTTTGACCACGGAATTTCTTTTGGCAGATAAGAATCTGCAATCTGGCCACCTGGCCATGCACAAAGAGAATTCTCTAGCTAAGGGAAGCCCTTGACTTGCATGAGAAGCAAGAGTCAGGCAAGTGCTGACAATGTACCCCCTTTTCCACACTAGCTGTGCTCCAGTCGCTGTTTAATAACTTGAGTGTCTTTTGTCTCTTCTTTAAAGATAACTCAGGGAAAACCTGTGAGCCTCACAGCACCAACGTGTTTTCACCTCCAGGTATTTGCTTGAAATGCTATTTCCACTCACTCTCTCAGCACCTCTCAATGTCACTGTCTCAGGCTGCTCTTTGCTGATTACTATGTGAAAGATACCCTACTGGCCTTCACTATCTCTCTACCTGGCTGCTCCCTCCTCCCGCTACCACACCCAACAGTGTGATAATATATTTATGTGTTTCGTTTCTACCTTCCCTTCTGGAAAGTAAGCTCCATGCTGAGAGTAGTACCTAACACCTAGCAGGAAAAGAGTTGTTCTATAAATCCATAAGCAAAATACTTAGCAAATTCCCCACGTCAGTCCAATAAGGATTTGGGCATGTGCGTATTTGTAATCTCATCTAAGGAGCATCATAAAACATAACAAATGTTGGCATGTCTCCTGTCTCCTGGTACATCATGGATTTTAGGAAAATATTTCCATAGCAGTACTCATGCTAATTCTATAAATCTTGGTCATGCTAATTAAATAAATCTTGGAGTAAACTCATTTTTTTTTTCCTGGTAGCAGGATCTCTTAGTTTTCTAATCCATAAGGGCAGATAAAAGCAAAATCAGGACATGCAAAAAAAGTCAATTTTAAGGAAGCACACGTTGCCTTTTTTTCTGTCGTAGAGTCAATGTTTGCTCGGTCCTTTGTGGTATTCTGGGAAGAGTATGCATATTACATATGAAGATAGACAATAAGTGGGAATATTTTAGAAGTATCGTACATGGTCGCCAGGTTTCTGAATCTGACATAAAATTCAGAATTTATAAAGAATGTCAGAACATTTTTATTTTCCATTCCCATTTATTTTTATTTCAGAAACAACTATCTTCAAAGACTGTGACAATCAGCTCTTATTGTCGTTATTTAGGAAGTTTAAAAGTCCTTTCTTTTTTTAGTTTTATTTTTTAGCGCAGTTTTAGTTTTATAACAAAAGTAAGAGGAAGATGCAGAGATTTCCTGTGTACTCCCTGCCCTCACACATGCGTAGCTTCACCCATTATCAAGATCACTCACCAGAATGGTCATTTTTACCAAGGATGAAACTACATTCACACATAATCGTCCAAAGTCCATAGTTTACTTTAGGAGTCACTTGTGGTGCTGTACATTTTATGGATTTGGAAAATAGCTTAAGGACATATATGTTCCATTATAAAATCACAGAGACAATTTCACTGCCCTAAGAATCCTCTGTGTTCTGTCCAACCTGCACCTTCATCTTTTTTATTTCCACTCATCTTGTTATTGTCTCGATAGTTTTGCCTCTTCCAGAGTGTCATATAGTTGGAATTATGTAGTACGTAGCTTTTTCAGATGGGCTTCTTTCTTAGTAATAATCATTTAAGTTTCCTCTGTGTCTTTTCATGGCCAGATAGCTCATTTCTTTTTACTGCTGAATATATTCCATCTTCTGGATCTACCACAGTTTATCCATCTGCCTACTGAAGGACATTTTGATTGCTTCCAAGTTTTGGCAATTAGGAATGAAGCTGCTGTAAATATCCATGTGCAGGTTTTTGTGTAGACATACGATTTCAAGTCCTTGGGTGAATATCAAGAAATGCAATTGCTGGATCATATGGTAAGAGTAAGTTTAGTTTTGCAAGAAACAGCCAAACTGTCCTCCAAAATGGCTGTACCATTTTGCATTCTCAATGCAGCATATGATTTATAATGTTGACCCACATCTTCACCAGCATTTTGTGTTGTCAGTGTTCTGGAATTGGCCATTCTCATAGGTGTGCAGTGGTATTTCATTATTGTCTTAATTAGCATTTCCCTGATGATGTATGATGTAGAGCATCTTGTCATATGCTTATTTGCTATCTATTGATGAGGTGTCCATTAAGATTTTTGGTCCTCTTTTTAGTAGGGTTTTTCAGTGACTTATTGTTGAGTTTCAATAGTTCTTTGCATTATATTGCATAATAGTCCTTAATCGAATGTGTCTTTTGCAATATTTTCTCTTATTCTGTGGCTCATCTTCTTGTATTCTTTTTTTTTTTTTTTAAGATTTTATTTGTTTATTCATGAGAGACACAGAGAGAAAGGCAGAGACATAGGCAGAAAAAGAAGCAGGCTCCCTGCAAGGAGCCTGATGTGGGACTCGATCCCGGACCCTGGGATCAGGTCCTGAGCCAGAGGCAGATGCTCAACCACTGAGCCACCCATGCATCCCATGTCTTCTTGTATTCTTGACATTCTCTTTCACCGAGCAGAAGTTTTTAATTTTAATGAAGTTCAGTTTATCATTACTTTCATGGGTCATGTCTTTGGTGTTGTTGTTTTTTTTTAAGATTTTATTTATTTATTCATGAGAGACACAGAGAGAGAGAGAGGCAGGACACAGGCAGGAGAGAGAAGCAGGCTCCATGCAGGGAGCCCGATGTGGGACTCGATCCCGGAATTCCAGGATCAGGCCCTGGGCCAAAGGCAGATGCTCAACCGTTGAGCCACCCAGGGGTCCCAATGTCTTTGGTGTTGTATCATGGCCATGCCCAAGGCCATTTAGGCTTTCTCCTATGTCATATCCTAGTAGTCTTAGTTTTGCATTTACCTTTAGGTTCATGATCCATCTTGGGTTAACTTTTGTGAAGAGCGTAAGGTCCGTGGTGAGTCCTTTTGATGCAGGTGGATCTCCAGTTGTTCCAGTATCATTTGTTGAGGAACCTATCTTTGCTTTATCATACTGCCTCTGCTTCTTTTTCTAAGGTCAGTTGACTCTATTTATGTGGGTCTATTTCTGGACTCTGTTCTGGTCCATCAATCTATTTGTCTATTCTTTCCCCAATACCATACTGTTTTGATTACTGTAGCTTTATAGAAAATCTCAAAGTTGGATAGTGTCAGTCCTCCTTCTTTGTTCTTCTTCAATATTATGTTGACTATTTTGGGTCTTATGCCTTTTCTCATAAACTTTAGAGTCAGTATGTTGATGTCCATAAAATAAAGGTTGTTGCTCCTTAAATCTGAATCTAGTTTTAGTATTTTCCAGCTATGGCAGGTTAGTCAGTGTGATTAGTTTGAAGTAATATGATTTTCATTTATTACTTCTGTAGCTCTGTTTGAGAAAATCTTTAGTTATTTCAGTTCACATAAGAGTATGATAATCCCAGTGTTGTATATGCTTTAGTATAATATAATTTATCATACAAACTCTAAAGTTTTATAGTCGTCTTTGAGGGAAATAGATGTCATGAATCTCATTACTGTATGTGTGTGTTTGGGGTACCAGGAAGTCTGCGGTCTTTTATGGTTAGCCTGACTCCTACTCAGTTTAAGAAGCTCAGAGCTTTGCCAATGTAATTTTATATGTAAAAAGAGAGCCATTGTCTAGACTAGATAAGGCCCTACTACACTAACTTAAGGCTCTATAATGTTGAGAAAAAAGAAGTTGAATCTTCCACAAGTAAATGTTAAGAGAAGAGCTATTGCAAAAGCTCTGTGCTAACTTACTTTTTTTTTTATATATATATTACTGTTCTTCATTGGTAAGTGTTCTATGTCTGCATCAAAACTTCCTGCTGAAGGAATTCTTACTGATGCAGCAGGAGGTATATTCGAGTCTTCATATTAAATAGACTAAATCACTTCATTTCCTAAGCACCCTGGTAGTTTATGTATCTCTTAATTATACCAATAATTGCTGGGCATGCATTATTGCTAGTTGCGTACAATTACTAGTTGTATATGTCTCCAATTCTATTATAAATTCTTAACAACAGAGAACATGTAACTTTTTTTAACTTCAAACAGTGCACTGAAGATTGCTTTACATATAACATTTGACCAATACATGTTTAACTGGGCCATTCTTACATATAAATCCTAGAGGCAATAGATGGATTTGCCAATTTTAATTATTGCCAAGTCAAGGTTCTCAAGAGAAAGAGAACCTATAGGATATAAATATATATAAAAAGACATATTATAAGGTACTGGCTCATGCAATTATGGAGGCTAAGTCCCAAGATCTGAAGTTGGCAAGTTGGAGAATTGATAGTGCAGTTTCAGTCCAGATGCTGGTAGGCTTGAGATCCAAGAACTGATGTTATAACTTGAGACTAAAGAGAGGAAAATAAACAAACAAACAAAAACAAACAAACAAACAAACAAACAAAACAATGTCCTAACTCCAGGCAGGCAGGTAGGAAGAGTTCTCTATTACTCACAGAAGAGTCAGTCATTTATTTTATATAGCCTTTCAACTGATTGGGTGGGGCCCATCCACAGTAGGGAGAGCAATCTGCTTTATTAGTTTACCAATTCAAAGGTGAATCTTGTCCACAACACTCCTACAGAATGATGTTTGAATAAATATCTGGGCACACTGTGATCTAGTCAAGTTGATACATAAAATTAAACACCACACCAAGTAATTAATACTTTTATAAGTAATTTTCACACTGTTCACATGGATTATGATGCTTAGACCATACGTCCCTGGAGAATATGTGTCCTTATCCCTTTTATTACTTCATGCTGGATGACAGTCCTTATTTCTAATACTTTAACTCTGACAAGTGACTAAAAGATCTTTTTGAAAGATCACTAAATCTGGGTTTTATGGTGCTGTTTTGAAAAAATTCATAATGTGGGCAGCCCTGGTGGCACAGCGGTTTGGTGCCGCCTGCAGCCTGGGGTGTGATCCTGGAGACCTGGGATCGAGTCCCATATCGGGCTCCCTGCATGGAGCCTGCTTCTCCCTCTGTCTGTGTCTCTGCCTCTCTCTCTGTGTGTCTATGAATAAATAAATTAGAAAAAATTCATAATGTTTTAAAAATAAATGATCTGTTTTTGTTACTGGATAAGAACTACAAATCTTTGGAAAACTTGAGACTACTTATTCTCTTGATAGATCTGAGATCTTCATGTTGCATATAGGCATTTTTTACTCATTTACATCACTGTATTCATTTTTATGAATTCACTTTTTTTCTTTTACATACACATATGTGCCTCTCAATGCATATTGTGTATCTTCCACTTTTACGAAGGCAATTAGGAGGGTGAGGAAAGACATATAGGTTAGACAGCTATTTTTCACAAAAAAAGAAGTGACAGCCTTTTGTTCTGGAATGCCATTTGCATTTATGTGATATTTTCTGATGTGTCTATCAAAGCGGGTTAGTAGTACAGTGTTCAATAATTCATGATGTACCTGTATTTTTCATCTCTGATGACCTTTTGACATGGCCTTTATATGATTTAAAAAAAAGGTTCTCAATTTCTCTATCATTCTGGTATCTGGTATTTATAAAATTATGAAAACATAAAAAATAAAAGTGAAAATCAAGTATTCATGCAGTGAATTTAGGAAGAGGAAGATTAGATGAATATATGAGGCCTAATTATGTTTAGTCAGGGTCCAAACATTGATTAGAAAACTTGTAAAACTGTAACAATAACACAGCAATAAGCACTTGAATCATGCAGATTAACCACCTACAAATTCACCAGATATTTAAGCTTTAGCTGTATGTAATAGGTATATAGATTGAACAAGATTAAACATTACTGCCTTTCATTGGATCAAAAAATCATTATTTTTTCAAATATTCTCTCTTATTGTGGGAGTGCCGAGTTTGGAGAAATGTATATATATTTCTATAGACTCTATTGTAGATAGATAGATAGATAGATAGATAGATAGATAGATAGATAGATTATATATATATATATATAATATTTTTCTCCTCTTGAAAAATTGTTGCCTATCAAAATAGAAAAAGCATAAGACTTTCTTTTTTTTAAAAAAACGTTTCCTCCCACTTTAGCCTTTTGGTTTTTGGTAGCTTTATTACAGGGAATAAGTTTTGCCTACTATCTCTGTTTTCAACAAGCTATAGTTAAAAAAAAAAAAAGCCAGAGGGAGCAGTTCGTATCCTCCTGTCATGATCTTGGGGCACTGATTCTTTGCAACTACATGTCTTGGATCACCCATACTTTGAGTGGATTCATTATCTCCCATTTTCAGGAGAATTATATAATTCTAAGTGCTACTTCATACTGATGGTACAATGTAGTTCTCCCTTGGCTCATTTGCTGCTTCCATGAAGGATGAAGTTAATGATTTTATTCTAATTCTTTTCTTAAAGAGTAAAATCCATACCCCCTAATTTCAAATAGACGTTTGTTTTACTACGTAAAAGTTTTTCAAATATTAATGATGGAACCAATATAGTGAAGCAGAATGAGCTAGATAGATTCAGAAAATCTGGGTCATATCCTAGCTCAATCTAATTTTTTTTTCCCCTAAGGATTTATTTTATTTCTTACCATCAGTGGCACATAGCTCTCCACTAATGCCATCCAGTCAACTTGCTGCACAAATGCTATGCAAAATTGCTTGAACCTTTTTGCACCACAGCACCCCTTATTTCTAGCACTGTTTTAAAAGAATGAAGATTAAGCCTACACAGCATGACTTGTAAAGCACAGCTTTACACTCTAATTATGTATGACTCTACATATATCCACATTTTTTTACTTAGAAGATACTCGAACAACAAAAAAGACATTACTTGTAAGGCTCATTACAGAGTATAGTTATGAAGTCTGCCCTTTGATTAATGAAAAGATGCGGTGTTTTTAGATCTCGTAACTATTTGTGCCTCTGCCTCCGCCCCTTGACTTATAAGCTGCTTGACACATATGCTCAATTACAGCTACCTTGTTTTTAATTGCTGCGTGTCAAATTGATTGATTGTTGTCAATTTCTGGCAGTTGCAGCAGGCTGCATTGCTTCCTGTCATGAATCAGTTTACATTTATTTGATTTCCTCTGCCCACCATAAAGCAGCTGCTTGGAAATCCTATTATTATCATGAACCAACCATTATATGACTTTGGGATATCTGAGATTCAGTAAATATCATTTTAAAGTCAGAGGACTGACACTGTTCCAAAGTAAGGAACTATTATTCAAGCTTTCAAAGCTGATTATGAATTTGGTCCTGAGCAAACTTTTGGTTGAATGGATACGCCCTAATCTGAGAGGAGCATTTTTGTATCTTTGTGTTGTCTCCCGCTTTTCCTGTGTGTTTCTGTTGACTCTAGAGTGCAGCAAGTTCTTGCACATTTATGGGTGATAACTGTCTAGTGGGTGGATGAAGGTTTGTTTATACCACATTAATGTGGGCGTGAGTAATGAAGATAATATGTGTTTTGAAGCCTGTCAGAGCTGAGTTGAAATACTCACTCCACTATATGGTAGCTGCATTTCCTTGCTAATATTTTTCTGGGAGCTTCTATAGCCTTATCTATTGAAGTTTATATAAAATATGACTCTGTAGACTTCTTTATTTTCTAGGATTAAACAAGATTATAAATGTAAAGTGGTTAATACGTTGTTTGCCACATACTGTGTGCTCAGTAAACTTGTTTTCCTTCCACGGGTATCTCATAATGGTCAGTTTGTATTTAAATGATAGAAACTTGATTTTGATATTTCAATATTAATAGCAAAGTTAGTTTATTGTTACCACAAAGCTGATTTAGAAGTTTATCATAATACCTGTCTTCAAAAAGAGAGCTCTTCAAAGGGCAAGAAGTCATTACTATTCATTTTAAAGGATCGAAATTGTTTAGTATACCTAGTATGTCATGGAATATATTGCTTACAATGTAAAGGACTGAACTCTGGCTAAAAGTAGCTTCATCATTTCAAAAGAAGAAAATTTAAAATTAGGATAAATGATATACAATCAACCCCTGTTGGGCCACTGGTAAACACATACAACTTTAATGCATGGAATTCTAGTTTCCTTGCCAGTGAAAAGGCATTTATAGCAAATAAAATAATATCAAGTGAAAAAATCCTGAAATGTTTACACCATACTTTTTTAAACTATTATTAAAAAGACCCTATTTTACTGGTTTGTAAAATCAATACATAGTATTTATTAAGTGGGAGAAAAAAATCAGAAGTGTTTCTTGGACACTTGATTTAATTTTCAATGGGAATATTTAGTTGTGGAAAAAGAGATAATTTCCTTTCTTTCTATTTTATTTTTATTCCCAATTGATCAGGGCTTCTCAACATTAAAAAATCTCAAAGGAGCAAATGTAGTTATTTCATTATTTATGTCCTTTTTAAAAAAATATTTTATTTATTTATTTTAGATAAAGAGAGCATGAACAGGCGGGAGGAGCAGAGGGAGAGGGAGAAGCAGATTCCCCACTGAGCAGGGACCCACGTGGGGCTTGATCCCAGGACCCATAGAGCATGACCTGAGCTGAAGGCAGCTGCTTAACTGACTATGCCGCCCAGGTGTCCCAATTATTTATGTTCTAATAAAAAATATTGTCAGTAGCTTTTGGTAATAGTGAAAAGTCAGGAAACAAAGTCAGGAAGCACATATTGCAAGATTATTATTTTTTTTTACTGAGAGATCATCTGATTTGGATGCTTTTTTAAAAAAAAATCCTTAATGTCCTTTTAGGTTTATATTTTATTTTATTTTTTAATTTTATTTATTATCTGACAGAAAAAGTGAGAGAGCAAGAGTGGAGTGAGGGGCTGAAGGAGAAGCAGACTCCCCATTGAGCAGGGAGCCCAATGAAGAGCTCCATCCTGGAACTCCAGGATTATGACCTGAGCTGAAGGTCATATGAAGAAAGGGAAGAACCTCTAAAGTAATGGAATGGAAATGGGTGGATTCTGTCAAATGTAGATCCAAATCCTGATCCTGTCCCTAATTAGCTAGCTGTGTTATCTGGGGCGCGTCTGTAATAACAGGAAAGCCACAAAATATTTGAAGACTAAAGAGAGAGGTAAAATGTATTTTGCATGATTGGTAGCAATAAAGACTTGTTTCTTTGTTATTTTTGGAAGTTAGGGGGATTAGTGGTTGCAATTCTAATTAAGTGGTTTGCCTAATAGTCCATTAGAGAAGGAATGTAGAATTGAATTAAGAACATGTATTTCAGAAACAAACAATAAAGCATCACCAAGGTATTTTCAGGCATCAAACTGATACACCTCGAAGGGTGACTGGATGTTGCAGAGAAACAAGAAACGAGGAGTCAAAACCTTTGGTGATACCCTTAGATTAGCTAGAGGACAGAACTGACAGTTTGGAATAAATAGTGGTTTGGAATGCAAAATTTAGGAATTCAGGCTGTTTGGGAAGGCTGTTTGATGAAACCCTGTCTTAGAATTTGACTCTCTTATAACCCAATGAAAATAAGCTAAGTGTAGTAAGAAGCAAAACAAATAAAACGCTTCAAGTGGTAATCAAGTAAAGGATAAAGCCTACCTACTCTAATGTCTTACACTTTTAAACATTGAATGTCAAAGTAATAGAAGGTTCTTAAATAGAGGACAAGCATAGTGTTCCACCCCTTGGTGCCACAAGAGTTGAGTTCACAGTACCTTAAGAATCCTTATTAATGCTCTCAATTCTAGGGAGTAGCAAACTGAATAGCACATCATTTATTTTCTCTTTTTGTTTGAGAATTAGTGGAAACAGCTGCTGGGATAAGTAGGTAGGCTGGGGAAAATAAATGAAGGAGATGACCCTCTCTAAATAGAGTTAACTCTCCAGGGTTATTCTTAAACTGAGTAAATAATTGGGATCACATAAAAACTGTACTCCCTTCTGGATCCCTGACACTTATGGGGAATGAACTTCTGTACAGATATTTTTAAAACTCTCAGAAGGAAGAGCATAGCTCATTTATTCTGAAATACATTTCGGCCTTATCTGCTCATCTGAGATTTTCACCTTCTCTATCCATCTACTCTAGACCACACGCAGACCTCCAACTATAGCTCAGAGGGGAAAACAAACTGCCCTCAGATATGTGGGAAGAATGACAAGAATTCTCATGCAGTCCTCAAAGCAAATTTCAATGTTGGATGGATTTGGCCCCAAATAAGTAAGCCTACAAAAATAGTATCAGGTAATGAAGGAAATATATACCAATGCATGAAAAATATGTTAAAACAGATGAAATAGTGAGAAACATAATATCCCAAAGTCAAAGAAGCCAGTTCAAGAAAGAAAACAAAATTTCTCGCAATTACTTCCAGCTACATAAATCAGCTCAGTAAGAATATAATTTAGTAAAATAAGAGCTGAAACACCAAATGATTAATGAAGACCTAAGAAACTGTGAATCAACACAGCACCCATTTGGACTTCATAGTGAGAAAGAACAAGAAAGAGAAAATATACCACTAAAAACCAAATCACTTTCGAAGTGGAAAAGCTTGAGATGATTGTAATAGTTGAAAAAACATTTAAAGACTATACACTTGGATGTTTCATGATATATTTCTAGAGTGCAAAGGTATAATATGGACAATAAAGTGTACTTTCTTAAAATGAAATATCATAAAAGGGTCCTATATCCTAACGAATTTAAGAAAATAGAGACACATATTCCCATACAACAATTGTTTTTCAAAGAGAGGGGAAAGAAAAAAAATATTTTGTGGGGCGCCTGGGTGGCTCAGTGGTTGAGCATCTGCCTTTGGCCTCGGGCGTGATCCCGGAGTCTTGGGATCGAGTCCCACATCGGACTCCCCACAGGGAGCCTGCTTCTCCCTCTCCCTATGTGTCTGCCTCTCTGTGTGTCTCTCATGAATAAATAAAAAAAATATTTTTTAAAAAATATTTTGTAAATGGGCAAAAAAGAGCAAATTAGGTGAAAATGATCAAGCTGGTCTCAGGTCTCTCTTTTTCTCTCTCTCCTTTTAAAGCAAGCAAACAGAATGAACGCTAAAAGACAATGTAGGAATGACTGCAAAATCTGAGGCTGACAGTGCCTTGAGAAATGTTGCCAGTATACATACAGCCCATTTAGGATTAGAATCAACAGACTTCTCCCATATGAACAAATTCAGTAAATATACCATCCTTGAGTTTTTCTTCAGGGTGAAGCAGAAAATTACCCACTTGACCACTACATTTAGTCAAATGAAAGGTGAACTTATACGCTGAACTCCGTAAAGGAGGGGCTGTGTTAAAGAACTCATGGTAAATTTTGAATTAATAGAATTTTCTGCAGTGATACTCACTTCGTGCTCCTAACTTGGGTCATGGGCTTTAGTCTGATAGTACACTGCTTTTTTTTTTTTTTGTAATGTTTGAAATTTTTATGATAACAATATGCCATTTTTATAAAAGCTATTGAGTGATTTTGTTTAAAAATAGAAAACAAACAAACTTAGTAGCAACTATACTGCAATATCAATAAAGATTAAATCAGGTAGTGGGGACAATGAATATTGTTCTTTTCTCCACTTTTATTTTTTAAAATATCTCATTTTCTTTTTAATTAGAAAACTTTAGAAAACCTAGTGAAGGATGTGTTAAGTTTGAGGTGCCTTCAAGTTACCTTGGGGAGGTGCTTCTCTGGCATTTGAGAATAGACTCTGAAGGTCATGTTTTGAGATGCAGATTTGATAATGATTTGACTAAAAGTGACAAATGAAACCCAAATGGAAATTATTTTAGAAAAGTACCAACAGAGTATCTGAGGCCAGAGACCTGAGGACATCATTGCTTTTAAGAAACAGATGATAGAATAAAATTAGAAAATACTAGAAACCTTGCTCACTTACTCCTTTAAATTGGTGAACAGGCTGAAAATTGGTGAGCAAAAAAGCGACAAAAGCCAACAGAATAAAGTTTCTTTTCTAATACTCATGTATTTCCCACTTCAAGGAAATGTATTAATTCTTTACTAATTCATGGTGTCTTGTCAATGATTAGACTCATTTATTGAGGTTCTAGAGGTGTACTTTTACTTCTGTAAATGTTTTATTTTCACTAATTCTCTAACTCCCATTTCTTTCTGAATGCCAGTCTTTGCAAAAATAGATGTTAAAGCCACAACTGCCTTCTTCTATTAATTTCTTGTTCCCTGCACCTGGAATTCTAAGTTCTGCCCATGGATTTAATCCTACACTGTCATTCTGGGTCCTCAGCAAATGCTATCAACTCCCTCTCAATCCATTTTCCAGCAGGGAATCAACAGGGTAGAAAGAAAAATGACTTTTTAGTTTGTTTTCTCAAAGAATAATACAATTGCTATGTATTTATTATTTATTAAGAAAATATTGTCACCAATCACTTGAGTTTCTTCAGGTGAAAAAGCCTTAAGATTGGAGCACATTTAGAATTATATATCATGGATATTATGTTAGTTTTAAATAATTGATTTTATTATCAAGTTCTTATACAACAGATCAATGTTTGAAATTGACCTTTATGTCAGGATCAATTTGTCTTGATGTTTTGAGAATAAGATTAATTTATTTAAAATAGCTTTTATTAGAAAAAGCAGCCACTAAACTACAGACCTCTATTGCTATGAAGGAGATTTAAACTCATTTTCATGTTACCTAAGTAGTTAACATGGAAATCAGATGACTATAAGAAAGGAAGATTACATATCTCTGTTTTATTTTGATATATGAAAAACTCTTAATTACAATTTAAGTCCTGTATTTAAATTTCCAATAACCTCTATCTTGTTAAAATAATTTATCAATGAAATATGCATAATAGCTCAAATAGGCGGTTTCTCCTTTCAGTGTAGCATTTACATTAAAATTAAAAATAGCGTCTCTTTTACACTAAGAACATGCTATTATTTTTACATTCAGTTTGACAAGCTTAATAAAAATAAAAGTATAAAAAGCATAATAAAGAATTACACTGAGATCTTTGAATTATCACTGACCTTGTCCCAACCAAAATAAATTATAAAAATGTTAAGGGAAAAAAGGAATTGTAAATTGGAATTTTCTTATGCAACTCAACAGATATATCATTGTTGTGAACAGTAATTCAGTAAAAACACCTAAATGGGGACGCCTGGGTGGCTCATTGATTGAGCATCTGCCTTTGGCTCAGGTTGCGGTCCTGGGGTCCTGGGATGGAATCCCACATTGGGCTCCCCATGGGGAGCCTGCTTCTCCCTCTGCCTGTGTCTCTGCGCCCCCCGCCCCCATAAATAAGTAAATAAAATCTTAAAAAAAAAAAGACCCTAAATGTATCTAATAACAAAGTATTCCTCTAGACCTGTTTAATTGTCATGGAAGACCAAACCTTGAGGACACAATCCTGTGTCAGAGATACAGGCCCTTACTCTGGTCATAAACAATCAAGGCATATTCAAAATGACTGTGATTAGTGAGAATGTCAACTCCAGGAGCTGACTCAGACCTACACTCAAGGCTTTGAAGAGCCTGAACCTGGGACTTGGTCAAGCAGGCCCCATGGTGGTAAACAAGGGATAGATGTGGAACCTCGTGTTGAATTCTCACATGAGGCCTAGAGGGCACACCTGGACTCAACCCCACAATCTACCAACTTCGTTGTAGAAGGAAAATTTTAGTAGTTGCTCTAAATAACCTAACTTATCTGTGAGAAAATGTGTTGTTTGAAGGTGGGTCGATGATATGGAACTAGA
Source organism: Canis lupus baileyi (assembly GCF_048164855.1). NCBI lineage: Eukaryota > Metazoa > Chordata > Mammalia > Carnivora > Canidae > Canis > Canis lupus. The sequence continues at coordinate 9,811,486 of NC_132857.1, forward strand.
AATGTGGTATTCAGTGTTCATTCTCTCTTCCTCTGTCTCTGTCTCTTTGTCTCTCTGCATGTGTATATAGAAAATAAAATCATGATTTTATCAATCTGCTTGCAGCACAACATAAGACCTACAGATATCAAGTATTTTCAACATTCAGGGCTCAATATTCAGGTATCTACTGAAATGCCCCCAAATCATCATTACTTGGAAGTTATCTACTACTTCCTGGCCCTGGAAAATGCAGCCCCAGATTATGTATGGTTAGTCCAAAGTGCACTTAAAGGCAGTAGTGTGTATGTGAGTGCCTGTGTGCACATGTGTGTGTAAATTAACATTATTATTCAATGGCTTTTTTGGAGCAGCAGATGAATGACTACTAATTTAACTATTCTCTTTAAACCCAATGATTTTCTGACTCTTTGAAGGAGCAGTATCCAAGATCTATTTAATAATGTAAACTTTGAAGACACATTGTGGATATGACTAGTACAATTTAACAATAAAGTTAGATATATATTCACTGATTTAAAAATAGGCATATATTTTTGAACATTAATAAAAACATTTGGCTGCTGATATAACAACATATCAGCACCACTTTTTGATTTTCGTTTTGCTTCATATCATAATGGCCTTTTAGATTAACAACAAACTATAATGTCCATGTATAATAACCTCCTAAGCCAGGCTACGAGTTCATGATAAAATGCACATCCAATAATTCTGGAGATAAATGTCTACAAAAAGTAGAAATCACACTGCCTTTCTAAGAGGAGAATATTGTTGATTTTTGAAGGAAAAGTATACAGAAGCACAAGTAGGTAGGCAACAAAACTAGAGGGAATATCCAGGCTCAAAATGTAAAACTCTGGGATTTTTCTTTTAAGGTTTTATTTTTTTTATCTTCCATTTGTTCAGGGAAAAAAAAATAAACTGACACTTTCTGTGGATATTTTATGATTGTGCAATATTTCTTTTAAAACTCTTGTTTCTATTTCCAGCAACAAATTTTAATACTTTGGGTTAATACAGGTCATGCCCTTTCATTTTTATATTACTATCTCCTACATGCACAAAAGAAGAATGCATGATCAGATGGCCTGCATGATCTTCAATAACATATATGATAGTAGAGATGATGCAATATGGGTTATTTGGAATGAATGCTGTTAATACTTTGTATCCTTGAGAAAAAGAAAACAGTCCCTCCCCGTTGGCAACAACCCCTGGGATTATTGATTGGGCATTGATATTGCTAGGAGATGGCAAGTTAGTACAATTTTAGCCTTATGACACTCCTCCTGTGTTTTAGAGAAGTTGTATTAAAATAAGTTACCATGGAATTACCTCTTCTTCCTATCTAATTCGGAACAAAGTATCATTTTCTTAAAACCATTTCCAAAAATCACCTAATGTAAGGCCAGATCCTAAAATTCCTTTTGAAGCCTTCTTACTGAGACAGTCCCATTGGTGTGTGTTCTCCTCTGGCAAGTTTTGGTTATTATGGTTGTTTTTATTTTTACAGAACTATCAAATATTAAGTATGCTCACATATGAGATTTCCTACCTATCATCTTTCTCAGGCATTTTAGAATATTGGTAATTTAACTCTCAGTTAAATTCAAGATTTAACGAAGTGTTGGTCAGGATTTTTCCATAAGTCAAATGACATTAATAAGAATTTTCTTTCTCTTTGCCCTGTGGGCCTTTTTTATATTTAAAAATATGATAAACATTTATATAGTCTATTTTCATTATTCCTGGGTTCTACCTTTGTGAATTTGCTTACTAAAATTTAACTGTAATTCTCAAATCAATACTTGTGGCATTTTTATGGACATTTGTGGACAGGTACAGTGCAGCAAAACCTTTGAGGGGTCTGACTGGCATATTTCTAGCTGAGGACAACCAATACAATGCCCTGCCTTACAGTTTCAACTCTCATACTGTAATCAAGTGTTCTTTTTGTGTCTATTTAATGCCACATTATTATTATTTTTTGTGCTTATTAGTAATTTTGCTATTTAAAATGGTATTGAGGTGCTGTCCAGTGTTCTTAAGTTCAAAGATGGCTATCATATGCATTATAGAGAAAAATATGTGTTGGATGGGCTTTGTTTGGACATGAGTGAAAGTGCTATAGGCCATGCAGTTTAATGTTAATAGATTAACAATATATATTAAAATAAGATGTCTTTAAAAAGAAATGTAGGGCAGCCCCGGTGGTGCAGCGGTTTAGCGCCGTCTGCAGCCCAGGGCGTGATCCTGGAGACCCTGGATCGAGTCCCATGTCGGGCTCCCTGCGTGGAGCCTGCTTCTCCCTCTGCCTCTCTCTCTCTCTCTCTCTCTCTCTCTCTGTGTCTCTATGAATAAATAAATAGAATCTTTAAAAAAAAAAAGAAATGTAAATGAGCTAGGGAAAATAAACATACAAAAGGAGGTATAGGGCCTACTCTGGAGTATGGGTACTGGAAACAACCCAGATATTTAAATGAGACCCAGGAGAAAATGTGTCCTAGGAAAAACTTCGTAACTATAAATTGTCTGATATTTATAAAGCTTTAAATTTAGCTTTAAACTATCTCATCTCTTTTTGCATCAATATGATCTATCATTACTCTGTCTATGAAAACATAATATATATACATATACATATATATATTTTATGGAGAAAGGTAAAATCATCAGGGTCTCTACAATTTATCATTAAAATGTCTGGCATTCAAGAAAAATTGCAAAACACGGCAAAAGACATGAACTGAAAATAAAAATTAAACAGTAAAAATCAAAAAAAAAAAAAGTAAAAATCAGAAAATATAAACAGACTCACAGGTGATCCAGATATTAGTTATCAGATACAGGTTACAAATTAATTAATAGAAAGTACATATTGATTACTTTGTAATTTCAAGAAAACCGATGACAAAATTGAGAATATCTGGGAAAACTGAGGTTTTATAAAGAATTGTCATCTAGAATTCTAGAAATTGCTGAAATACAATTATTAAAGTTAAGAACTTAGGGGCAACTGGGTAGCTTAGTCAGTCTGACTTGGTTTTGGCTCAGATCATGATCTCATGGCTTGTGGGACTGAGTCCCAGCACCTGTCAAGTTCCATGCTCAGCAGGGAGTCTGCTTAAAGATTCCCTCTGCCTCCCTCCTCTCTTTCTCTCTCTCTCACTCACTCTCAAATTAATAAATAAATGTCAAAAAAATAGGAACTTAATAAATGAGCTTAATAACAGATTAAACTAGTAGAACAGGATTAATAAACTAGAAGGTGGAGTTGTAGAAAATATGCAGAATAAGACAGAGAAAAGAATTGGAATAAAGCACAAAAAACTATATGAAACATCAGAAATGATGAAAAGTTCAAAATAAGTATACGTGGGGTTTCAGAAGGATAGAGACATAATTTGAAAAATAAAAGTATAAAAATGATAAAATGCATCAAGCCTCGAAGTCATGAAGCCAAACAGATTACGGAAAGAATGAATACAAAGAAACCATATTTAAACACATCATAGTAAAACGATTGGAGAGCAAAAATGAGAAGAAATATCCAGTGCAGTGCAAATGAAATGAAATAAAAAGGATACATGGCTTTTAAAGAAGCGAAAAGTAAACTGAGAGCTGACTTTATAATAGAAATGATAGAGGAAAGAAAATAATGTAGTGATATGTTTTAAATTCTGAAAGAAAATAACTACCAACATAAAGCTTATAACCAATAGCAGCATCCTTGAAAAATAAAGTTATAATACAAATATTGTCAGACCGGGATGCCTGGGTGGCTCAGCAGTTGAGTGCCTGCCTTCGGTCCAAGGTGTGATCTTGGAGTACAGGATAGAGTCCCACATAGGGCTCCCTGCAAGAAGTCTGCTTCTCCCTCTGCTTGTGTCTCTGCCTCTCTCTCTATGTCTCTCATGAATAAATAAAATCTTTAAAAATATATACATTTTTTTCAGACAAAAATAAGAAAATTTCCTGCCAGTAGCCCTGCATTAAAGAATTGTCTTTTTTAGACAACGTAAATAAAGTGATTGATCTCTGATGGACATACCAGAAAAGGAAACAACGAGAAACAAGATAAAAGTTAAAATAAATCCAAATAAATACCAAATGTTTATAATGTTAACAATAATGTTTTTGAAGTTTTTAAATACATGTGATATTAAAAAGAATATTAAAAATAACTGATAATGCTAACGAATTCCAACGAAAGCCACAGTGAGATACCACTACAGCTCATTAGAATGGCTAAAATGAAGGAAAGAAAGAGGGCAGTGGAGACAGAGAGAGAATAATATGGGAACAGAAAAGGAATAACAAGTATTGGCAAGGATATTAGAGAGTGGATTTCTCATATAATGCTGCTGAGAGTATAAATTGATGATTGGTAATATTAATTTGGAAAACTGGCCATCAGTATTGATTATGAGCTTATGTAAACCACATGATGTAGAAATCTTACTTCAGGATATAATACCAAGTGTGTGTGCGTGTGTGTGTGTGTGTGTGTGTATGTGCACACATACCCTAGGACAATATAAAAGAATGTCTAGAACACTATTCCAAAAATCCAATATTCAAATGATTGCCATCTGTGCTAGGACTGGTTAAACGTCCATCAAGGTTAGAATAGATTTCTATTATTTATTTTATTTTTTAAAAAAATTTCTTTATTCATGAGAGACACACAGAGAGAGGCAAAGACATGGAGAAAGGGAGAAGCAGGCTCCCTACTGGGGAGCCGGATGCAGGACTTGACCCCAGGACCCTGGGATCACGACCTGAGTGAAAGGCAGGCTCTCAACCACCTTGCCATCCAGGTGCCCCAAGGTTAGAATAGATTTAAAAGTGTGTGCAGCAATAAACATTTACAAAACACTGTTACAAAACTAGGGACATGTATCTCCCAAATATAATGAATGTTAAATAGAGACTCAGAGTACTTTCCATGTGACATAATTTACATGATATTTTAAAATATATAAAAAGCAAACTATTCTCTCATGAAGAAGTGAGTAGTATATATATTTTAGGGAGCATAATGAGAGGGAGAGGGCACATCGGTAGTTTCTGGGTATTTGGTAATATCTGACACAGTGATTTGGGTGATACTGAATGTTGCGAAGTAAAATCCATTGATCTGTAAATGTAAAATTTGTGCACTTTTCTTCCTTATACTTAGACATGAAAAGCCCACATAAAAATATCTATTTCTACTAAGAATTATTTAAAATTATATTAGCTTGTATTTAGGAAACTTATGTTTTAAAGGTAGCTCCTTAACTTATTGCATGATATTGAGAAATGAATCAGTATCACGTAGGTGTGTGTGTGTTGTTAGTGTCACTTATGTTTAATTTGTAAAATACAGTATGGCACTATAAAATCACTCAGTTCTTCTCCTGTTTTAGAATACTTTAACATCTTGCATGTGACTATATATAACAATACTTGTTTAAGATACATATGTCAAATTTCAAAACAAAATATTTGAAAATCCAAGCGTATACTTCAAAGAAAAAATAGTGCAATTATATCGATTAATAATCTCAAGATTCATCATTGATAACAATGATTGTATTTATATCTAGTACCTTAATTAGGAAGAACTTGCACCATTTTAGAAAAATGGATGCTGGGATCCCTGGGTGGCGGAGCGGTTTGGCGCCTGCCTTTGGCCCAGGGCGCGATCCTGGAGACCCGGAATCGAGTCCCACGTCGGGCTCCCGGTGCATGGATCCTGCTTCTCCCTCTGCCTGTGTCTCTGCCACTCTCTCTCTCTCTCTCTCTGTGTGTGACTATCATAAATAAAAATAAATAAATAAATAAAAATAAATAAAACTTTAAAAAAAATGGATGCTGTAAAACAAGAAACTATGTTCATATTGTTCTTGAGACATAAGTAATTTACTTGGTAAAATTGTCTTTAACCACTCTGTCCCAGTCTACATTTCAGTTGATGAATCATATTATGTATGACACACAAGTGACGATCACATTTTTATAAAACCAGATGGTAATTGCCAATTACTAACTGAGAAGTTGTCAGGCCATTGAAACAAATGAGGGAATGAAATGAAAGGTAGAAATCTAGGAAATAAGGAACATGGGGAAGTTGGTTAAGTGTCTGTCTTGGGCTTAGGTCATGGTCCCAGGGTCCTGGGATGGAGCCCCGCATTGGGCTCCCCACTCAGTGGGGATCCTGCTTCTCCCTCTCCCTCTGCCTGCCTCTGCCTGTCTGCTTGTGCTCTCTCTTTCTCCCTCTCCATCAAATAAATAATAACATCTTAAAAAAAGAAATGAGGAACAAAGAGAAGGCCCTTTGTGAATTCTCACACCAACAGGTGGAATCCAGTTACAGATAAACCAAATTTTAAAATATTAACAATAGAGGAAAAATTAAAAATGAAATATCAACAATAAGGGAAAATTGATTTTTTTTACCTATTTGAAACTCTTGATCAAACAAGATAAACAAATTTTTATCCAGGGATTTGACTATTGTCATAGGCTGTCATGAATTTCAATCATGATCTTACCCTATCATTAAAAATATTCCAAAAATTATAGAGTAAAGCAGTTAGTTTTAATTTCTCATTAGTCAAAAATAGGCAGCCTATACAACCATGAGAACAGAGTGTGTTATCCATATAGACCTGAAAAGCTATTAAAAGCCCAAATGTGACTACTGCTAAATTGTTCCTTAACCTACTTACAAACTTAGCAGAAAGCACAACGCTCCTGGTTCAGAGACAGAGAACTTTATTACTCATGGCAGAGTAAGCAGGATACTTATTACATTGTTTGTGCTGAGAACAAAATCCTGGAAAATGCATTCCTGGCATAGTCAACAAGAAAGTTCAGAGATGCTCAGGGCCCGTTGTCTCTCCCAACAAGTCTGCATAGGCTTCCCAAAACATAATAGGTTTAACTCTGTTGTACTGTTTGCACTGTATTGTCCTTTTTATGCATTATAATTATTTTCTACCAACTAGGCTGAAAAAGTTGTAAGAAGAGTCCACTCGTTTTTGTGACCTTAGCATCTATGGACATTAAAATAAACTCGGCATTTCCTCTGCTTCTCTATAGCTACATAGCGTATGGCCATGAATTTAGTACCTTAAAGCAATAGCTATATCATTAACTCATGATTTCTGTGATCAGGATATCAAAAAGGACTTGTCTGAGCAGATCTGGCTCAGGATCTCTCAGAAGGTTGTAGCCAGATGGCTGCTACGGATAGAAATCTGTGAGCTGGGAGATGGGGGGCTATCTGGGTGTTATTCTCAATCCATGTAGCATTGGGGGTTTTCTATCTGGTCTCCCTGCAGGAGCAATTGTGGTTCTTCAAGGCAATGTTGTCTCAAGGGACTCACACTCAGTGCTCCAAAGGAAGACAGAGACATTTTTTTTTCTTCTCAGTTACTTAGTTTCAGAAATCACTTCCTTCATGTTCAGTGGCCTATTGAGATATAGGAAGAGAACATAGGACCCCTCATAGAAGGGCAGGAATATCAAGATCACATATTTCAGGAGAGAAGATATTGTGGCCATGTTGGAAAAATTACAAATGGCTATATTGTTTTAGACATTATTATTGAAAGAAAAAAAAATAGAAGAAAGGAAGGGAAGTGTGATATTGTGATTCAAAATAAGAAACACATATTTGGTGTTCATTTCCATTTCTGGCACAGAGTTCCTGAAACTCTTTGAATTTGTTGAGTGATAAAGGCCTCTTAATATGCATAACAAATGCTCTTCAACCACACTTGCTATGTTAAGGAGGTGACTTTTGGAAGATACCTAAGAATGAGGGCTGGTTGCCAGGGGAATCAACAAGATGATGAAAAGATTAGAATTTTCAATCCCACCCCTTGATCTCCAGGGAAGGAAGGGACCTGGAAGCTCAATTGACCACCAATGGCCAATGATTTAATCACTTGTGCCTACATAACAAAGCCTCTGTTAAAACTTAAAACGATGGGCTTTGGAGAGCTTAGAGTTTTGTGAACCAGATGATTCCGTGTGCCTCCATGCTGGGCCCAAACTCCACAGAGACAGAAGTTCCTTCACTCAGTACCTCACCACATCTATCTCCCCATCTAGCTATTGTTTCCTATCCTTTAATATCCTTCTTAATAAACCAGTAATCTAGAGAGTAAACTGGTTTCCTGAGTCTTGTGAGCTGTTCTAGCATATTAATCAATCCCAAGCAAGAGGCCGTGGTAATCTCTGATTTTAGCCATTTGCTCAGAAGCACAGGTGACAACCTGGCATCTGAAGTAGAGGGCAGTCTTGTGGGACCAAGTGCTTAATCTGTTGAATGTGACACTGTCTGGGTAGCAGGTAGCATCAGAATTGAGCAGAATTGTAGGACACCCAGCTGATGCTAGAGAATTGCTTGGTGGCGCACAAGATACTCCCTCCACCTCAATGCATTAGAATGACGGTGCAAAACTTACAAAAGAAAAGGAAAGATGACAGAGAAGGAAGGAAGAACGGACAAGAGTACAGCCTAAAGATCATAGAAATATAGTTATAGTAACAAGGCAAAAAAGTACAAAACGTATAGATATTGTGGATGCCTACATTTAATTGTTGTATTCATATGTTAAGAGTACTATCGTCAATTAAGTTTGTAGCAAATGAAGGAACTAATGGATGCATAGAAGATTGAGAAAAATTGGGATCCCTGGGTGGTGCAGCGGTTTGGCGCCTGCCTTTGGCCCAGGGCGCGATCCTGGACACCCGGGATCGAGTCCCACGTCAGGCTCCCGGTGCATGGAGCCTGCTTCTCCCTCTGCCTGTGTCTCTGCCTCTCTCTCTCTCTCTCTGTGACTATCATAAATAAATAAAAATTTAAAAAAAAGAAGATTGAGAAAAATTTTGAAATCTGATTGAATGGTTTAAAAATAACAATAAAATAGGAGTCTCCTAATTCTAAAATAAATGCATACATCTTAAAGTTGTTTTACATTTCCTTGCAGCCATTGGCAGCACGGTATTATTTCCTTCTTACCAAACACTGATACTAACTAGTAGTTCGAATTAAACAAAACAAAACAAAGTTCTTTTATTAGGAATACTGATAAAAATGAAGAATGAGCAAAAGATGGAAAGCATAAATGAAGGAAGTAATTAATTAAATAGGTGGGGACACACAATTTTTAATTTCAATTGGTTAACAGCGGAGGCTTTTCTCTCACAGGAACATGGATTTTCGTGATTCCAATTGCCTTTATTTCTGAAAAGGGGAATTTGTGGATTTTCAAATACATTTTTGAGTCCTTGAAAAACATCAGAGCTATCCCTTAAAATGGATACTGTGTCTTATATCATTGTTGGTCAGTGGGCTTTTTATTACTTTTTGTTTGACCTTGGCATCATTTCCCGAGAAGTTTCTACTGCTGTAGGCTGATAGGCAATTTACTTACATGTAACGTGACTCCTCCGCTTGGCTCCATAATCGTCAACCTCTTTGAATGCTACCTGGAAACTTCTCAAGTGGGTGTGAGTGACAGGTCTGCTGATAATGGAGGTCATGCCACGTGGCGATGAGGGGTTCTGACTTTGCAGTCCTTGATGCAGCTGCTGCCTGTCAATTGTTCTTTCTGCCTTTATTGCTGAGGGGCGGGGGGGGGGCTGTGTATATAAGGAGATAATAACATTACCTTGGAATATTTTATGACAATACATTAGACTACAGTTATGTCTATGTTTCAAGTTTGTTCCTTTCCCTATGCAAACAATTTCAAGCCATTTAATTGGTTTTTCGGTCAGCACATAGTCTTAAAAAACTAATCCGAGAATGATCCTTTATAGAAATAATATTTACTGAGTTTTATAAGATATCACTTTTCTCCTTCCCTTTTAAGTCGCTTTCATATTCCCTATATCCCCAGATGTGATAATAATCATAAATACTCTGATTTAGATGTTCTTTCTTAAATGGACTTTGCTGTAAGGTGCATCTAGGTATCGTTAGGTGATTCTTAAGGCAGCGCTCTTTATGTAGTAAACAAAATACTAATTTGACATCCTTGACTCTCTCAGTATTTCTCTCTTCACCATCTGTTTTTCTGAACTGAACTTCTTTATTATCATGGGAGTTATCATGTTATCTTCTGCATCAGGACATTCAAGACATCCTTCTTATTTTCTGGAATAAATCTTACCCCCTGACTCTGCATGGTACCTAAATACTCCTTCCTCATATGCTAACGGTTCTCTTCCAAAACATTATTTCTCTGAAGACTGACATTCCTAGCTGTATAGCTTCTAGTCCATGGTTCCATAGAAATTCAAAAATACTCCTACACACGACTTCCCTCGCCAACACTTCACTTGACTATCTTACCTTCTAGACTATAAACGTAATGGGTGGCTCTGGTTGAACGTCTGCCTTTGGCTCAGGACCTGATCCCAGGGTCCAGGGAGCCCGCTTCTCCCTCTGCCTATGTCTCTGCCTCTGTGTGTCTCTCATGAAAAATTAAAATAAAATAAAATAAAATAAAATAAAATAAAATAAAATAAAATAAAATAAAATAAAATAAAATAAAATAAATTGTTAAATAAAAAAAAAAAACCCTTAGTGAGGACAGAGACCATTTGCCTCATTACCACAGTGCCTAACCCATTACAAGTGCTCAATAGAGAATATATGAATACATTTGAGCTCAATTTTAATCCTGCTTCCTAGCTTGTACCAACATTCTGAAAAAGTGCTCCCTGAAGAGAGAAGTTAAGGAAGAGAAAATGTAAAAAAAAAAAAAAAAAAAGAGAGAGAGAGAGAGAGAGAGATGTCAGAGTGGAAGGGAAGGTAGAAATGAGAAATACTCAGGGAGAGAGCAATAAGACAAGTATGGCGTGATCTGTTCTCTATATAAAAGAGATGAGCTAAAATAAGAGTGACTGAAAGGACCGTTCAGTTTCCAATGAGAAATCTGCACTTAATGAGACTAATACCAAAGATATATATATATATTTTTTAATTTTGCAAGGTGCTCTTACATACCCTATCTAATTTGTTCGTATACAAGCAACATAAATGAGTTTCATGTTTCTACCCCTGTGATAAGTGTTAGAGGTGAGAGAGGGAGTCTGTTTTGTGTGAATGGAGGTCTTGGTCCTTGGATGCCCCACCACAAATTTACCTGGGGGATCTGCACTCCAATTAGGAGAGCAACGAGAAGTAAAAAGGTTATTAAAGTGAAAGCACACTCCCAAGGTGGGAAACCTGTCAGGTTCTGTGAGGTAGAACCTGCCCCTAGGTTGTTTTGGACTTGGATATTATTGGGTCTCTCTGGGCTGGAAGGAGCTGTGGTGGACAGCAAATATATTATAATGAGTCTAGGGGCTACCCTTGGTCAGAGGTGGAAAAGGGGAAACTATGCTCTACACTTGTGGCCGTCCATCCATTCTTGATATATGTCAGCCCCAAGATCTCAGAAGCCACAAAATCAGGATGTTGAGCCCCCAGGGTTATAACGTGTGGCTCTTTTTTACCAAGGTTCCTGCTTCCTGCTCACCCCCTCCAAGGACTTGGGGCTCTGCCTCAGGGCATTCCTCGCATTGCTCCTGTCTAGCTGCTACCTAAAAGTGTCTCTGAGGCCGTCCCATGCTTGTGGAAAACCATTCCTGGTTATCTCCTGAGTCCATCCTCTCCTGCCGGTCACCATTTTCTTCTGCTTTGATCAGCTATTTACCCTATTTCTATTAGAAGTTTCAAATAGCTTCCACATCTCTCCTCACTTGCTTTCTTGGCCACTCCATATCCTCCGAAGGGCTTCCAGAGGGTTCCTCTAAAATTTAAAATTTATCATTCCACCCAGCTTTAAATCATTCTGTGACTTCCCATCACACTCAGGTAAAGGTTGAGTATAATTTGTTGCCTGTCTTATTTATATTCCTTTTTCCATTATGCCTCCCTCTTCTCCCAACACTTTTTGATTATTTATAGATGCTTGAGAATGACCTTCTCTCATACTCCTCTGGGCCTTAATAGGAGTTTCTGCTGTCTAGCATGACTTTCTCCCATATTCTGTACTTGGTTAAATGCCTCTTATGCTCAAACATGCAATTCAAGTGTCATCTCAGCTCAGGAGTCTTTCGTAATAATCCCTTTAACTGAATGAGTCCCCTTTCTTCTTTAGTTTCCCAAAATATGTCCATTATATCCTGCATTATTGTATTTTTGCTTCTTACTACAATATTCCACTCTGATACTACAGACCTTTACTGAGGACACAGATAATTCACTGATCATATACATATTCTGAATACTTAAATCTCTACCTGGTTGAGCATATTTATCACAGAATATGGGCTACACACTAGTTTTAATCCAAGGCAAATGATAAATATCCATTTTGGTGTTCCTTAAGCAAAAGCTATCTCTTTAAGAAGTGAATTTAAATGGTCAATGGAATCCAAGTAAAATCTGAACAAATAGGAACTTGGAATGCCATTTTTCATTTGTGTCTGTTTTATTTCCCTCCCTTTTCCCCTTTACTTCTCGGGACTTTAGTGCTTCGGGGGGCAGATGGTCACTGCAAAGCTCCCAGTTCATACCCCTTCACTGGTATTGACAATAATTTATTTGCTTTTCTGAATTTCAATTCCAAATTTCTATGGCAAGAATGACTATCAAGATTTCAGAGATTAAACCATTTGTCACATGGTCACTTTTTGGTCAATTTCTGGTGTTCAGGCAAATTCAAGTAGAATTAATTGGATAGAATCATTCTTGTCCGCTCCAACAGCTTTTTTAAAGAAAAAGGATTATTGTAAACTGAGTAAATAACTTTACATTGATTTCTCTTCTCTGCACTTTCCCTTTTTGGAGGTGTTCTTTTGGTTCTTTTATTGTTTATTGTTTGCTAGATTCTTCTTCAAGTATTTTTCTCAGATAGAGTGAGTGGTATATTTTCTTTGTGTATACAAGTGAAGTCCTTTCACTTTGTTAAATGAATTATATCATTGTTGCATGGAGGATTCTGTGGGGCAGCTCTTTTCAGTAAATATTATTAGCCATCTTTGGGTTCCAGTGTTGGTGAAAAGATACGAAATTTACTTGTGAGGTAGTTTATTTTATTCTAAGTGAGAGCCTTTACAAATGTCTTTTAATTTTTGAATTTCTCAAAGTTTGTGCTGTTGTGTCATCAATTCTACCCAGCATAAGGTCATCATTTGCATATTTAGATCTTTATTTATCTTAGGGATGTTATTTTCCTTTTGTTGGAAAAATTATTCTCTCACATTCATTTCTTTTTCTCTTCCTATTATTTGTATATTTCCTGGATTCACCTGTCATTTCTCTAATTTTTTCTCTACAATTCATAATCCTCATGTCTTTGATTTTTCCCTCCTGCTTGTCATGGTTGTTTCTACTTGACAACCAAAGTCTCCAATTTAAGCCCCAACTACGATAATTCTCCACCAACTACCAATAATTTTTGTGGAAAAAATCACATTTTTTATGTAATATATAAAGATTGTAATTTGTGTTTAATTAAATGGAATTTTTAGAAAATATGCTTTGTTTTTGTTTTTGTTTTTGTTTTTTTTGCTTTTCTCATTTAATATTTCCATGTGGAAAATACTAGAAACTTTAGTAGTCATCAGTTAGGTGTTTCTGTGTTTTTGCTTAGGGTTGCGTAAAATACCTTGATTTAAGTATACCTCAATCCGCTGAACTGTTTGCCTGCCATGAGTAAATTATTTATTTCTCAACTTTGGTTCATTCCTTTTAAATAGGAAAGTGTCTGGGTAAATTTCAAAATGGCTTTGAAGTGGGCCAGAGAGTTCTGTTGAATACGTTATTAGGCAATTAAAACATATTTAAACAGACATGTGAAAATGTTCTTTCTGCCTTTATATTTGTCCAAAACTGTATCAAAATGATCTGTTTTTATGGATAGAGTGAAAACACCATCCCTAAATCAAGAAGAAGAAAAAAATAAAAGGTCAGAGATAAATCAGAATTAAATCAGTTAAATGTGTAGTGCAGAACAAATGACGCAGCCCAGAAAATTAACCCCAGAAAAAAATAAAAAAAGAGTCAATGAACATCAAAGTTCATAACTGGGAATCGTGATTAAAATCACAAGCCATTCATAATGAAGATCCCACAAGACAAAAGGTCAAATTTGTCTAATGCCTCAGTTTATATATTCTTGAAGGAAATTGCTAAATATATTTATCAGGATTAATTGTAGACTCTTCATTCTTATTCTTAAAGTGGTCAGATGCCAGACTAATGCAAGTAATAATTGACCTAAGTATTCAGTTTTGTTTAGCTTAAATTGTTACATTGTAATTTTTATTAAATTTGACCAGAGGCTTTGCAAGTGTCAAACATAAATAAAAGAAGGAGAAAATTTAAGAAAAGAATGTACACTAAAATTCTCAATTCCTTCTGTGCATAAAAAATAATTATTGTGCCTTTTTATTTTTTTTTTCTTTTTATTTTTTTATTTTTTTTTTGTGCCTTTTTATTTTAATAGGCTGAAATAAATAATATCTTTGAGAAGTGGAATATCAGTGCATCCTGTTATAATGTGATAACTAATGTTTGCAGGTTTTTGTTTTTTTTTTAATTTCATCCCAATTGAACTAGACTAAAATAAAAAATCCTTTTGTAAAGTTCATTTTATGGGTTGGAAGATGAATTTTGGATCAAATTCAATTAAAAATACTATGCATCCCAATTTTAGTCCACCAAGATTGCATTGATATATGTGCACATATGTTTGCATGCTAATGTCAGATGTATAATTCCATTTATTTATATGTATATTTAGCATAATTTAGTGTATTTTTTAGTGTACTAAAATTTTTCATGTAATTCAATTTTATTCAATCTTGGCTTTCATGCTGTGTTAAAAAATAAAATAAGAATAAGGTATTTGTCTTTCATAATTGAAAATTAGGCAGGAGAATTACAGGTATCTTTGGTTGCAAATGTGGCTGTGACTAAAAAAATGAATGACATTTGCTGATACAACGGGGATTATATCTGTGGCCCTTAGGTCAAATCCTGCTGGCTGCCTATTATCATATGTCTTGAAAACTATTGCTTTCACACATATTTTTAAAAAATGGAAAGAAGAATACTACTTCATGATATGTAAAAATTATATGAAATATAAATTTCAGTGCCCGTAAATAAAGATTTACTGGAACACAGCCACCTTCATTTATATTTTCTTTGGTTGCTTCCATGGTACAACCACAGAATTGAGTAGCTACTACAAAGGATGTGTGGCTTGCAAACTTACAAATATTTACTATCTGATCCTTTACAGGAAAAGTTTGCTGACTCTTATGATACAACATACACTTTTTACAACCAAAATTATATTTAATTTTAAATGTAAATTTAAAACACAGCTTTCATTTGAGTATTGCTAACTATTAACTATGTCTTACATTTCTTTTTCTCAATATGAATTTTGAAATGACTGGATGAAAACAAATTGCATGTACAACAAATGTGGATTTTCAAAGCAAATTAAAAAATATAATAAACTGGATTTTTAAAAAAAAATATATGTTGATTATAACTTGTGGCCTTAATAGAACTGAGTAATAATGCTGGAATCAATCCATTTTCAAGTGAGAAAATGTTTATCCCATGCATATCATATTCAGGACATAGAAAATTCTGTGGAGCATAAATGAATAAGACACAGTTCCTGCCACAAGGTTGTTCAATTCTAGTAAAAAAGATTGGATGAATGTGATTAATTAATATAATACAAAAATCAAAATAAGAAATATATTTAAGAAAACACCAGTACTGGGAAATTCAGAGCCTATTTCTTTCTGTTTTATGGGTTTATTACATATGCTTTTGATGAACAGGTTCTGTATAAACAAAAGTATTAAAAAATCACCTTTCTGACTCATGTTTAAGAAAAAAAATATTACCCAGGGGGTCATGTAGTTTGTATTGAAATAAAGATTTTAAGAATCCATATCTCTAGTGACTTTTACAAATACTCGATTCTATATAAAGTAAATGGCTTGCAATCTTCACTTCTCCCTTCTTCTCAAGAATATGTCCTTGGAATAAAGGACAGTGGATGGTTTTAATGCTGGAAATTTATTGCTAATACTGCATTTTAATTACTATTCTTAATTTTTGGTTGACTTTTATTTAGTTGTTTAAAAAGGAAACAATTATACTACAATAAGTCTTCCTTATTCTTACCATTTCCTCCTCAAGGTAGAAGAAGGTTTTCAACTTTCTTAAAATAATGAAACATGGGACGGCCGCGTGGCTCAGCGGTTGAGCATCTGCCTTCGGCCCAGGGCGTGATCCTGGGGACCTGGGATCGAGTTTCACGTGGAGCTCCCTGCATGGAGCCTGCTTCTCCCTCTGCCTATGTTTCTGCCTCTCTTTCTCTCTATCTCTCTGCATATCTCATGAATAAATAAATAAATATTTTTAAAAATAATAATAATGATACAATATAATGCAAAATTAGAGGTATCACTAGTCTTGTTTTGACTTCTGCCACATAATTTTTACTTATTTATTTATTTAATATTTCATTTACATTTTTACTTATGTAAAGGAGAGTTCATTTTTGTCATAACCATAACGTGATATCACAGTCATGAGACTAGGGCTGTATCTGTTGTCCTGAGTGTGATTCTGTACTTCTTCCTGTGTCTCACAAATTAGAGATATAAGAAAATATGAAGAGGGATAACATCACTTCTCTGTTTTTCTTTTTCCTGTTCTTCTTTTTCTTTCTTTTGAGGGGGGAGAGGTGGAAAGAGAGGGAGAGATATAGTCTTAAGCAGGCTCCATGCCCAGCTCTGAGCCCCACCTAAGGCTCAATAGCACGACCCTGAGATCATGACTGGAGTTGAAATCAAGAGTCTTTCACTTAACAGACTGAGCCACCCAGGCACCCACACTTCCCTGTTTTTCCAACGAAAGGTAAATTAATTCTCATTTGTTTCTTAAATTCTGGAAGTATATATGAAAATGGCCTTTATTTTATTATTCCAAACAGCTAAATTGGTCTCTTGAGTATTAATAGAATAAATCTCTGAGCCACATCTCTTCTTTTATAATTTCAAAAGTGGGTATAATAAAATGCATTTGGGTCTATATGAAATTTAGAAAGCATTAAAGGCTATATTTAGATGGAAAGCATTTAATATTTAATGTTAGGAATATTTAAAATAAAAGATTAAGCAACAAATCTTATTAATTGAATATCCAGACTTTAAGAATCCATAAGAATGTATCAAATTATAAAGTTTTAATAAAGAGATACTTGAATCCAGACTATGTTATTTAAAAACTAAATCACCTTGAGTATATTATTAATTAATTAGAGGTTTTGTTTCCTCATCCCTGAAAATGTAGGTGCTATCTATTGAAGAAGACTGTCATAACAAAATAATGTAGAGAAATGCTTGGCAAGCAGAAGGCGTTCGATCAAACTAATGATCTTACCTTTGCACCTTTTTCCAAATAAAAAAGCATAGAAATGCCTACACTTCAATGTGCACTGTGCGTCCACTTTTTACCTGGCATTTTATAGAAATGTTTTCATTATTTCCTTTAATTAAACCAGCTTGAACTAAATCGAGAGTTAATATTTTATTGTCTATGTGTGAAACAGTTTATTAAGCATATTAATAAGGTAAATGTAACGTTAGGACTCATATCAGTGAAGACAATATTGTAATATTAATCATCGTATCTAACTTTGAAAAGGTCCTTAGAGATCAGGTAACTTCCTAATTTACAGATGAATAATGGTAAAATGATCTCTCCAAAATCATTTTGCTAAATTGTTCTTATGCTTATGAATTTTACATTTATAGAAGGCATATCTTTTTTATCTTTGTGAGATTAAAAGGAAATAAATAGAAAAAAAAACAAGTTGGAAACTCAGTGAAACTGAAACAAAGGCATTGTTTGGTGTGCTTTTAAAAAGTTATCACAGAAAGAATATGTTTTTATCAACGATAGGTTTTCCTACCAGGTAAATTCTCCATTTGGTTTAGTAAACTAAGGTGCTCACATACTCAAAAAAGCAATGTTAAATATTTGCCAACACACTATTATACAAATGGGTTAAGATGGATGCTATAAAAAAATAAATTTAAAAAAAGGTAGATGCTATATATTGGCCCCATGTTTACTTCTTCAAGGTAGATTAAAAATAAAACTATTAGCTCAAAAGCCCAAACTCAAATGATTACATATCCAGTTGCTTTAGATCTAGCTAAAATAAGCAGGTGTTTAGACATTAAAACTTTCCTGCTTTGCAAGCCTCACAAACCACACCCAACACCTGCTAGCCATAGATAAGACACACCCTGGGACCAGGAAAGACCCCGGGGCCACTGCTGCCCTCTGGGACTCAGGAAGTCTTCACTGTGCTCCTGAGCAACAACATCAGGACATGTAAACTCCCTGTGTGATCCCTCCCCACCATACAATTCCAAGAGCTCCCAGACTTCTTCCCCTTCTGGTTGGTGGTGGCTCAAGTTGTTGCCTCTAGAAGGTCACAGGCTGTCAGGGATTGACCCTCACATGCAGCCTTTCCAAGTTGCCTCCAAACAAAGCTCATGATGTGCTATTGCACCTTTTACCTTGATCAGCCCTAAATTCCTCTAATTTGCCACAAGGCCAAACTTAAAAACACCAATCATTTCATTTATTGGATTAAAGGATGTTTAAAAATGTAAATGATATTTAACTGCATTTCTTTTTTTTTAATTTTTATTTATTATTTATGATAGTCACAGAGAGAGAGAGGCAGAGACATAGGCAGAGGGAGAAGCAGGCTCCATGCACCGGGAGCCCGACGTGGGATTCGATCCTGGTCTCCAGGATCTCGCCCTGGGCCAAAGGCAGGCTCCAAACCGCTGCGCCACCCAGGGATCCCTTGCATTTCTTAATATATGAAACTAACTAAACATAAAGAGTTGTAGGTCACATTCCCCCCCCCACCCCTTTTTCTGTGAACCAAATACTTTCTTGAAATTACTCAGATTTATTGTGAAAGTGAAAGAAAAACATTTGTTCTGATGCAACTGTTTTTGGAAACCAACAACGTACTTGTCTCATAAATAGTATTTTGAGGATTCAGAGAAACAACCCCTAACATATACTATACATAACATATATAACATGCATCCCACAATGTTTCTTATATAATTTTTCTTTTGAGAGAGTGAGTGAGAGAGAGAGTGGGGAGGAGGGGCAAGGTGCAGAGCCTGACATAGGGCTCGATCCCATGACCCTGAGATCATGACCTGAGCTGAAATTAAGAATCTGATGCTTAACTGAGTAAGCCACACAGGTGTCTCACTTTTATGGTTATTTTTAACCCTATCACTAACCCATTTGGTACATTTGAAGACTATTGAATTGGGAAATTCTATGATGATAAACAAAAGGAGGCACTTGCCTCCTTAAACCCCGAAATAACTCTTGCACTTTTTGAGTATCAGAAAAAAATCAGACTGAAAAAAGTCACATAAATTCCTTCTCCTTTTTTTATTATTATTATTATTTTTTAAATTCCTTCTCATTGCAGAAGTCTCACCATGCATGTTACCTCCTTCAGAAATTGTCCTTAAAACACTTCTCACTCCTTAAGTTCCTTCTTCATGTTTTCCATTGATTATAGCAGTTATTAAACATTTCTGAATTATCTGTTTTCCAGCTTTTCTCTCTCACTAATTGTTACTTTCAAGCAAGTCAATGGTCATTCTTTTTATTCTCATGATCTGTTACATTTCCTTTCATTGTTTCTTGCAGAGTACTGTTTTTCTTTTCTTTTCTTTTTTTTCTTTCCTTTTCTTTTCTTTTCTTTTCTTTTCTTTTTCTTTTTCTTTTCTTTTCTTTTTTTCTTTTCCTTTCCTTTCCTTTCCTTTCCTTTCCTTTCCTTTCCTTTTCTTTTCTTTTCTTTTCTTTTCTTTTTCTTTCTGGGTTAACAAACTGATTTTCTTCATTTATTCCTTTTCACAACTAAATTGAATCTAGTTTCTTAGAATAATTCTATACAAATATTCAATTACCAGGCAATTGGGCAAACACGATGCCCACTAGTGAGAGTGGATACATGGGAAACATATCAGAACATCCTAAATTTTTAGGAAAATTAAATTTAAATAAAAATTATAAGGCTTTATCTGTTATAGCTTTCAGTGAAGATTTTGGTACCAAGTTATGAGTCATAACAACTATGTCATTATTAGGGACATTGAATTAGTTAATGAATGTACCTAAAAAAGCAATAGTATAGGAATAATGTGACTTTGGAAGAGAATTGAATCACTAGAAAAATTTATAACCAAGGAGATCTATCTATCTATTATCTATCTATCTATCTATCTATCTATCTATCATCTATCTATCTATCTATCTATCTATCATCTATCTATCATCTATCTAACTATCTATCAGTAGTTTTTTTCTTCTGGATAATTACAGCCATCTTTTGACAAGTCTTTCTGGGTCTGAATTATTTAAAAGTCTTTTCATCTTTTCCTCCATAGCTAACTTTTCAAAACCTGGGTCACATATTTTTCCTTCCCAGTAACCTCTTATGACTCATCATTGATTATAGAGTTAAGTCCACGAAAGATGTTCCATGGCCAAGCTTTAGGATTCTAATTCATTACATAATTTTACCCACTAGATACGTGTTCAAAATTGTCACTTCTCTGTACATTGCTAGTGATGAAGTCTAACCATATCTTGGAGGCAAACAACTAACTTCTCCTATTTGGTTTTCAAGATATATGTATGTGAAAAACACATTTTAGATTTTAAATCGTTTAAAATGTGAATGTAATCTTTAATATCTAAAGACTCTATTTAGAATATGTGAACATTTGACAAAAAGGGGGTATATTTGGAATCTAGACTATTTCAGTTTTATTGGTTTGTTATGATCAAACACATGTATAGAAAATATTTAGTTGTAAATTTTCATATTAAAATATCTTTTATTGGTCATCCCAGGGTGGCTCAGCAGTTTATCGCCTGCCTTCGGCCCAGGGCATGATCCTGGGGCCCCAGGATCGAGTCCCACATCAGGCTCTCTGCATGGAGTCTGCTTCTCCCTTTGCCTGTGTCTCTGCCTCTCTCTCTCTCTCTCTCTCTCTCTCTCTCTGTGTCTCTCATGAATAAATAAATAAAATCTTTAAAAAATAAAATATCTTTTATTTAAATACTTCATCTTAGGGGTGCCTAGGTAGCTCAGTTGGTTAAGCATCTGACTCTTGATTTCAGCTCAGGTCATGATCTCAGAGTCCTGAGATCGAGACCCACATCAGGCTCTGCCTCAGTGGGAAGTCTGCTTGAAGATTTTCTTCCTCTGCCCCTCCTCCTGCTCACACTGTCTCTCAAATAAAGAAATAAATCTTTAAAAATAAATAAATAAAAATTTAATCTTAGGAAATTTTTCTTTTGTTTTGAAATATAGCCATGCATGCTTCAAATGGTTAAAAAAATCTATTTCAGGATTCCAAATACTGAACTATTTTTATGAAAAAAAAAAAAAACCTATTTGCCATAGAGATATACTTTAAAATTGATGTGTGTACATCTCTGCAAATTGAAAATGTCTACTTTAATGTTTAAAAAGAAATGTTCCAGAATCTGACAATATTTGCATTTGATTTTAACTAATGACCTAATTTTTCACTTCTGCAGTTAATGTCAGAATAATCCCGTCGCTGTGATTCATTGATAGAGACCTACTTAATCACATGATTATATTAATAATTTTTGTTACACTTCATACCTTACTGATTTTAAGAGGTCAACATTTATCATTCTGTATCTTGTTGGGCAACACTTCTCTGAGAAAAGCCAAAAATTGAATTGATTTCTCAACTTTATTAAGACATGAGCACACTGGTAATGTATAATCGGTCATGC
Source organism: Canis lupus baileyi (assembly GCF_048164855.1). Lineage (NCBI taxonomy): Eukaryota > Metazoa > Chordata > Mammalia > Carnivora > Canidae > Canis > Canis lupus. Next base: position 9,833,417 of record NC_132857.1, read on the forward strand.
CTGTCTCCCATTTGCATTTACCTCTCACTTTTTTGTTTTCTGTGCAGTTTGCAAAAAAGAAACCTGCACTTGCTGTGGATGTTGACAGGTTAGAAATCACCTAATAGATGTTCTAAATGGCTGAGATTTGAAGATATCTGGAAAGACTTACATAAGAGAAATGGTTGAAGGGATCAGAGAAGTTTGAACTGAAAAGGGAATAAAGGAGATTTGGTAATTTTTGCAAATATTTGAGAACCAGGAATTCGGAATAGTGTTATATCTTTGATGTGCAGTTACAGATGTACTTTAGCCAAGTCAGTGCCTAGGGGGCGAACCAATAGAATTGGGAGAAATATCTCAAGGAGATGCTGAGTTGCAGAGAAACAGTATGCCCCAAGGACGAGAGTTTCCTAAACTTGAGTGTGCATACAAATCACCTGGCTGTCTTGTCAAAATGATGACTGTGACTCAGCTGGTCATGAGTAGGACCTGAGATTCTGAATTATGAAAAGCTCTTAGATGTTATAAATATTCCTGTTCCAGAAAGACCACTGAGTGGTGAGACATTAGGTCACTATCAAAGAATGACCATCTATTTTCACCTGATAATAGGGGCAGGAAAAGAAGTACTTAGAGATTAGCCCTCTGTTGAAGTCTGCTCAGGAGGAAAGTTTGACTGAGGAGGACACCTGGAGAGCTTCTGGGGAAGCTTGAGGCTTACTACAAAGGCTCATAATCAGGAGAAACCTAGGACTTGTTGGATTCTGATTGGTGAGATGAAGGAGTACCTAGGATCCAAGTTCACGAAGGTTATTTTGGGAATAGACTGTAATTGAGGTTTAACTTTGCTATTGATCCAAAGAAGCCAGATATCCGGGCAAATACAGAAAAAAGCAGTGCACAGAGGCTCTGACAAGTCAAGTGAAATGCACACGTGATCTTGGATAAAAGTCAGGTGGCATCACTATTGGATGAAAATAAAAGTGATGAGGAGACACCTCAGAAATAAAATGTCCCTGATGATAAATGGCAGTATCTAAACTTTGGAGCATCTAACAAATCGATTAATTGATTTCTTCCCCCACAGCACGTGCACACACACACACACACACACACACACACACACACACACTAGAGCATTTTGTTAAATGAATTATATTACTACTTGTCTTGGTATTAGAACATATCAAAGTCGTGAAAGCAATAGAATTAGGATCAGTAGACAGAAAAAAAACGTAAATTAAGCTCACTGTAAGAAATTCTTTTCTTAAAACATAATGAGGGGCATCTGAGAGGCTCAGTCGGTTGCGCGTCCAATTCTTGATTTTGGCTCAGGTCATGATCCCAGGGTCATGAGATCCAGCCCCACATGGAGCCCTGCATCTGACTCCTGTCTAAGGGGGCAATCTGCCAGAGATTCTTTTCCTCCACTCCTCCCTCCTGAATGTTCTCTCTCTCTTAAATAAATAAATAAATAAATAAATAAATAAATAAATAAATAAGAAATAAGGAAAAAAACCATAATGAGTGTGCTTAACAACAAAACAACAACAAAAATCGTAGTGGATGGCCTTACATTATGGTACATACTGCCATTTTTGAAAACCATGGAGCCATTCTACCTACCCTTCATGAATATGACAGGGGGTTCTTCTCTTAGATTAAAAGAAGAATCTTCAAAATTCTTTTTAAGCTACAATTTTCAAAATTCTTTTTAAGCTACAATTTTATAATACTAAGTGAAAGTTATGCATTGTGAAGTTTTATTTTTTTTTTATTTTATTTTTTTTTAATTTATTTATGATAGTCACAGAGAGAGAGAGAAAGAGAGAGAGAGAGAGAGAGAGAGGCAGAGACACAGGCAGAGGGAGAAGCAGGCTCCATGCACCGGGAGCCTGATGTGGGATTCGATCCCGGGTCTCCAGGATCGTGCCCTGGGCCAAAGGCAGGCGCCAAACCGCTGCGCCACCCAGGGATCCCAATTGTGAAGTTTTATATCATTTTATGGCACCCAACTGATCTCTACTCATGCACAGTGCCACCATAGTTCATATAAAATCACCTCTAAATTGAAAGGTAGTGACCGGGGAATGCTGGGTGGCTCAGCGGTTTAGCGTCTGCCTTCAGCCCAGGGCCTGATCCTGAAGTCCCAGGATTGAGTCCCACATCAGGCTCCCTGCATGGAACCTGACTCTCCCTCTGCCTGTGTCTCCGTCTCTCTCTCTCACTCTCTCTCTCATCTCTCATGAATAAATAAAGTCTTTAAAAAAAAACTTTGAAAGGTAGTGACCTTCCTATGGGATGTGAGTCACCTCAATGTTGATACTTTGCTGATGGGCGAAAGGCAATCTTAGCTTAACATTATCCCATCTCCCAGGATCCTATAAGTCTACCTTAACATATAAACATTCCTTTGGAAACTTCCTTTATCTCTATCCCCCCAAGATACATGTTAGGAATCATCCTTCAAGCATATGACCCACTGATACACATCTGAGGGATCTCAAGACTGAGTTTTTATTAAACAGTAATAAATGACTTTTTCTTAACAATAGCTAAGCCCTTTAGGGTCCTGGAGCCCTTGTTTCCAAAATACTGTGGAGGTTTGTGCATCCCTAACACCTCCCATCTTGAAGGTAGATAATAGGTCACTCTCCTCAGGACCCCAGTGCAGCTCTTCCTGCCCATGGGTCCATTCCCCATGCTTTAATAAGATTACCTTTTTGCATCAAAAACATCTCAAGAATTCTTTCTTAGCCATAGGCTCCAAACTCCAACATTTTCATGGGTACCAAATGTTGACATATTGTAAGTCAAAGCCTAGATCAAATGAAACATACACATTTTTGCATATAACCTAAAATCAAATGTGAATTGAAAGGATAATCTATTTTCTGCTATGATAGAAGCCTTACCATATATTTATTTGGAACAGGATTTATTGGCCTGGCCTCACATTTTATCCACACACATACTGAGTAAATGACACTATTGCAATTTCACCAATCTAAACACTCAACTGAAAACTGCCACAAAAGAGGTTATTGATGCTTTTCCTTTTTCTGACTTGTTTGGTTAATTCCCAGAGTTGTATGAAAAGAAAAATGTTGCTTATAATCTGAAATGACAGTTTGCGCCTTCATGTGGTTTTTTTTTTTTTTTGGTTTGTTTTAGAAAAATAGAAAGTAGAGAAGATTCCTTTCCTCTTTAAAATTTTCCATTTTTTCTTATTCAACTAATATACTCAAGACAACTTCAAATAAACCCAAGGGGAAAGCTTATTGAAAATAAAACATTGGGTGTCTGGGTGGCTCAAGTTGGTTAAGCATCTGACTTTACCTCAGTCATGCTCCCAGGATCCCAGGATCGAGCCCCACACTGGGCTCCCCTCTCAGCAGGGAGTCTCCCTCTGCCCCTCATCCTACTCTTGCTCTCTCACTTTTTCTCTCTCTCAAGTAAATAAATAAAGTCTTAAAAAAAAAAAAACATAAACCTAAAAGGATATTAAGGACTTTTTAAAAGTAGCCTTCCATATTAGATGATATTTCAATAAAAAATAATAATCTTCTTGCTATATGTGCTTCCTGTTTTTCATTATTACCGAAAGCTATTGACAGTGTTTTGTATTAGAACATAAATAATTGGGATACCTGTGTGGCATAGTCAGTTAAGTGGCTGCCTTCAGCTCAGGTCATGATCTTAGGGTCCTGGGATAGAGCCCCACGTGGCTCCATACTCTGCAGGGAGTCTGCTCTCTACCCTACCCCCTACTCATGATCTCTCTCTCTCTCTAACTCTCTCAGATAAATAAATAAAATCTTAAAAAAAAAAAAAAAAGATAATCATCACTATGAATTTGTGATGTTTCGAGGCAAAATTTTGGGCAAGATTTTTTCTCATACAAAGGAAAAACTTCTGGCCTGTAGTGTCTTAATTACCTAAATTCAAACTCTCAGTAGGTCAAATCTTAGTTGCCTTTGATACTGCAATACTTCAAATTGCAAATATGGATACAATGTATTTGAAGCACAGTATTCCATCTCTAAGTTAAATGCTCTTCCACTTTTATACCTAGACCCCTAACTTTGGATACCATGAACGTATTAACAAATAAGTAGGAATATTAAAGTACAGTTAGCAACTTTACTAATCATGATATAAATATATTACAAAATTACTTATGTAGGTCTTTATACTTGCAAAATACAGAGATTCCAGAGCTGATTCAATGTTAGCTGCTATAAGTTGTCTAATGTTTCCTTCCAACAACTTTGTTTTTGATAGGAAATACATATTTCCCTTAGAATGCAAAGGAAAAAAAAAAAGAAAAAAAGGAAACATACCACTAAAACTGATCATTTATATCTTCATTTTGGTTATAATTAAACTCCCAATTAAGGCTCTATACATATGTTTATTCCTTTCTTAAATGGTTATTTGCTGGAATTTAGCACATAGTGAGACTTTTTTCCTAAAATTTAAAGGAATTTCCTCCAGAGAACAATTTGAACTGTAAATTTGTTGATCTGGCATTATTATTTTTTATTATTCTTATTTTTGAGAGAGAGAGAGACAGAGAGAGACAGAGGTTGTAAGAAGGGCAGGGAGGGGCAGAGGGAGAAAGAGAGAGAATTTTAAGCAGTCTCCAAACCCAACACAGACAGAGCCTGATGTGGGGCTCGATCTCAGGATCCTGAGATCATGACCTGAGCAGGAGGGAAACTGAGTGGGGAAAAATAAAGAGCAAGACAAACCCTGAGAGACCCCTAACTCTGGGAACAAACTAAGAGTTGCAGGAGGGGAGATGGGTGGGAAGATAGTGTAACTTAATAGGATGGGCATTAAGGGGGTTACATGATGAGATGAGCATTGGGTATTATACTATATGTTGATAAATTGAATTTAAATAAAATTAAAAAAAAAGAAATCAGGAGTTGAACGTTTAACTGACTGAGCCCCCCCAAAGCACCCCCAGATCTGGCATTATAATAAGTAATGTCATATTTAGCTCTATTTTCTGGGACTAGTTCACCTTTAATTGGCCAACCAAATGGGCTGAGATGCTTCAGCAAGGTACAATCCAGGATAAAATTTGATCTATGTGTGAAGGTACATTTAGAAATAGTAAGAATTACCTTTCTTCTTTTCTAGCCCTTTTATAAAAACAGAGTAAGTACATATACATCTAAGCTGCATTATCATAGTCATACGTTCAGTTCAGTACAAACACTGATTATTTTCCCAAAATGGTATTTCTAGGGATGGTTACTAAATGACTGAAATCAACCTTTCTTTGGATCCAAACAAAATGCAAGGGTTTTTCTTAGTCACATTTCAAATTTAAATAAAGTACACAACGTGCTATTTCCTTTTTGAATATTAGTGGGTGTGCGCTGGATCCTTAAAAGTTTTCAAGTTTATAAAAACTCAGTTTTCAGAGAATGTGCTGCTTCGATCTTAATTCAATCAGAATGAATTTGTATTTTAAAGGGAGCGACGGACTGTAATTATAAAGTTGTTTGATACTCTTCAATCAATTCAGGTGCTGACGCTTGGAGTTCCAGCTGCATTATCAAAATGTAGTGTCTGGCTCTTGAATCCTCCAAAGCAGAGAGGGAGATCTCTGAAGGACAACAAAAGAATGGGAAAGTAGCGCGCGTGCTGCTGCTGAAATGAATGCAAATGGATCTCCATTCATTTCATTCGCAGCAATCTGTCACCTTTTAGTTTCTCTTTCCAGATAGAAATAGGGGATAATGCTGGAAATAGTAATGCATAAGTGGACAGGGCCTGACCATTAAAATGCTTACCATTTCCAGAATGATGCCTGCAGATGTTACAAAATTGAAACTGGATAGGTGTTAGAATTGCTGCCGGTTCCTATTCATTTGAATGGCAGCAACCCAGAACTCTGTTTTATGGTTTCATGTGGAGGGGCAATCCATTACCTTTTTTTTTTTTTTTTTCCTTATCTGGGATCAAATAGTATTTTTGTGAGGATTACATCCCTGTGCTAAGCAGCAATAGAACCAATACTAAAGGTTTGACTGTCAAGCTTATTTCCAAATTCGACTCCTTTACAATTGCAGAGTTGACTTAGAAATTGAAATCCCAGTTATGTAATTGATTTTTTAAAGTTTTGAATAGGAAACTCTTCCTTCAAATTAAGCACTGAAAAGACTCCCGGGAAGTAAAAAAGTAGCAAAAGAGAAAAAAAGAGGTGTTTTTGCATTATTAGAATTCTTGAAAGATTGTATGGATGCCAAGTAATGGATATGATATTTACATTCTATTTTGTGCAAGTCATTTTATCAGCAGTTTTTCATGAATTAGGAAAATGAAGCACAGAAAGGTTAAGTATATTTTTCTTTCCAAAATTCCCACACTTCAGCGGGTTGGTATTATAAAACATAGTGGGTTTTTTTTTTTTTTTTTTTTTTTTTTTTAGACAACAGTCTACCTGGCTTTGAATGTTGCACTTAACTTCAAGCCCAAATAAAATAGTCATATTTTTTTTAGAAAGAAAGAGTTTTTCTTTGTTTTTTTTGTTTTGTTTTGTTTTGTTTTGTTTTCCCATAATAAAAGATGGAGTAGGTTCAGTTAGGAAAAAAAAATACAGAATACTATTCTCAGGCATATTTTAAAATATTATAGAATATTATACCCAAGAAACAACTCTTATTGACTCATTTGCAGAAGAAGAACAGATTGTGTATAAATGGCTTCCCTGTTTCTCTCCAGCCCCCGTTTAGCGCAAATTCGAGAAAGAGTTGTTTATACTCGCTGGTTTCGATTTTCCTTTTCTTCTTTTTTAAACTCACTCGAATCGGGCTTTTATCCTTAGACATATATAAATATTCTTGGCAAGGTTATCAAAACGCTCCATACTGCGAACTCTAGTGATGAGTTCTCAGTTCTCATTGCATTTGACTTAGCAGACCTTGACTCCGTGGATGATGGGTCTTTCCTTGATCCACCAGTTCTTCTCTTGACCTTTAGGACCTCACAACCTCCTGGGTTTCCTCCTATCACAGGAACCCTCTCTTCTCATTCTCCTTGTGCCTGTTTCTCCAAGTTTCCCACCCTCTCAGTAGCCAAATAGTCTGATGATAATTCCTATCTCCAAGCTCTCCTCAGTGACCTTTCCTTAACTCTAGATGTTGATGAGACCTCACTGTTTACCTAAAATCTTGGCATCTCCCGCTAACTCCAGAGGTGATCATTCCATTTGGAGTTCTAACAGGCAACTCCAATGTAACACGTTTGAAATCCAAACCACAGTCTTAATCCCACCAATCTTGATGCTGTCTTCCCTGTCACAATTGATGGCAATGCCACCCTTCTAGATAACCACTCCCTTACCTGGGAATCATCCCCTCCTTCTTTCTTCCTCTCTGTAATCTCAGCAAATCATACTCGTTTTATGCCTGTCTGTAAATTTCGGTAATAAACAGTACATTGTATTTCTATAAAATGGTGCTAGTGCTATGTGACCACGCATATTATCTGACGCCAAGCAAATGTACTTAAAAAGTTAAATGCAAGGCCCCTGGCTAACCCTTCCAAGCAGATTGCTGTTCTTAAACCTCCTTTATAAATAGTATGGAGCGTGTCAGACTGCTACAAGCATTCAGAGCCTCAGAGTTTAATGAATACATATAATTTCCAGGTCTTAAAAAAGAATGAGAAATGGATAACACCGTTTAAGATAATTAAGTGCATTGCCAAAACATCTTCCTATCACACAGAATGCTTAAAAAGAAGTAAAACTATCTGTTACTTTCATCGAGGTTGCTGATGATACACCAAGATAGTAAGTCTAAACTAACTCCTTGGTTAGGAACAATGGTACAAAAAGAAACAACAGAACTGAATGGGGGAAAAAACAAAAAGAAAAAAAAAAAGTAATGGTCAGTTTAGACCGGTTAAAAGGGGAAAATAACAGGAGACAACAAACCCTCTCAGAATGTAAGCTCTGTAAGAGTTTTCTGCTCTCTCTACAGGCCTAAGAAGGATGTTGGCACTTGATGGGCATCCAAGTATTTGCTGAATGAATAAATGTTGCAGTGACCTTTTCCAGCCCTTGAGCATGCATTTTTACATTTTGCTCCAGATTCATTTAGGGAAGCTGAGACAAGAAGCAGAATCCAAAGCTGAATTATGAGTATATAATCTAAAGGGAAACATTTTTGGAAAGTCGATTCTCCCTTTTATTCTTTATATTCTATTCTGATGTATTTGATTGGTCTGCAAAGTGTAAAATATTGCAAAAGTGTTTTCCACTTGGTATTTGTAAGCTATTTCAAAAATACAGCAGCTTGAGAATAAAATCCTTTTTTCTTTTCTTTCTCAAGTCTGATGTTCAGCTGTTCCGTGGATACAACATGGGTTTCTTCGGAGTCTTCTTTCATGTCATCTTTGCATCTTAAAAAGTATGTCAAGAATCTTCAAGTTTCTAATTTTAAAGTGTCTTCAAACATCATAATGTAAGTACTTCCTTGACTAATAGGCAACAATTGCCAAGTTGTATTTTTTTTTCTTGAAAACTGCTCATATAGATAGGTTTGGGCAGGTAATCAGACGCTGGTAAGCATTTTCTTCTCAACTAAAAATAATAAAACAATTACAAGACATACTACTTGCCTCCAGATTGTTCCCATTGAACAGGATGAGGTGATTTTTCCACCATCTGATGTTTTAAGCATCCACGGATAATTGCTCCATACTCTTATATTTAAATGATCTTTAGAAGATAACACTTTCTAAATCTCCTTTCCAGAATGTTATGCAAGTAGCATTTTTACATAATCTGCATAAGAATATAGAGCCTCACTAAAAGTTGCTGGATACCAAATGTGATGTAAAATGTGTTATTAAAATGTAAGCTCAATTTGGCAAAAATATATTTCATATCTTTTCTTATGGCTTGGCATTTATTTCCTTAGTTTCTAAAAACCTGTTTTCCTTGAGGCTAATCAGGGTCCCTACTCAGAGATATAAGGAAGTATAGGAGATGTTTACCAAAAGGTGCCTTAATGACCCAGGGAAACATTGCAAGTATCTTCATAGAGTTGATGGAGGTACGACTTTGGAAAATGGTGGATATTTTCTTTGTTTTATATGATTTGATAATGAACCATTGGAAATGTACCATACCCAGAATGGGGCTTATTATTTGAAGATGAGGTTATATTCCTGTGGAAGGAATGTGCAGGCCACCATGTATTTTTGTGAATGGTTTGCCCACCACAGTTTGACCCCTGAATTTGCTTATCTATATTTAATTGAAAGTTCAAAATTAAAGCTTGTGTTGATCTTAAGGCAGAAGTTATCAAAGTAAAATTTTTACAAAATAAATTTGATTTTTTTCTACATCCATATAAAACCCATATTGTCCCCCAAACATCACTGTGAGAGCCTCACTTCTACATGTTTACCCTTCAGTCCACTTTGATTGTCTAACTTACTCTGAAGATACCCAGTTTTCTCAAATTATTTATTGTATTTGATCCTGAGAAGGCAACACAATCAATAAAATTTGAATAACTCATTTATTTATTCAAAAAGTGTATTGAAGACTTTGGGAAGCAAGAGTTCTTATCCCCTTCGTGGGTCCTTCTACTGGACTGAGAATCAAATTGCCATGAGACAGATTAACAGGAGAAAATAATTTTTTTAAAGATTTTATTTATTTATTCAAGTGACACACAGAGAGAGGCTGAAAGAGAAGCAGGCTCCCTGTGGGGAGCCGGATGTGGAACTGGATCCCAGAACCCTGAGATTACACCCTGACCTGAAGGCAGATGCTCAACCACTGAGCCACCCAGGCGCCCCAAGAAAATAAAAGTTTATAATGTATGTAGAGGGAATCCACACAGACATGGGAATTCCAAAGACAGGCAGAATGAAGTATACTTGTTCTGAAGTAAGGAGAAGGGGGTGGGGGTCTGGGACTTCAGGGGAAAGGCTTGCGCTTCACAGGGCAGTAAGAAGAGTGGATGTTTGGTAATTAGATATTTGCTCTGAGGTATAGATGGTCACTCAGATAAAATTTATCTCTGCTAATAATCCTTCTTCTGGGAAAGACCTTCAATTTAGATTCTTCTATGTAGTTAAGGGAAGGGCAAAAGTTTCTCTTGAGCCCCCAGGGTCTCTATTACCTTCAGCCGCCTGCTCTCATCCCTTCCAGTGCTCTGTTTTGCAAAGGGAAGCTTTAGGCCCTGGGGCTGCAGTAATAAACAAAACTGTTCAAATCCCTGAATTCATGGGGCTGACTGATAATAACTATTGTAAAATACTATCGATTAATGATGAATGCATCAAAGAAAAATAAGTAGTGTAAAATGATAAGGAGTGAGTAGGAGTGTTGTCTTTGGGCAATCTGGGAGAAGTTCTCCATGGGGAGGGAGTGACATGTTAGCAGGATCCTCACTGAAGCCTGGGAGCTAGCTGAAGGTATATCTGGGGGAAGAAAATATCCCCTAGAGGAAAGAGCAAATGCAAAAATCTTGAGATAAGAGTAGCTTAGGTTTTTAAGAAAGAGCAAGGAAACCAATAAGGTTGCAGGAAAGCTAAAAATGGAAAGTGGTTGGGGCCCCCGGGTGGCTCAGTCAGTTAAGTGTCTGCCTTCAGCCCAGGTCGGGATCTCAGGGTCACGGAATCTAGCATCTCCTCAGGTCCTTGCTCAGCAGACAGATGGCTTCTCCCTCTCCCTCTGCCTCTCCCCACTGCTTGTGCTTTCTCTCTCTATGATAAACAAATAAAATCTTAAAAAAAAAAAAAAAGAAGAAGGAGGTAGTAGAAAATGAACCAATCATATAATGCTTTTGTGGCCTAGGATTTTGTAAGGATTTGAATGCTTTTGTTATCTTTAGAGGGATTTTAGAGATGGAAGGATATTATCTCAACTTTGAAATCCATTGATTTGGGGTGCCTGGCTGGCTCAGCCTCTAGAGTATGTGACTCTTGATCTCAGGGTTGTGAGTTCCATCCTCACACTGGGTATAGAGAATACTTAAAAAAAAAAAAAATCAAAATCTTGAAAATCACTGATTTGCTGCTTTCCAAATACAGCTGGTTTAATTATTGCTATAACATTTTTCCAACCTCTTCTGGACTAAGTGTGGCCTTTTTTCATCACCACATAACACAGAGATAGGCACAATGACAATGATGATTTGATGAAAATTTTATATTAGAAGGTAAGGCAACTAAGATAAACTTTGAAGGCAGGATCCCTGGGTGGCTCAGAGGTTTAGTGCCTGCCTTCGGCCCAGGGCATGATCCTGGAGTCTCGGGATCCAGTCCCACATCGGGCTTCCTGCATGGAGCCTGCTTCTCCCTCTGCCTGTGTCTCTGCCTCTCTCTGTGTCTTTCATGAATAAATAAATAAAATCTTAAAAAAAAAAAAAAAAAAAAAAAACTTTGTCAAAGTTTGAAGGGTGAGTCATGGGAAGTGAAAATCATACCAAGATGATGAGGAACTAATGACATGCTTAGAAGTTGGTGATTTGGATATCAGAGTTATAGTAGGCAAGGATGCAATATGGGACCACTATTAGCTGGTCTAGAGAATATATGCTTTGGAGTTATTAAAGAGAACCCGAAGCATTTTACGAATTTTAAGACCTTTAACAAAAATTGATTCTGATCCTGCAGTGCTAAACCAGGTAATGATAGGAATGTTCCACCAACAGGAGCTCTGAGGAGACTTTTATAGAGAAAGGGTGGACGCAAAGTACGAAAATGGTTGATTGGCCTATAGCTTAAAGACTTGTTGATTGATTGTGATTGGTTCTCATTAGTTTTAGTTTTCTAGCCTTAAAGTTATCATAGGCTTAGGTTTTGGTCTGCTTATGACATCAAAGCCACCTTAGCCTAATAGCATCCTTGTTTAATTATTTAACAAGTTAATAAGCTATTTCACGTTCTATTCTCTGGACTTATTTACATCATATTTTGTGCAGAGAAGAATTTTACATGATCATGGGAATAAATAGGTATAAAGATAAACACGCAAATAACATAATAGAATATTTAAAAGTTCCTGGCAATCTATGACCACAGTATAATAGTAGAGTGAATACTTCACTTTATGAAATTGCTCTTTGAGGGGTAACAGAGAACTGTTAAGTCTCTTATACATTCAGAACAATATCGTCAGATGGAAGACATCTGGAGTATATTATCAAGCTCTATATTACAGATCTCTCTTAAAATCTGAAGGTAATTAGGCAAAGAAGATAAAGAAGTAAAAACATGTTTATTGAAATAAGTTTACCAAGTATATGGATAAAATTGGTAGAACAATCTGTTCTGGGAAAAAAAAAGTGTTACCTTCAAATAACAAACTTTAAGAGGTTGTGAAGTTTAGTGGATTTTTCTTAAATAACGGCTGGCGATTCTAATACAAAATGCTAACTTAGTTTTTAATATATAATTCCCCTAATTGTTTCGACTAGCAGTTTTTGTTTGTTTGTTTTTTAATAGGTTAGCAATTTTTTGTATCCATTAAATAAAGGAATCTACTGAAGAAAAATTAGTGTTCTATTTTCTCATTAAGCAATGTATATTTTATAATTTCCTAATATGATTAATGGAATTCTTTGCCTTCTTGGATATTATTTCAGGACATGCCACTTTAATTTACAGGTAATATTTTTTTAAAAAGAAAAATATTGCTTTTCATATCATTTTATTAATAGCAATTTATTTGTTAAATGTCTACTGTGTATTTTTCAGTGATTTAAACATATTTTTTAGTAAGTTGGCAAATGGTGAAAAATCTGTTAATATAAAAAATCTGTTAATATAAGCATAAGGTAGACCTATATATTCCTTAGGCTAAGAAAACTATAAGGATATGTTTCTATAGTTGAATAAAATATAATCAATGCTTTTTAAATTAATTTAAAATCCCTTCAGCTAAAGAGCTTTGTACCTCTAGTCGCTATATGATATTACTTTGTAGAGCAAGTGAATTTATTGCTCAAGAAAATGGTGTAGAATGGATGTTTACAGCTATAGCATTTTTACAGACAAAGGTCAGAACCAAACAAAATATTCAGTAAACATAGAGTTTTGATATCAGAGCTTGTTTTACACTCTGTAACTTTGAATCAGTGTGTGTTATAGTACTGATACTTCATTGCATGGAGTGGAGGCAGTACAAGTGGTGGGCTCACACATGGGCTTGGGATGCCTTTTAATAAAAATGTGGAAAAATGCAACTAGTACATATATGGGAAAAATTAAATAAGATATTTATAACATCTCTTCAAGCTTCATAATGCATCAAGGTTTGTTATTTTATAACTGTATTTCCCAAAATTTATTACCAGTAAAATCATTGAAATTAAAATAACATGTGCACTAGTGTCTGGAGTGAAACAGAAGCTATTTTTTTAGGGATAGAATTCCAAAACATAACATGCACAGTGGCAGATTGAAAGATGAAAGGAAAGCAGTTGGAATCCCTGGGCCAGGCCACAAAATTTTTTTAAAAATAGAAATGTATATTATAAATATATAGACATATATTATAAACTATAAATAAAACATATAAATATAGTCTGAGAACTGCTTGTGGGGCTTTAGAGTATTAGGAGTTAGTAAATCTTTTATGTAGAAGAACAATAGAAACAAAAAAGAGATTAGACCCAAATGGTTAGTAGCTACATTAAAAACATTGCTAATAAAAAGCAAAATGGTAAGCCCCTCGAACAGCAAGCCAAGTGTTTGAACACTGGAATCATTCAAAAAGATTGCACCAGCAAAAGCTATTTGAATTTCCTCTGTCACTGATGATGGTAGTATAGATTATTAGAAATGAAGGATCCTAATCTTTGATAACCTTAATATGTCACTGGAAGGATTACAAAACACAGATACACCCCAAAAATTAGCAATGGGGAAAAGCCAAGTCAAAAATAGAAATGGATTAGGGGCACCCAGGTGGCGCTGTCAGTGAAGTGTCTGCCTTTGGGTCAGGGCTCAGGTCATGGTCTCTGGGTCCTAGGATCCAGCCCTGCGTTGAGGTCCCTGCTCAGTCTAGACTCTGCTTGCACTTCTCCCTTTGTCCCTTCTCCTGCTCTTGTTCTCTCTGTCTCTCTCTCGTATGAATAAATAAAACTCTTTAAAAAGGTAGAAATATATTCTACTAAAAAATTATTAGATGAAAGGGAAAATACAAGTGAAATACCAGCGAAATAAAAACAAGAGAATTTATGGGATTTAAAATAGTGAGCAGAGGATAATTTATAGCCATATGTATGTTTGTTATGATGAAAGAATGATGAGAATAAGTGAATTAAATTCTCAGCTTGAGAAACTCAAAATAGAACAACAAAGTAAATTGGAAGAAAAAACAAGAAAGAGAATAATAAAGAAAAAAAGCACAAATAAGTTAGAGAATGTAAAGAGCAAATCTATATATTAAAATTTATTTTTTTAACCGAATCACTTATTAATTTGATCAAAAAATAGATACAGAGATAGAGATATAGAAAAAGAGAGAGAGAGAGAGAGAGAATAAAGAAATGGCAAAGGGAAAATGACCATTTAAGTAGAGAAAATTTTGGGACACCTGGGTGGCTCAGTGGTTGGGCGCCTGCCTTGGGCTCAAGTCGTGACCCCGGGATCTGGGATCAAGTCCCGCATCAGGCTCTCTGGAAGGAGCCTGCTTCTCCCTCTGCCTGTGTCTCTGCCTTTCTCTCAGTCTGTGTCTCTCATGAATAAATTTTTAAAAATCTTTAAAAAAATTAGAGAAATTTTTAAAAAATCACAAGAGGCTACTTTGCAAGCCTATCCAAATGGTTTTAAAAACCCTCGATGAAATGAATGACTTCCTAGAGAAAAAAGTTTCTCAAAATTATTCCACCAAAAAACTTATACTGCCAAATTTGCATAGGAAACAATTCAAGTAGTGAGGAAATAGCCCCACAAAAAAAAGATATTTTCACAGGGGAGTTCTTTGTTTTTTGTTTGTTTGTTTGTTTTTTATAAACTTCCAAAGACTCCCAGTCTCAGCCAGTTTCTAGGCTCTGTGATCTATCAGTCACCCCATCCTGACTAGGACAAATTGATAAGGTACAATATTTTACAGTTTGAATGTTAATGTTAGTTTCACTAGGATCATTCTCAGTCTAGCCTAAGTTTATCCTAGGGTAACATTCACTAGGATATATTCTTATCAAATAATAGATAGGGCTTTTCTGAAATTAGCCCATTAACAGGAAAAAAAAATGCTCATGATGTAATATGGAGGAAAAAACACTACAGCATAGGGTCACCCAGTGGTTCAGTGGCTGAACTGCCTTCAGCCCAGGTCATGATCCTGGGGTCCCGGGATCGAGTCCCACATCGGGCTCCCCCCAAGGAGTCTGCTTCTCCCTCTGCCTGTGTCTCTGCCTCTCTGTGTGTCTCATGAATAAATAAATAAAATTATAGACATATAATTTTAAAAAAACAAAACACACACAAAAAAACGAAACAAAAACAAACAAAACACAAAAACCACTACAGAACAGAATGGAGAAACCAGGCCCAAAGTAAAGACAATGTAAGCCGTGCTTCTCCATCTCAGCAAGGGTTATCTGTGTAAATGACACCAGGAGTGATGTTTATCTTGTCCTTAATAGCTTCTACATTTACAGAATTGTCTATTGTGAACATTTATCAAGCATAAACAAACTTTGAAAGTTTTCACTTCTTAGTAATAGTGGAATCAAAACGTGGTAACTTTCATCTCCCAAACAATTCAGTTGTTCGATGAGAGAGTACAACGGATTATCCCCACAGAATAGCTGACCTTTCCTAACCTTTTAATTTCTCTGGGCCTCAGAATGGTGCTGGCCCACATGTCTGATTTCTACCTCTAAGTGTAAGATCCTGTGTAAAAACAAATGAGCTCATTTTTCTCAAAAAATTAAAGAACCACACGCATGTTGACTCACACAGACACAAAACTACAAACAAAGCTGGCTTCTGATAGAGGCCAGAATGTGACCGAGAATCTAGACCTATTAAAACTTGCTTTACAATAACCTTCCCCAAATGAAAAATAATTAGGAAGCCCTTTTATTCTTTTTAATTTTGTCAGGAAGTCTTTCACTCTGTCTTGTGCCTATTCGCCCAAATGAGTGATGCCGCTTAACCTTTTTAGAGCACTTTATCTTTATTTCCTCTTTCAGAAGTGTCATTTCACTTTACTGGGAGCTGATCAACATCCATCACACATTTGCTCTCGAGCTGAAAATATACACAGGGAGTTTTGAATTTTGTGAACTCTTCTATTATTAAGTTTCGTCAATTGTCAGCATCCGTATTCCATTCTGATGATGAATAGAGGCATTATATTTCAGCATTAAAATGCAGTTAGGGTTGTAATGAGCATCATTAGGGACTTTAATGGAAATCAGAACTGTATGTCATTTTATTCAGGTTTTTTTTTTTTTTTTTTAGGTTTATTTGTGTTTTATACTTTCTTTTTTTTTTACACGTTTCTCCCAAGGTGGGAGTAGAGTAGTGTTAGTAGTGTTGTGTTTGGAGATGTACATATATGAACATCATTCCAAAACACCTACTCCACAATCATTCTGTCTCTATCTCTAATTCCATCCAGTTTATTTAGTTTTGCCTTCGGCAGTCTTTAAGAGTAGGGTAACAGTCCTTCCTACCATTGATGTCTGCTTCCAAATTTTTTCTTATAAATCAGGTCCGAGCCTTTTGAATATATGTTTAAAATAAACATTGGACATCTATACACTTAAATCTGAGTAGATTAAATTATCCGTAATTGAAATGAAAAGACTTGCTTTGAAGCCTGACTCATAAAATAACTGGTTCTTTGGTTTTGCTGTAGAAATGAGCATATACGTCTTTGCAGAAGTTGGATGATAAATGCTATAACTCTTTTCAATCTCCTGTGTGATACATTGTGTGTAATGACCACTGCAATCTTTATGAAAACTTATTGGATGTGCTTTAATAATGTGTAGTTCTAAGCAGATTGAACATGGATTAATATTCACTGTCTCATGTTCACTTTCAACATATTAAACTTTTTGTTAGTTCTCGCAAATGAACACTATTCTTTAAAGGCAAAATAACTTTTCAGAATTTAATCTTTATTCTTTTATTCATAATCTCCTACAAAGTTCATGTAAATATAATTTAGAAGCTTTCTGTGATATGCGATGATGATGATGTTTTATTAATCAAAAAGATTAGGTCACCCCCTCCTATTTCATAAACCAAGTTAACTGTCACAAGGCTTTTAAAGCCTTAAAGATCTTACACTTACTCTGATGAATTAACTCTAGTCCTCTTAAAAATAGATTTTAGTGGCAATGAAAGAATATAAGAACTCCCAAATGAAATATCAAACACAACTTAGACATTCCAAGTCTTACTGCTGTATAGGGAGCACAAGTGAAAATCAATGTGCGAGAGAGTGCCAAATGCAAATTACCAATGAAAGAGAAACATTGCTCTGGGTGTAATAACAAAACTGAGTAAGGTGACATCTGAGAGGGGACAGACTCATGAAGGACACTTTTCAGATTCTCTTTTGAGGTATGGCATCTGATAAAAGTAGTTAAGGTAGAACCAAGAGATCAAATCTTGTTTTCTAACTCACACTGCATAATTCTAAACAGATGCAAATTTAAGGGCAAATAGTATTTCCCAAAATATTCTTTAAAAAATATTTTATTTACTTATTCATGAGAGACACAGAGAGAGAGGCAGAGACACAGGCAGAGGGGGAAGCAGGCTCCATGCAGGGAGCCCAACGTGGTACTCGATCCCGGGACTCTAGGGTCACCCCCTCGGCCGAAGGCAGACGCTCAACCACTGAGCCACCCAGGTGTCTCTTTCCCCAAATATTCTGAAACACCAAAGGGAACCACATGCATTTTTCTTCATAGTTGAAATTATGACTATTTCCAGCATATTCAGTATGATACAATCATTGCATTTGAAGCATAACAAGTTTTGTGGGGAAAAGGTATCTAATGAAAAAAAAAAGTAGACCAATACCAGGTTTTATATTCATTTGATCAATTATCTTTTTAGTAATTTCAGTAATTCAAAAAATTTTTTCTTATATTTCAACTTTACTGAAAACCTGTTACTTGAATAGCTATTACAAATGCAAATTATTTTATAAAAACGGTCTAAAATTAAATTTTAGAATTACTATGAGTGTTCATGGATCTTAGCTATTACCACATCCAGCAACTCAATAGAATATCTTATCTATATTTTTATGATGAGAAAAATGTCACACACCCATACCCACACACACACCTACACCCACAGGCATACACACATACATTGTTGCCATTATTTTTAAAAGATGCAAACATTTTA
The DNA here is from genome assembly GCF_048164855.1 of Canis lupus baileyi. Taxonomy (NCBI): domain Eukaryota; kingdom Metazoa; phylum Chordata; class Mammalia; order Carnivora; family Canidae; genus Canis; species Canis lupus. The sequence continues at coordinate 9,851,771 of NC_132857.1, forward strand.
AGAAAGAAATGCTACAAAGGATCTCCATACAGAAAATCCAGCCTCTAATTCTGGGACCACAGTGGATATTGTCCGTCACTGAACTCTTTATCAGCTTAACAACTACAAATAATTTTATTTTTCAGAAGACTGACCATTGTTAGCCCACCATGCCATCCTTTTAAACCTTGTCTTTCCTTTCTTTCTTTTGTTCTTCTTCTTTTTTTTAATCCTGAGCAATAGAGCAAGCAAGCTCATGTCTTAGTAGCAGTGGTTTCATTTCCTGTTTGAATAACCACTTTCTTTTTAGATCCTTTTAAATACATAGTGTGTGACACATCCACAGGTGATATTAACCAGAAAAGAAAGCAGCCCACGTCTGTTATTTTTATGCACATGCTTTTGGTGCTCATTATTCCATTTATGGAAAAGTTCGGGGAATATGTTATGCCTTAATTAGAAAAGTAGGATGCATGAACATGGCTGAACTAATTCAAATAATTCTTGTGCTTGGCTTGAGCATAGAGATATTTATGTAAGCTTTTACTTTAGTATTAGTTATGTAAAATATGGGAGGGATTATTTTCAATTAATGATCATCTATCATAAAACATTGCATTTCTAATGAGTTTTTTTAGATAAGTAGTTTTATGCTCACAGTTTGTTAAATCTTTTTGGTCCTGAAGGTGTGAGCCTCTGTTTTTCTTTCCCTCCTTAAAAAAAAAAAAAAAAAAAAAAAAAAAAAAAAAAAAAAAAAAAAAATTCCCCTTGGGCATTTACCAAGACAGCGACCTTTTACGTACTTTAGTTAAAAATAAATATTTAATTGATAAAAAAAAGCATGATCAAACTCTATGTCACATAATTGGAAACCTGATGAAAGCAACTTGAATATATAAAAACAAACTTATACTGCACATTAAAAACAGCCTTCCAAGGGAATAAACAAGTATGAGAATTTCTAAAATAAAGAAAGTAAATGATAAAGGAGGAGGTTAGAATGCAAGGAGATTGGATGTAGACAAAAATGCAGAAAGAATATAGGGCTTTTTTTGGTCCTAGAGAGAAACTTTTTAGTTAGAAGGTTAAACATGTGCACATTACTCCAAGAAATCACTTGCAACTTATGTTTTATTGCTAATCCACCTACTCCAGAAATATAACATGTTTATCTCACCCCACCCCATGGATTAGACCACATGACCCCATGACCTAGGCCGATAATTCAATCCTTTGATATGTGGTTAAACTCCTACTCCCTCTTCTACAATTCTCAAACAGTGAATAAAACAGTGGTTATTTTATCACAGCAAGAATCTCAAATACATTTTTAGGCTTTCACTAAAAATTTTACTATTGAGTAGAAAAAAACACAATGTGTGTCCAGATTGCCCACATTTATGGCGGCATTGGATCGATTAATATTTAAAAAAAAAAAACAATGTTTACTAAATGTAGCAGAAAAAAGGTACACACTATAGGACAGAAGAGCTCAAGAATGAAAATTTCATGAAACTTTATTCAGTCATACATAGTACAGAAAACACATGCACATCTTTTAAAAAATATTTATTTATTTATTTATTTGAGAGAGAGAGAAAGAGGTGGAGATGAGAGGTAGGGGGAGAGGGAAAGGGAGCCAAAGCCTGATGCAGGGCTTGACCCTTGATAGCATGACCCAAGCTGAAATCAGGAATTGGATGTTCAATCAACTGAGCCACCCAGGAGCCCCCATACGATTTAAAAATACAAACTTACACAACAAAGTTCATTACCTTGTGAGATAACAAAACTCTACAATGAATTATATATGAGGTAAACTACTGGTGGTATAAAAATTGGGGGCAGTAGTAGTACAGGGGTGGAACTATTGTAGGGATACACAAATATAACAAGTCATATCATTCATTGTTTTGGACATAAGTATCATCTGGATGATGACCCTGTGGTCGCAAAGAGCATACATATGCACATCGTACACACATCCATATGTACCTACACACCCTCATACAGATCGTAGTGTATATACATATACATACATATATGTAAGTACTTTATATGAAAATACATATGTGTGTATATGTATGTGCACATATCTTATCCTATATCTTGAGCTGTATCTACATCTGTACCCAAAAACCACATCCAAAGTCAGTGTTCCCTCTAAGCTTCAGACCTATATGCCTGATTCTTACATGAGACATGTTGGTGGATATCTCCCAGACATCTTGAACTTAACAGGGTCGAAGCAGAGCATTTGATTTATCATAGCTCCAACAGAATCTCCTAAATGACACCATTAGTTATTAAACTGCCCAGGTCAGAACCTACATATCTTTGATTCTTTCTTTTCTTTTTTAACCCCCTGCATATCAACCAACAGCAAGTGCTATTGAGGAGCTCTTCAAAACATGTGCTTATTCTCTCCACAGTGAACATATCCTCATTTCACTGTTACTGCTGGCCTTACATTTCCCAAATTTATCAATCCTTTCTCTACTCTCTAAGGAATGTGAGCAAAAGTGTAAATCAGATCATATCACCTGTTATTTTTTTCTAAAGATTTTATTTATTTATTAATGAGAGACACACAGAGAGAAAGAGAGAGAGAGAGACAGAGACACAGGCAGAGGGAGAGGCAGGCTCCATGCAGGGAACCCGATGTGGGACCCAATCCCGGGTCTTCAGGATCACACCCTGGGCTGAAGGCAGGCGCTCCACTGCTGAGCCACCCAGGGATCCCCATAGATCATGTCGCATGTTAAATCACCCCCACATACTTCCTATTTCAGTTTTAATACATTTGACTTTCTTATCTTAACTCAACCTAACTCCTGAATTCATTTGATGCCAGTCTGGTCATCAGAAACTTTTCAAGACCCTCTTTTTTTTCAAGACCCTTGGGGCTTCAAAGGCTTTCCATAACCCTAATTTTCACTTTTTAAATTTCCTTCTCTTCATATTTCAGCCACCCTACTTTCTGTGAAAAGTTTCTCCTAAAATTCTACCAAAACCAGGTCTCTAGGTCACAACTTCTGGGGAAAAAAAATGAACAAACACATGTTGTTGGTTTTCTTTCTTTCTTTCTTTCTTTCTTTCTTTCTTTCTTTCTTTCTTTCTTTCTTTCTTTCTTTCTTTCTTCTTTCTTTCTTTCTTTCTTTCTTTCCTTTCTTTCTTTTCTTTCTTTCTTTCTTTCTTTCTTTCTTTCTTTCTTTCTTTCTTTCTTCCTTTCTTTCTTTCCACTTTCTTTCTTTCTCTTTCTTCCTTTCTTTCTTTTCTTTCTTTATTTTTCTTCTTTTTTTTTTCTAGGTCCTATCATAATTAATGATTTTTCTGCTCATTTGTTTATTTACTTATTTCTTGGGAAATATGTCTTCTTAACTAACTTATTCTTATCATCTCTAGCATTTGGATGTCATAGATAATATATATATGTATATATATATATATATATATATATATATATATATCCCAATGTGGGGCTTGAACTTACCACCCCAAGGTCAAGAGTCACAGACACTCCCAATACATATTTTTGAATGAACAGATGGATGCATGTAGAGGGATGTTCCAAGGATATGGTAAGAAAAAAAGAGTAGATGCTGTAAAATGCATAAAATATTACGTGGTTCACTGAGAGTAAAGCACAAGCAATGGGTGTGTAACAGAGACATAGGAAAGGAGGACTACAATAGTGGAAAATTAAATTGGAAATAAATTGTTCAAGGCATTGTGTTTTATTTTTTGAAAGCAGGAAGTCATCTTGTAAGAAAGATTTTCATAATGAAAATAACTGATGCCAGCTTGGGGAATATGTTGAAAAGAACTAAAAATCTGAACACAGTCCATTTAAGAAGCCATTAGAATCGTTCAGATAATTAATGATATTTGTTACTCCACAAGCAAAAAAGTAGATTTATTCAACAGATATCAGCCTAGTTGAAGTTTCAGAATATGACAATGCTATAATGCTATTCATTCATAAATTCAAGCCTGTATTCATTTACTAAGTGAAGATGCTGGCTTCGTTATTTTTCATCTTAAGAACTGCCTCCTAATTCGAGGTAATTTCAAGACATGGATGATCCATTCAAACCCTGGCTTCTCAGCTCTTTGACCTCAATACATTTTCCTTTTTCAACATCTGCTATCAACTCCCACATTCACATCCTCTATGTATTAATCACTTTAAAATGTTCCAGCTCTGACATCAGGTACTTTCAGATCCAAGAGACTATATTCTCAAAAACCGTAACATCACCGGTCTTTGACTTCTTGGGAATATCCAGTCCATTAACCTCTTTGTGCTTTTCCTGCTTATCAGACACTTTTTTGTCTTCTGTTTTATTATAGAACACTGGAACAAATTCTCACATGGGTTTAATATCACTTGACATAGACATGTAATGATTTTTCCCTCTCAGTCAAATGGGGTTAACTGTCTGTGATTATTGTCAATTGTTTTTAAACAAAGTTAACCAAGATACATGGTTTTATTTGCTGAAAAAAAAAATCAGTGGGAAATATCTAAGTTCTTTAAACCTCAGTGCCTAAACTTCCTGACTTTTCAAGTTGTTATAAAATACAAGGGGAAAATATATCTTATCATTCTAAGGAAGTAAAAAAAAAAAATTGACAGTATATCACCTGGAGCCACATATTATACCCTGAGGGAAACTATAAAATGGATGTAACCACCCTACCTACTTTGGGTTACAGGTCTAATAGCTTGCACATAATTAGCTGAAAGGCTTGGGAGAACTGCCATGCAGCCACATCGTTGGTATATTCACACCAATTCTGGGGCTTAGAAACATTCAGAAACAGAGAATCCCATCCTTACCGAAAGTGCTAGAGCCAGTGTTAACACCTTGGTATTATAGAACAATGCATTTGATAGGGAGCAAAGGAAGCTGAAGATGCTTGCATGATTTTTATCATCCATTACTTTCTAATTCCTTACTTATTTCAGACGAAAAGAAATCAAACACAGTATTCCCAGAGGAAAGCAATTTCTACTTTTTTAGATCCACTAATAATATGTTATTGAATTATGCTTATATTAAGTTGTCCATAAGTTCATTTATTATTTAGCCAATATATTAAATCCCTGTATCTATTAGTCCATCCTTCCCATAAGGCTAAAACCTCAATTCTAGAGAATTCCTACAACGATTTTGTCCACATTCTTGCCTGAATCACCAAGGATTACTAAAGATGATTACTGGACAAGGCATCTATAAAATTATCTTCATCATATTTAACAGAGACCATTAAACCGCTCAGCAATTCCACAAGATTTCTCTAAATTGGCTTGCTCTCTGTGTCTTTGTACTATTTAAAAAATATTTGCTCTTTCAAATATCTGACCCAACCACTTTGCTTTTATTTCTTGCAAGTTATTGTGCTTCCTAATTCAAAGAGAAAATAAGACTTCCATTTAAACTACCTCAAACTCCTGCCAAATATATACATACTCAAATTTCCTGTCATGGTCTCTGAATTGGTTATTTAAAAATAATCAAAATCTGTAAAAGAAATGAATTGATTACTTTTGATAGTCATTGTCCAGTAAAAACCACTCTTGTTCAGCAGATACTTTGTGACAGTTCACCTTTGAAGCTATGGGCTTCCATATGTAGTTAACCCTTGAAAAATGCAAGGGGTAGGGGTGATGACAGTAGAAAAATCACTTGTAAATTTTGACTCGAAAACTTAACTATTAATAGCCTACTGTTGACTAGAAGGCTCACTGATAACATAAACAGTTGGTTAACACACATTTTGTATATGTATTATTTACTGTATCATTACAATAAAATAAGCTAGAGAAAAGAAGACATTATGAAAGTAAGGAGAACACATTTACAGTACTGTCCTGTAAAAAATCTGCATAATAGGTGGACACATTCAGTTCAAAACTGTGTTGCTCAAGGGTCAACTGTATTTATAGGTAGATGATATAGATAGATAGATGATAGATGATAGATAGATAGATAGATAGATAGATGATAGATAGATTGATCCATCCCTGACTCAATTGCTGTGTCCAGAGAAATGAGGTCACACAGCACAGTATAAGCTTCCTATGCAGTTTTTCTTTTAAAGATTTTTATTTTTAAGTAATGTCTACACCCAACGTGAGGCTCAAACTGACAACCCTAAGAGTCACATGCTCTACTGACTGAGCCAGCAAGGTGTCTTTCCTATGCAGTTTTCCAGAGAAACTAGGTACGTGAATTGTGGGGATGGAAAAAAATTGGATGAGCTCCATGATATTGAGCAACTGACCTGCTTATTATACATTTTAGTTTTTTTGTTTTTTAAGATTTTATTTAATTTATTCATGAGAGACACACAGAGGGAGGCAGACACATAGGCAGAGGAAGAAGCAGGCTCCCTGTGGGGAGCCAATGCAAGACCCAATCCCAGGACCCCAGGATCACTCCCCAAGCCAAAGGCAGATGCTCAACCACTGAGCCACCAGGTGTCCCATGTTTTAGGTTTTATAAATGGAGATCATAACCACTACATCACAGGTTGTTCATGAAGATATGCTGAATTCACGCAAAGTATCTTATAAATGTGCAGTAGAATTTGTCCTCACTCCATTATAGATCTTATTTCAAATATTGTTATTCATATGCATATGACTGACTCCCTATAGTTCAGTTCTAGAAAGAACGGTCTCTCTCAGAAGAAAGGGGTGGTGTGAAAGGTTAAAAAACAGTCATAGAAATCTAGTTAGTAGAGTAGTACAAAGACCAAAGTATTTTAATAATAATTGGGATGGGGGAGGGAAAGTTGTCAAACCTTCCCAGAGCCAATTAGCATAACTTGTTAAAACAAGTATCTCTACAGAGGCATGACTGATATATCCTATAAGAAAGGTGAGAGGTAAGCTTTTTCTTTATAAAGAGATCACATTCAAATAAGGTGTATTCTTGATGCATCTCTAACCTAATATGTTACTTACATCTCTATTTATCAATTAATATCAACCAAATGGTTCTCATCTTAAGTTTTTGCTTTTTTTCTTCAATATAATTTGTGAATATGCTTAATTACATTTTCGAAATTAGATTTAATAATAAAGTCCCTGAGACTTTTTGTAAAATGCTAGTCTCAAATTTCATAAATCTCACTTCTGGAATTTGATTGATCTAATTTCTTTTTGGCATTCTGTTCATCTTGTTTCCCCTAAGTCTTTCATGGGAAACAAGGCCAACTGCTAATTTGGACAAACTAATACTCATTGGATTTAGACAATATCCCTCCCAAAATATGTATCACAAATTCTAAATATATATAAAATATCTAATTATCATACATAGTAAGTTTAGCTTGCTCATTGTTATTTTTTCTAAATGTGGTTTGTCTTGGAATAAGGTAAAAAGCTAGGGAATTGGTGTTTCAAATTAGTGAAGGAAACATTTTTTTTTTTAAATTTTTATTTATTTATGATAGTCACAGAGAGAGAGAGAGGCAGAGACACAGGCAGAGGGAGAAGCAGGCTCCATGCATCGGGAGCCTGACGTGGGATTCGATCCCGGGTCTCCAGGATCGCGCCCTGGGCCAAAGGCAGGCGCTAAACCACTGCGCCACCCAGGGATCCCCAAAGGAAACATTTAAGAATAATTTTCAGATGTTTCCATTGATATATATATATATATAAAATTCCTGATTAATTTATCCATTCTTAAAAAAAAAAGATTCTTTATAGTAGACTGAAATATAAGGAAAATAAAGATTGTCAGAGAATTTTCTTAAGAGCGGAAATGGAAGGGCAGAGCGACAGGGAGAGAGAGGATCTTAAGCAGGATCCATGCTGGGCACAGAGCTGGTCATGGGGCTCAGTCCCATAGCTCTGAGATCATGACGCAAACTGAAATCAAGAGTTGGATACCTAACCGACTGAACCACCCAGGGGCCCCTTTCAGAGAAACTTTTATTCCATATCTAAAAGTAAGAACAATGATACATCTTTAGTAAAGACAAATATCCATCCTTTCAATTTATTTTTTCATTTTTCAGGTTAAATTATTTGTTTACTGACTAGAATGAGAAGATTTTATATTCATTTTGTCTGAAACAATATTCATTAGCTTTTAACACAAAGCATTTGAAAATTAGCACACAATTTCCTTACTAAAAATATGTGTGCAGTACATTTTACTATGAATCAAACTGGCATTTATTGACCATATATGGTCAATATTGGCAAGTGTTTTATATTATTGTTGGCATATATGTTAAATCTTAATTTTTAAGAAAGTTTTTTAAATATTTTATTTATTTATTTGATAGAAAGAGAAAGCACAAGCACGGGGAGTGGCAGGCAGAGGGAAAGGGAGAAGTAGGATCCCCAAGGATCAGGGAGGGGCATGTTGGACTCAATCCTAAAATCCTGGGATCATGACCTGAGCTGAAGGAAGATGCTTAAACCAACTGAGCCATGCAGGCGCCCCTGTTAAATCTTTATTTTTTTTTTAAATCTTTATTTTAATTTTCTTTATATTATTACTTTTATGAAGTACATATTAATTGTGAAATACATATTAATTTATATTTACTTATGCATTTACCTTTCCCATTTCTCCTCAGCATATGAGGTCCTGACTTGCCTATTTTGCTCCTTTCTTTAATGTTGACAGCACTGTATTAAGACACAAAAAAAAGAGAACAAAGAGTTCAAGAGGAGATGGGATTCAAGAAAGCACTATTAATAATGAAACTTTTTTTTGCCAGGCTCTGGAATCTTAATTTTGTCCCCTTAATCCAGCAAGTCTTTTAAAAACTCTTCTTAGCTTCTTAGAGTTTCTCACACAGTCTTCTTTTCACTATGGCAACAGATAACGGGTTTCTAGTTGGAAGTTACCCTGAAAGATAAACTCATTTCTCTAGGCCTTTCTTCCCTCCTGGACCTTGGACTCACAAGTCCTCATGATGTTGGTCGACTGCTAACGCCTTCAAAGAGAGTCTTTAAGAAGATACTTTAAAGATTGTGTCCAGCTTGTCTAGTTGTTAAATGAGAGAAGACTGGTTTGAGTCATCTACTCCGTCATTGCCAGAAATAAAACCATAAAGGTAATTTTTAAACATGAACCACTTAACTATTGTGTTGGAAATGCGTCCCCCCAGAACATTTTTTTTCTAAATAGGTTATGTATCATCTGTGAATATCCATTACTTTTGAAAAAGTGGTTCAGGCTTTACCATTAACTTTATGTCTAACTTTGTTTTGCTTTGATGAAAATTTTAACAAATATTTTTCGAATACAAAGTTGGATAGTACTGGGCTGAATTTTTGTTACAGTGATGTCACTTAATTATTTTTATAACACCAAATTTTATCATCCAAATAAAAGAACAATATATCCTAAAAATAGTTTTCATGTTCGCTATCTGCCAACTAAATGAAATCTTAATCAATTTTGTTGAAATTTAAGAATTAGAATCCTCTTGAGTGATAATAACATTTGTAATACTGTCATTAATTTTCACAGAAGCATCACCAATGTTCATAATTCTTTTTGCTTGGTGTTCTGAAGTTTTTAACATGTTAGGACAATGCACCATATTGACAATTTGAAATGCATAATGGTTCACCTTTCTTTTATAAAGGGACAAAAGAATGATCGTGGCAGGGCAAGTGGGAAAGTACAACTAATATTATAAACTTTTAGCCAGGTCAATTTAGGGAAGAACATATTGAGAATCTGGAATTAAATACTTGAAAAAAGTATCCCTGGCTGATATTCTAAAGAAACTGTCATGCACTCCCCTGAGTAATGGTTATCTGATGTTGAAGAAAACTGACATGTCTCAACACCCTGTAATGTAAGTAGCTCCAACCCAAGTTAGTCATTTTTTGCCTCAAGATATAAAAAATATTGCTGCCTAGGCCTAAATGCCTTTGAAACAGGGCAAATTTTTAAGATATTTCTTTGTCATGCACTTGCTATCTTAAGTCACTCAACTCATAAATATATTCATATCATATATTATTAAACATAAGATTACTATTATGACTTTTTCTGGCTTGCATTTACAACTTTTATGTTTATTGTACTTAACCCCTGATGCCCAGGTCTCATCCTGTGAGGGCTGATTTACAATATATTTAACAATTTGTTAAATAGTGTTTCTTGACCTGTCATATTCCTCCCTTTTTCCCTCCCTCCTGTCTTTCTCTCTTTTTTTTTTTTGCTTTCCTTCCTTCTCCCCCTTCTATCCTTCCTTCCTCCCTTTTTCCTTCCTTCCTCCCTTTTTCCTTCCTTCCTCCCTTCTTTCTTTACTTCCTCCCTCCTTCCTCCTTCCCTTCCTTCCTCTTATCTATTTTTCTTTTAAAGTGTTTTATTGATTCTATATTTAAAAAAAAAACAATAAGACAAGGCTACTTTTTGCTTCACTCTTGTTTTGGATCCTTGTTAAATTAATCTTATGTTTCTCATTCTTTTGCTTCCTCCCCTTCTCCCCACCCTCAAATCTGTTTTGGAAAGTGAGCAATTTCTGTAGGAACTTCTTGAGTAAGGATGTATGGGAGAGAAACTTTTAAAAACCTCCCATATTTGTGTGTGTGCATGTCTATCTATCTATCTATCTATCTATCTATCTATCTATCTATCCTTTACATAGATTAGAGATCTGTTTTTGAGATCTATCAGATTATACATGTCTTTTAAGATATACATAGACATATATTTATATATGTCTATAGATATTTATAAAGATATACATGTATGTGTATATATATATAAAAGATTGATGCCCTTCATCCTCTTGATCCTTTTCATATGACATTTGTTTTTGTTTTTCCTTCCTTCCTTCCTTCCTTCCTTCCTTCCTTCCTTCCTTCCTTCCTTCCTTCCTTCCTTCTTTCTCTCTTTCTGACTTCTTTTTATTTCTTTACTTTTCTATTCTGTAATCTTTGAGAATTTTATCTTTATTCCAGGGTCTTGATTTCATAATAATGTATAATGTGTCTTTGGCATGAGCCATTGACATTTACTGATCTGCTCACTCTGTGGATCCTCTGACATAGAAAATGCATCTTGAAGTCCTGGGGAATTTTCTTGAATTATTTCTTTGATCATTTCCCCCTCCATTTTTTGTGCTTTGCTTTTGTTCAAAACTGCTATTAGTTAGATATTGGAAATTTTAAAAACTTACTTTTATTTTCTTATCTTTTCTCTCCTTTTCTAACCTATTTTCCATTTGTTTTGTGTCTCTGGTAATTCCTGAATTTTCTTTTTGAATTGTTCTATGGAATTTTGTTAAATATTTCCTTATATTTTTTTCTTTTTTCTTTTTTTTTTTTTAGAAATGACTTAGTTTTTATTTGATCCAGCTAACAGCAAGACGCATTTATATACCTCTTGGAGATTGTAAACAATGATTTTTCGTAAAGAAAAGAATTACAACAGATAAATACTTCATATGAACAACATTTCCCCATTTTAGTCATGTTCTTAATATCTAAGCTAATTGTATTCTTTTTTAAAAAAATTATTTATTTTTTATTGCTGTTCAATTTGCCAACATACAGCATAACACCCAGTGTGCTCATTCCATCAAGTGCCCCCCTCAGTGCCCGTCACCAAGTCACCCTATAATATTTTTTTCAATTTTATTTTCTGAACTAGAAATTTCTGTTTTTTATTTTATGGTATCTCGTTCCTAGATTATGGATGCAATATGATCTATTAGCTCTGTGAAGATGATATTTATCTATATATAAACATAAATGTATATAAATATTTCCTTTTTATAATATTTACATTATGAATGTATATACAGACCATTATATACAAACCGTGTGTGTGTGTGTGCGCGTGTGTGTATAAACTCCATTAGCTATAAAGTATAGTTTTTTTTTATTTTTTTATTTTTTTTATTTTTTTTTAAAGTATAGTTTTTGCTAGCTGACATATTTCTGCTTCTTCTGGTTATTTTTGTTTATTTCTTTCATCCTTCACTTTTATGATAAAAAGCTTAACTTTCTGGTGAGTTTTTCAATATAATTTGGGGCTTTAGTACATGGATGAGATTAGAAAAAACAGGGCTTTATTTTAGGCAATTTCATGGGAATATGATGATTTCTGAGAGAGCACGAAAATTTATTCTACCTTGGACAGTGATAACTGCTTGAAAATTTTGGGAGAGAGTAGGGATTCTAGAATAGACTATCTAGACTTTTAACTCACTGTCCCATCTTGGCTCTCCCAGTTAGCCCTTCTCTGGAGGTACTGACCATTCTAATAATTGAGATTTTTCTGGATTTTCACAGTGCTATTCAGTTTGATTCTTTCCAGTGTCTCCTTCAGCATTCAGGTTTCAATGTTCCCTGTCCTTGTTAGTCACTGGTCTAAACTACTTTACTCTTCTATAATTATACTGACCTCTCTCATCTGTTGTCATCTACTCTCCTATTCTCTTTGTCTTTTTTGGTTTATAAAATTGTATGCTTTAGGGCCAATATGCTAGAGTTTCATAAAGGAAAAAAGTAAACATGTTTCTCATTTCACTACATTTGTGTATCAGGAGAATTACAGTTGATTTCAAGATCAAGGGTATTTATCTGCTCTTGATGTGGGGAGTAAACGTTTCATTTTTCAAAATATAAAGAAGTAGATTTTGAACAAATTTATCCTGCCTTCACCCTCAGGATGTCATATTACCAAACTGCTTAAATTATATACCATAAAATAAAGAGATTGAGAAATAGGCTATAAACTTATTTGAAATAAAAATCCTAGTTTATCAAAAAGAGTGCTGATCAATTTTTAGTATGTATTTGCAAACTATGTTTAGACACGAATATAAGAATACATGAATGGGAGTTTTCTATTTTTGCATAGATTTTGAAAAAATAGCAAATCGCTTGCTACTTTTTCTCAAATCGTTTTATTGCTATCTTCAAAGTTCTGTATGTTGTCTTCCTTTTCTTGCTCCTTTTTTTCCTTAGCAATCTCATTCATTTCCACAATTCACCAATTACTAATATGCAAATCACATTCAAATGAAAATTTCTGGTCCTGTTCCAGACTCTGAGCAGTATAACTACGTTCTCCAAATCCTATTTCTCACTGGATACTTGGATCCTAATATTTTTTTATCAACTTATATTAGAAAAAGCTGTTTTTGTCACAACTTGGACATGAATACAAATAATGAAACACTATTTTTCTGTGTCTCATAAATAATCCTTGAATTTACTCCGGAAAAGGGAAACCCAGTTTTTCTGCTTCCAGAATTCCAGATGGAATAGAAATACTTTTCTTTATTCCTACCAACAAATATAACCAAAGTGTAACTGAACAAATATAATGCTGATATGTAAAGCAAACACTAGAAGGCTGACAGGTGGAGAGAAGACTGATGGGCTAGAGCCAATGAGATGGAGAGAATGACATGGTGGTGAATACCCTAGGTTTTATTTTTTCCTCATATATCTCAGGCTTTAAACTGAAGGAGCTAGCAACCCCAAAATGTCAGAAGATGCAGACAGAAAGATTAAACAAAAGTTTCTCTCTTTGGTCAATGGACCATGACAGGGGTATGCTAGCAAAACAAAAACTTTTAGATAATTATCCTACTATGATTCCCCCCCCAAACAAAACAAAACAAAACAACAATAACAACAACAAAAACACCACAGTAAACCCCTAACCATGCCAGTGAAGGCTAAATGGGAATCATAGGCATCCACTGCTGCCAAATTGTGACAAGTCACCCCTAGTGCCCCAATATGGTGTCACAAAAGGCTGAGTAGGGAGCCTGGATTTCTATCCCCAACCAGTAGAGATAAGGCACTCCTCCCCATCACCAAAGAGATAACAAAAGAGGGCTGGAGGAGGCTTTGTGGATAGACAAGTCTTTTACCACAGCCCAATAATAAAGAGGCCATCATCATCACTTCTCCATGGCATCAGTGGAAACTGCAGAGACCAGTAACAAGGCACTTCTCCTCATCAGACAACTATCTGTGAAGGTTTTAGTGGAGGAGCTAGAACTTTACTTCTATGTAGCAGTGACAAGCCCATTACTTAAGGTGTCAAAGGTGGCAGATGAGAAGTTGAACTTTTATACAATATGGCAGTGAAAGAGTGGACCATTCCTTACCCTGCTGGGGCAATTTAGTCAAAATATAACATTTAAATAAAATCTGGAATATCATAATATAGTATATAAAGTATGGAGATTTCAATAGAAAGTCATTTATTATACCCAGAACCAGGAATATTTAAAACCAAATAGAAAAAAAAAAAGGTAATCAGTCGATGTCAAGATGACAGATATAATAGCATTGTCTGACATATTTTTAAACAACCATCATGCAAATTTTTCAATGAGCAATTACAAACATATTTAAAACAAACACAAAAATATAATCTCGGTAAAAAATAGAATCAACAACAAAATAAAAGATATAAAGAAGAACCAAATGGAAATTTCAGAACTAAAACATATAATAATTGATATAAGGCACTCAAAAGATGGAGTCAAAAGAATAGAAAGGACAGATGAAATAATGAGCTGTGAGATAGAACAACAGAAATTTCTATTTGAATATATATCAGAGACAAAATATCCGGAAAAAAATAGATAAAATAAGAAATCTCACATTATCCTTATAGTCATGGAGGGAAAGGGGAGAGAGGAAAGGAATAAAAATTACATGACCAGACTCTCATTGCAGAAAAAAAGTATTTGACACCTATGCAATGCCTATTCATGATAAAAAGTCTCAGAAAAATAGGAAAAGAGAGAAACTCACTCATCTTGATAAAGAAAATCTATAAAAACAAATCCTGTACCTATCATTACACATACTCATGAAAGGCTGGATGTCTTTTCTCTAAGATTGAGAAAAAGTCAAGAACATCTGTTCTCACCACCCTTATTTAACACAAAAAATGAAAGTTTTTGGCCATGCAATAATGCAAGAATCAGAAAATAAAGGCCTAATTTAGGAAAGGGAGAAATAAAACTGTCTCTAGTCCAGATGACATGATTGTGCAATTAGAAAATGCTAAGGAATCTATAAAAATAACTCATGGAACTTACAAGCAAATTCAGCAACTTTGAAGGAAAAAAATACAACTGTTCAAAAATCAATTGGATTTCTATATACTTACAATTAGCACATGGACTCTAAAATTAAAGATGTAACACAATTGCTCAAAAAATGGAATACTTAGGTATAACTAATAAAAACATGTAGGACTTATATGTTGAAAACTAAACACCACTGAGAAAAGAAATTTAAAAAAGATATAAATATATGCAGAGAAACACATGCTCGTGCAGTGCAAGACTCAACATAGTAAAAATTTCAGCGCTCTTCAAATTAATATACAAGTGTGACATAAGAAATGTGTATTTGGTCTGCCCCTGGTTCTTCGCACTGAGCTTCTAAACCCTTGGAATCCTCTGAGTGATGGGGTTGTGAGGAGAATTTTTGCTATTCATTACCACAGGTAAGTTTATGTTAATGAGATGACTCTTGGAAGATGGAGTCTGGTTGCTAGAGGAGCCAAGCATGCGATTAGAGGCTTGGAAATTTCAGCCCTATCCATTTGACTCAGAAGAGAGAAAATGACCTAGAGGTGGAGTTCAATCACCAGTGGCCAATTATTTACTATTTACTCAATCATGTCCACATAATAGACCTACATTAAAACCCTAAAAAAAAAGAATTCAGAGGCTTTCTGGATTGGTGATCATATGGAAGTGCTTTAAGAGTATTGCATCCAGAGATCACAGAAGTTCTGCACAACTTCCCAACATTTTGCCCCATTCATCTCTTCCATATGTCTGTTCCTGAATTATATCCTTTAGTAATATAATAATAACAAGTAATGGTAAGTAAGTGCTTTCCTGAATTCTTTGAATCATTTTAGCAGGTTATTAAACCCAAAGAAGGGAGTTGTGGGAAGCTCAAGTTTAAAGCCAGTCAGTCAGAAATGCCAGAATCCTGAACTTGTGATTGGCATTTGAAGTGAAGAACAGTTTTGTGGGACTGACTTTTAATGCCCTTTAACTCCCCTTTTACCCCCCTTAACCTGTAGGGTCTATAATAACTCCAGGCAGTTAGTGTCAGAATTGAAGTAAATTGTAGGATGGCAGTCAGTTTCAAACAAGAAGAGAATTGCCTGGTAAAGAAAAACTCACACGTCTGGTGTCAGAAGTAGTAGGAGTATAGAAAAACATAAGTTTAACATTTTTCCAATCAAAATCACAGCAGTATGTTATAGATACACACAAGATTATTCTAATATTTATAGAAAAAGGCAAAAGATCTTCAATCACTAAAACAATTTTAAAAAGAATTTTAGAGAGGAATTGATCTACCCAATTCAAGACTATGAGATAGCTAGAGTACTTAAGAGTGTAATGTTGATATAGGCACTCTGTAGTATTGGACATATAAACACATAGATCAATGAAACAGAATAGAAAACCTAGAAAAGACCCACATAAATATTCCTAAGTGTTTTTTTTTTTTTTTTAATGAAAGTAGAAAAGTATTTCAGTGAAATTAAGATAGTCTTTTCAACAAACGGTGCTGGAGCAAATTGGCTATGTACAGGTAAAAAAAAAAATAGAAAAGAAACTCGACTTAAGTCTCATACATTATACAAAAAAAAAAGCTCAAAACGGATCATAGACTTACATATGAAATGCAATAACTTTTAAGAAAAAAATATTGGAAAAAATCTTCAGAACTAGAGCTGGTCAAAGACTACTTAGACTTGACACTAAAAGTATGGTCCATGCAAGGAAAAAATGATAAATTAGACTTCATCAAAATTAAACTTTTCTCTATAAATACTCTTAAAATGATGAAAAGACAAGCTATTACAAGGGCTCAGAGCTAGTCACCCCAAGATATGCCACTTTGGCATGCAGATAATTTCAAGCTGAAAGCAAGGAAGAACCTTTGATCTTCTTCTAATTTCCCAAAAGAATTTAGATAAAGGACCTACTCCAGGAATAATACAATGGTCATCATAGATAACTACAGTAAAATAGGAAATATAGGTGGTAAACAGGGAGGAATGCAGCAAAGCTGGCTTGTTGAAAATTCGTATCTATATCCCATTGTTTCAGTATGGCACAGAAGACATTTGTTTACCAAACATTTGCTCTGTTTTATCTTCCTATGAATTGCTTTCCTTCCTGTTGAAGGCCCCTTGAAGTCCTGTTGAAGTCCTGTGGAAGACCTCTACCCCCTTTTCCTTAGTTAGAGATGACATGTATACATCATTTTATCCGATTATCTTTGGCATCTCATGTTTCTGTGGATTCCCAGTATGTATGAAATTTGATTTTCTCCTGTTAATCTAGCTCATATCAATTTGATTCTTAGAGCAGCTAGAAGAATCTTAAAATGTAAAGAAAATTTTTCCTCCTCAACAATATAGACTGCAACAAAATATTTGCAAACCACATATGTGACAAAGCATTAGTATTTAGTGTATATAAAGAACTATCAAGATGCAATGTTAAAAAATTATTCCAATTAGAAAATGGGCAAAAAACATGAAGAAACCTTTCACCAAAGAATATATACAGATTAGGGAAGCCCTGGTGGCCCAGCAGTTTGGCCCGCCTTTGGCCCAGGGTGTGATCCTGGAGACCTCGGATCAAGTCCCATATCAGGTTCCCTGTGTGGAGCCTGCTTCTCTCCCTCTCCCTCCGCCTGTGTCTCTGCCTCTCTCTCTCTCTCTGTCTGTCATGAATAAATAAAATAATAAAATAAAATAAAATAAAATAAAATAAAATAAAAAAGAATATATACAGATTGGATATGTTTAGTTTGCTGGGCAACCATACCAATTATCACAGACTGAGTGACTTACACAATAGAAATTTATTTTTCCACAGTTCTCAAGGCTAGAAGTCTAAGATCAAAGCACTCTCAGGGTTGTTTCTGGTGAAGTCTCTTCTTGGCTTGTAGATAGCCAACCTCTCCATATGTCATCACATGATCTTTCCTTCATGTGGGTGAAGAGTGAAAGAAAGAACTCTCTTATTTTGTTTCCTAATTTTTTTTTGTAAGGATTCCAGTCCTATTAGGTCAAGGTCTCACGTTTTAGACCTCCCTTAACATTCATTGTGTCTTTATTGGCCTTACATCCAGATACAGTCAATTTTGGGGTTAGACTTCAATATATGAATTTTGGAGGGATACAGTTCAGTCCATAACAGCATATAAGATCATGAAAGGGATGCCTGGGTGGCTCAGTGTTGAGTGTCAGCCTTTGGCTCAGGGCATGATCCCAAGGTCCTGGGATTGAGTCCAACATTAGGTTCCCTGTGGGGAGCTGGCTTCTCCCTTTGTCTGTGTCTCTGCTTCTCTCTCTGTATCCCTCATGAATAAATAAATAAATCTTAAAAAAAAAATCAGGAAAGATGTTCAACATTATTAGCCATCAGGGCTTTTAAATTTGAGGAGTAGGAATAGAAATAATGGTGTCATGAGATTTACTTTAGATAATTGAGTCTCTTCTGTTTAAAAAATCCAAAACAATATTATAAACAAAGGCAGTATAGTTGAGACAATAAGTGCATAGGCTTCAAGACAACTACTTAAAATTTATAAATTTATTTGGAGCAACACTTCCCTTATTTTTCTAAAGTATATTACTGGTTTAGAAGAATGTTTCAAGATTAACTAATACCACTCCTTGTTTGTCACTGTAGAGTGGTGTAATAGGTGGCTACAAGGAATTAATGCACAGTTTTGTTTTCTTTCCTTCTTCATGAAATCCATGAAATCCTTCATGATCCTTTTCATTCACTACTATGATTTTGTGTTAGGGTTCTTGGTATGGATATAATCATTCTACTAAAAACGTAAGGTTAGTGAGGTGGAACATCAGGGCCTGTTTTATAGATGTGTAGACATGGAATGAATATTGTTCCGTGTTTTTTACGTTGGTAGATCACAAAGCAAGAGTAAATACAATAATCTGAACTTCAAGTCCCTTGTTCTAGTGATTAATTGAAAAATATTTGATAAAATGCCTAATGTTTCTACTAAATGTCTAGTTTCTACTTTCTCTTAAGATTTTTACCAGTCCCTCTTGATATAAGTTCTGGGCTATGATAATATACACAGATTACAACTGAAATAATGTCCTTGATCTTAAAGCAAAGATGGTAGGGTATAGATGCAATTTTTTTTAAATTTTTATTTATTTATGATAATCACAGAGAGAGAGAGAGAGAGGCAGAGACACAGGCAGAGGGAGAAGCAGGCTCCATGCACCGGGAGCCCGATGTGGGATTTGATCCTTGATCTCCAGGATCGCGCCCTGGGCCAAAGGCAGGCGCCAAACCACTGCGCCACCCAGGCGCACCCTACAGATGCAATTTAATTACAGTTTGGGACAAATGTTGGGAACTCGATGAAAATTTTTGTTGGTTATTTTAATCCCAAGTTTTCCCTAAATATTTTATGTGTTGTACTGAATTTTCTAGATAATTACCTCTATTCTCTACAGGATAGTTACTAGAACTTGGCCCTGCATTTGTTTATTTTACCTACCTTGCTTTGCATGCCTATAAAGAAGTCATTGTGACCACTGAAGCATTAATGGCCCACAGGTAATGATTCATTTATGTTACCCAGTGAGAGGACACTGCTCTATACCAGTAAACAAGGTGCCCACCCACACTCAGCAGCACTTGGCAACTTGAGTAATCAAAGCAATAGCTAGCAGTTGTGCATATAAAACTAATTAAAAAATGTACCAAGTTCATTTCTGAAAACTATTACAGATTCAAGGCTGATTAAATTGTATGGTTTTTTTTTTTTTTTTTTTTTTTTTTTCTAGTGGCTTTAGGAAAGAATTTGTTGAAGTTGAACAAAGTGAGAAACACAATTGCCCTTATTCAGTGTGGTCAAGCTCTAATTTGCAACTAGGATTTCAATGAAATAAGACCCTAATTGGCAGGTCCATAATACATGGTATTTAGCTACTTCAGAGTATGGTTGTAGATAGAGGAGGCAAAAGAATTTTTAAAAAGGAAATTATTACAGTCATGGTTGAAATGAAAATAAAGAATTTAAAATATTTACTGTGTGTCTGGTTTTTATGCTAGAACACCAAAAATGAATTATTTGTGAGCATAACTTATGAAAGGAAAATATGAAACTAAAAATTAACGGTATATACACTCTTTCTTTTTTTTATGAAGCACCAAGCATGCTTGCATCAGGTTTGAAAATGCCCGTCTTAACCACCTTCATTCTTATGAAGACTGTATCCTTTTCCATTCAGTTATATTAAATATAAGCTTTCCCCCCACCCCCCACCCCCACACACAAAAAACACTTAAAAAGAAAGCCAGAGAGGCAGTATGTGGGCTTTTCCTGTTATGACCCCATTTCCAAAGGATGGGTGGTCATTCTTTAGTTTATAGATGGCCTTTTTAAATTTTATATGCCAGAGGAATTTAACTGACTGTGGATTTACTTGCATAGCAAGCCTGACATAGATCATGGAACACATAATGGTCTCCTCTTTTTGATGATGGTCCCATATTTTTACAAAGAAAAATGCAAAAACTAGACTACTCTTACCTGTTAAAATAGTTGATGGAATCAGGTCAATTGAGACTATTGAATTACTTTCTAAATATGAGGGAGAAGGATGTCTGGGTTGCTCAGTGGTTGAGCATCTGCCTTGGGTTCAGGGCATGATCCCGGGGTCCTGGGATTGAATCCCAAGTCAGGCTCCCCACAGGGAGTCTGCTTCTCCCTCTGCCTATGTCTCTGCCTTTCTCTGTGTCTCTCATGAATAAATAAATTTTAAAAAATATGAGGGAGAAAATGTTAAAATACATCTTTGCTACATACACACTTAAAGCTTATAAAAATCTGAGTGAATTAAAAAGATTTAAAGGGTTTAATTAAATAATTAAACCTGTAAATATAGAATATTCTGAAGGCTACTGTAATTATGACTTTCACACATTTTAATATATGAGGCAAAGACAGACTATTTTGAAATTGACCTGGAGAGATGGTGTATGCTGGGGGTCTAGGATCTTTAGGTCCAACGTCCTCAGTGAACATTTCCAAGCACTTTGGTAGTCAGTTGGTACCCAAATCCATATTGCCACAGCCAAGCAGTTGTATACAGTTTGGCAAAAGATAACAATGACTCTTGCTTCTCCTTTGTCTATAATAGACCTTACTTATTATTTATATAAAATATAAAAAATGAAAGGAAAATCTAATCCCATTTAATTTATATCCAATCCTGCAACCCATTTTTATTGGCTCAGGTTATGGACACATATAACAACTGAAGACTTATACAAATATTAAGCATTTTCCTGGGCTCATTAAAAGTCAGCAAAATAGTTTACATCAGCTAAGAAAATTAAATTATGACTTCACATTAAACGGTGATATTTCCTTTGTTCCAGAGATGCTATAAAATTCTATACTATAGCGACAATCAATCTCAACTTCAGATATGGGATTTTGCTGCTTCAGTTCTTTTCAGATTATGTCATTAGTTGAAATAACTACCCAAGGCTTATTTACACTTTAAAGATTTTTTTCAATGTTAAAAAAAGAACATTTTCTAATAAAATTCCTTACCCTGAAAGCTAAAGTAATCAGTGTATCTAAATTTGTTTTGACTACATCCATTATTTAAAGCACTATTACCCAGAATTCCTAACTGGCAATGGGAATTCTTGGGATTGAAAGCTGATTCTGTCCTAAATTTAAAACCTACTGTGGCATTGCTTATATTGTGGTTAAAGCATCAACTAGAGGATTCTGAAAACTCTGAGCAGTATCATTTTGCCAGGGTCCTTTCTCATACTGTTATCAGAACAATTATAATCTAAGTTTAAGTGGACAGGAGCAGTGTTTATGGGCAAAAATATATATATATTAGAATTTCAGTGATTCTCATTTCATTGACATTTTGATGTAACATGCGTCTTACCTGTGACCTTGTCACTTTCTCTTATACCATGTATATAAAAGAGATAATATATCTAGAAAATTTGATACAATATTTTCAGATTCATTTGATAACTTGTTGATACTTCATGTGTAATTTATTATTTAACCATACTTTATTTTTTATAACTTTTTAAAAAAATATTTTATTTTTCTTATTCGTGAAAGACAGAGAGAGAGAGAGGCAGAGACATAGACAGAGGGAGAAGTAGCTCCACAAGGAGCCTGATGCAGGACTCGATCCCAGAAGCCCAGGATCACACCCTGAGCTGAAGACAGACACTCAACCACTGAGCCACTCAGGCGTCCCTAACATACTTTATTTTAATTGAGACTTGGATTTAGCAGACTTATGACAGTGCGAATTTGTCATTCTCAAAATTATATTTCATGGTATTGAATCAATAATCTTTAACAATTATAGCTTTTATTATGTTAGTCAGAAAAGCAAGATAGTTTTAAATATGAAATAGAAAAACTATCTAAAATATGTTCAAGCACAACATCTAGCATTGGGTGAGGAGCAGTTATCAGCTTCTTATAAATCCTTTTACAAATATGGGCACATGGAAAAACAAAAATAGGTCAATAGAGCTATTCTGTGTTGTCAGGCCACATCTGTGATTTTTCTATCCACAGCTTATAACTCAACAAAAGTTTGATCTTTGAGCTTTTTTATTATGTATTATGGAAGTTTTTACTTATGTACATACTCATTGTCTTCTACTTCTTTGGTAAATTGTGCAGCATTCTTCAATGCTTCAAAATTGGTAGGAAATAATCGATGTGTCATGATATTATTTCATTGTCATCCATAAGAAACAATATGAAATAATTTCAGATAGACTGTGATTGTGTCAAGTTGTTCAATATTTAAATTAAGAAATGTCTTTGAGCATTCCTGAGACCTCTTAAATGACCTTCCAACCTGTCCCCAGCTTTCCTTATTTAAAGATCAAACCCATGATGTTGAAAAAAGGCTTAAAACAAAGTGTTATTTAATTTCTTACCTTTTCTTCATCATCTCTGCTTATTAAATAATTTTAGCACTATACTTCATCTAGTCTTAGGAGTGCACATCAGTTAATCACAACATATCAAAGTCTTTAATTAAATTTATTGACAAGACACATGAACCTGATCCCACTGGTGAATAGAGATCAAAGCGCTGACATCTTACAACTGCACTAATTTTCAGAATACTAGGGTAACTTCTCTGTAGTTATGAAGTGAGGTTCATTGTATTTTACAGTTTAGTTAAATTGTCATAGGTGAAAAGAACTGAATTAAACTCATTTACCATTCTTAGTTCAGATAGCTGAATATCAGATAGTACTGGAAATGGAATAACATGTTGATTAAATAATTTGCAAATCAATGTAAACCTTGATAAAAAAGCAGTGTCAAATATTCGAAAGGAAATACACAATCCTGATCTGATAATAGGAGAAAAGTAAGATATGGCAACAAATAGCATGAGTGGTAAAAATTAACACTCCAGGATGTCAGCTCCTGTTTTAGATGGAATGTGTTTTCCCTCAAATTGAAACCCAGCCCAAAATGCAATGATATTAGGGAATGGAATCTTTGGGAGGCAACCAAGTCATGAGGACAGAACTCTCATGAGTGGGGTTAGTACCCTTACAGAGAGACCCAGAGAGCTCTCTTTGTCCCTTCTGTCTCATGGGGACCCAGTAAGAGGATACCCATCTGTGAATCAGGAAGTTGGCTTCCACCAGACACCTAACCTGCCTGCCTTGATCTTGGGCTTCCTAAACTCCAGAACTCGTTATCTGAGTCTATGGTATTTTTGTTACAGTGGACAGAATGAACTAAGGCAGTTTCTCTGTAGCTATTTTCAATAGCTCCGTGTTGAATTGCCTGTTACTCTGGAGGGTGGCCTTTAAGTGTTAAAATTTTCAAAGTTCATATAGTCACTACTAAAATCCTCATTGTATTAATATGCTTTGTCACAGGAAGAAGATAATTCAGCACAGATAATAAAATTGGAGATATCCAATTATTATGTTGGCCTATAGCCAGACATTTGTCCATTGTGTGCTTTACAAGAAAAGAAAATAGCATTTGTTTTCTTGCTGACATGGTAATATCTGTTTAATTGACCTAGAAAAAAAGAAAGACATCTGTCTCTCTGAAACTTGATAATTTTGTCATTCACTAAGTTATTGTGACCAGTATGACATGTTTGAACAATTTATCGAGTCTCTTATTGTCATTCCCTCAAAATAGTGGTTTTGGTTCAGTGTAGGTGTGCTGCTATGTTATTTGTTTTCATTTGAAGCATTAATTCAACTCGTAAAGCATGAATTCGTAATTTATCAGAATGCATAATTGGAAAGGTTGGGATAAGATATTAGTGGCCGCTTAGTTCATTTATGTCCTCCTCCTCCTCCTCCTCCTCCTCCTCTTTCTTCTTCTTCTTCTTCTTCTTCTTCTTCTTCTTCTTCTTCTTCTTCTTCTTCTTCTTTCTTCTTCTTCTTCTTCTTCTTCTTCTTCTTCTTCTTCTTCTTCTTCTTCTTCTTCTTCTTCTTCTCCTTCCTCTTCTTCTTCTTTTATTTATCATTTTTTTTGGAATAGGACTTAAATCCTTCTTATTGCAGTTGAAATATTTGTTAATAGGACTACGATCCAGAAAACTTGAATAACACATATTATACTTGAATCTAGAATCTGGCCTTTTTTGCATAATTATTCATACACAGGGAAAGTTAAATCAAGAGAAGCTTTAAGACTTAGGAATTTGAGAAAAAGAGAAAACGTATCCACTTCCTGAAACTGTACACTCTCTTGCCCTAATGCAATAACTACTATTCCTATCCTGGCATAAAATAATTCAGAAGGAATCTCACATAATTAAAGAGTTGTGATGATAACTTGATACATATTGTCGGTTTTCATTTAAGAATACTATAAATAATCCAAGATCAAAAGGCAGTGAAAACAAACATATGACTTGAACCATAGACAGAGCAAACTATTACATCTATAAGCAGGAAAGATACAAACATGAAGAAAATAAGTAGATATATAAAAGAACCCCAAGTATAATAATTATATTTTTAATAGTGTTATATAATTGACACAAAAAGTAATTAGAGAAATGTAACATACTGTCATGTTTCTTCCACTGTCACCTGTGAAGAATGACCGCAAGAGCACAAACTCAGTAATTGCTCTAATTATCAGCTATTCTCCAGCTCAGGTAGGTTAAAATGAAAAACATAAATTCATCCCTCATAATGCTACACCTCACGCAAACACCTTCAAGTAGTCTGGGTATATTACTGTATGACATGTTGAAAGAAAATTTTAACTGAGATGGATCTTTATCATGGTTATGATTCTATAGGGACAAAGAAATGTCTGACCTAGTCCTAAATTTTAATTTCAGTTTTAGATGATTGCAAAGAAGTCTCTTAAGAGGATACTGGGGGGCTCAATAGTTGAGCATCTGCCTTTGGCTCAGGTCGTGATCCCTAGGTCCAGAGATGGAGTCCCAAATTGGGTTCCTTGTGAGAGCCTGCTTCTCCCTCTATGTCTCTGCCTCTCTCTGTGTGTCTCTCATTAATAAATAAAAAAAATATTTTAAATAAATAAATAAATAAATAAATAAATAAATAAATCTTTTAAGTACATCTTCTTAGTTTATTTTACCTTGATATATATATAAATATTAACAAGCTGTGATACATATACATATCTTCAAATTTACATAATCTTATGAAATCATTATTTTAAATAGAGAAAGTATATTGAAATGTCCTTAATTTTATCCCTTGCCTTCAGGAAGACTTGGAAGTGGAATTGTATTTCTTGATTTTTTAATAAAATAGAACTTTGGGAAAAAATATTTTATCATGTTTTCTAAAAGCCTATTCCAATGTTTAGCCATCTTTGCTTCTCAAATACAAAAGGAGACGTTTTACATGTTCTAACACATCATAAGCATGACCATATCAGAAACAACCCCAGGTGAAATTGTAGCAAAAAAAAAAAAAAATCAGAATTGGTTTTAGATTCACTGCTGTCTGCCTACCTCAAACCTCAGGCATCATGGTTCCTTATACTTCAATCACAACCCTCAGGAGGTCAAGCTTCACTGCGGGGTCCTTTGCAGACAGACCTTCCCTTTCTGGCCCGGTGCTGTGTATGAGAGATTTGCAATTTCATGAAGCAAAACTGACAGTTTTTCCTTTTATTTACAGAACCCTGAAACCACGGATTCTTTAATTTGATCAAGTAAACTGTGACAGTGTGTTAATGAGGGCTGAACCATTTGTATATTTGAATAATAATTTTCTGGAGATAATTATTTCACCTCAATTCAAAGGAGTGCCTCTAGCTATGGGAATTTCATCCCACCCGTAAACAGAGCAGGGCCCCATGGTAATCTGAAACTCTCACTTTTCTATCATCTTTGTGTTATTTGCACTCAGTGTTCTTTGTTCAAGGCTGGAGATGAGTAGGCTTGGGGACTGTGAAGAAATCTGATATTACCCAAAGCACTTTCAACTCTATGGGAAAGGCAGTTAAAATGAACTGGGAACTCTAGTAGTGACCATTCTTCCATTCTGGAACCACCATTACAATATTAAAGAAGCTCAAATTCTAAGCCTCATGTAACCTTTCAATCACGTTCTTGTCCCTTCTGTCACCCTACAAGAAGGTTGGCTCTGCTTTAAGAAGACTTTAATACTAAACAGCAAATAATGGTGGAAGAAAGGTGCAGATTGTAGACAGCCTTTTTTTTTTTTTTTTTTAATTTTGTCATAGACTGTCATGGAATTAGAAGCTGGCCAATGTTTTTTAGTTGTAAGAGCTCAAAAGCAAAGATTTATGAAATTTAATGAAAATGGTAATGGGGGAATTTTGATACTTGGTAAGGTCCCTGATATACATGATTTTCTAGTGAACAGATCAGAGGACATAGTGTGAAAATTATGTGCCAGTATGATCTCAGAAAAAATTAATAAAAATCTGCATAATAGGATTGCCAGCTACATGGGGGATTGCGTTGAAGAGGAAAATTCTGAGCAAAGGGGGTAGGGTTATGTTCAAAGGAACAGAACAGAACAGTAATTAGGACCTCAGAGGTAAGATCGTAGCAACACAGGCCCTTTACAAAAGGACTAGTTTCTGGAAACCTATCTGGAGGGAATGAATAGGAAGTAGATTGCACACTGGAAGTTGGAAGACAAATGAACCCTATTTAATCCCTGTTTGTCCTGGAGCTCTCAGCACTTCTCCCCATGGTTTCAAATACATACATTATTTAGACACTTCCAATTCTCATATTTTCATGTAACAGAATTCCAGAAGCAAACAAAAACAAAACAAAAACCTTTGGTATTCTCATTTTCCCAGCAAAAGATCTAAAGATCCTTGAGGTATGCCCTAT
The DNA here is from genome assembly GCF_048164855.1 of Canis lupus baileyi. NCBI lineage: Eukaryota > Metazoa > Chordata > Mammalia > Carnivora > Canidae > Canis > Canis lupus. Next base: position 9,879,166 of record NC_132857.1, read on the forward strand.
GCATTTCCCAATCAATCTCTAGGGTCAGGAGATAATTACTATCCCCATTTTACACATGAGAAAACTAGTTATGAAAAAGTAATAAATAAAGGATTCATATTTCTAAACAACTAGGAGGGTTGTTTTGCATGGGGAAGGGGAAACTTTCAAAATTAATATTTAGAAATAATTGTTTGATAAATTAGGAATTATTCACTTTTTTTTTTAAAGATTTGATTTATTTATTCATGAGAGACACACAGAGAGAGGCAGAGACACAGACAGAGAGAGAAGCAGGATCCATACAGGAAGCCTGATGGGGGACTTGATCCTAGGGCCCCAGGATCATGCCCTGAGCCAAAGGCAGATGCTCAACTTCTGAGCCACCCACGCATCCCAAGAATTATTCATATTTATGCAACTTCTCAATTTTATCTATACTATGTCAGAGGATAACTCTTTCTGAAGAAATGTATAATATTGGTACGAGTGTAAAGTTCATATGTACCATTGGTTATACTTTGTTTTTTTTTTTTTTTATATTTATTTTCCTCTTGTGACCAAAGAATAAAATAAAACTGTCTTTGGAAGAAAGATGCATACAGTTATAAATACCAACTATAAGCCCACTATTAACAGACTAAGTATTAGGCAAATATTTAATTTGGAGGATGCATTGCTTTTTCATGATGGCCTGTGTGAGAAATTATCTCATCCTTTTTTTGTTCCTTCTGTCAAAACAAAATGAGAAATTATATGATATTATAGGAGAATCATAATGCCGTACAAATCATAAGCTATGGAGAGAAAGTAGAAAATGATATGCTGCTAAACATAAATTTTATAGTTCTAATGCTGAGGCATAAACTCACAATATCAATGTATGTTGAGAATGTCTACCAGCATTCAGTTTTCATGTTAATAAGTATTAAACATCTCCATACTCTTTTACCCTGAGTTTTCAGAATTCAGTTGTGCTTCATATCTAACCTATGATACTCATGATTGGAAGAAGGCTATGGTTTATGGGTTTAGCGTAGCTAAAATGGGTGATGTTGAAGCTCATCTTAATAATTGTAAATTATATTAAGTTACTAGTAAATATCTCAGAAATATGTTATGAAGTGTCATATATGGGTTGACCTTAATCCTAATAATATTGTCATTTATGTAAATTTAGATTTTCACTTCATTTCTTTTGTTCTCAGTCAAAAGTGAGGGTAAGGTGTATGTTATTTTCACAAATAGAAATAGTGGAGTTTTTTAAAAAAGAAATAGGGTGCTTTATTAAAATAATTCTAATGGTTATTAAAATTATCTCCTTTACAGATGTATCTATTCTATCTCATACTTCCTTTAAAAGTTACATTACTGGACAGTTTTAGTGTTCAAATATTTTCTAACTCATGCATTTGATTACTAGCCAAATAGTATTCACATTAAATAATTTGCACATTTTATAAAAATTCTAGGATCTACAGATTTTTAAATAATCTATGAAAAACACAGGAGACATCTGTGAATATTTGGTGATTGGAAGAAGTCAATGGGTCATGGAACTCCAAGCTTTCCATTTTAATGTTGTAGCAAACACAGGAACTGTGCCATACTACATAGAGCCCTCCAGGAAAAGATGTAGACTGCATTCCTTTTAAGTGCTCTAAAATGGCTTTGTTCCTTCCTTCTAATGAGGATTACTTCAAAATGCTACCTAATTTTGTCTTCACTGTTGTTTGTTTTAATGTATCTGTTTGGTTGGCAAGATGTCTTATGTGTTGCTTAGAATCAGTGAAGTGATTAAAAATTCCATTTCTAGCTCAGCAAAACTCTATCTACCAGAACTACAAGTACAGATTTGCCCTGGTAACCTGATTCAAGACTGCTGTTTGGCAGTTACTAGTAATGTTCTTTTCACTTTCAGATTGTACTGACTTATTTTAATTATTAACTTATTAACTTATTTTTAAAGATTTTATTTACTTATCTGAGAGAGAGAGCAAGCAGGAGGGGGAGAGAAAAGCAGACTCCTCCTGAACAGGGAGCCCAATGTGGGTCTCGATCCCAGGACTGTGAGATCATGAGCTGAGCTGAAACAACCACTTAACTGATTGAGCCACTGAGGAGCCCCTCAAATTGTACTGATTTAGGCCATAAATTTGATGGTCACCTCAGCTATAGAAGTCTGTCCTTACTCTGTTGAGATTATTGAGAGAATATGAATACCCTTCATTTATTTGTGCAGTGAAGAACACTGAATTTTTTTTAAATAAGGAACAGTTAGTGAGAAATGTAAGTCTACCCAGTACTAGACTTTTCAAGAAAGCAATGATATAAAATTATATCATTTCTTAAATTTTCTCATTTATTCACTCTCTGAAAGTACTTTGAAGGCACTTTTCTTTTCAATTTACAGCCTATTCACAGTTATCTAAGTACCTTACTTAGTTTCTACAGATGGTGTGCATTCAATAAATCTTCTTGAATGAATAAATAAATTAACATAGAGAAGGTCATTTCTCGAGAAACTTAAATCTAACTTTAAGATATGATAGTAAGTATGTGGTATATAACTACATGCTTATTAGTCTGAATGCTAAATGTGTAAAAAATCAAAAAAAGAAAAAAGGAGAAATGCTCTAGGGACAAAGTTTTCCTTGTCCTGGATTTTCTTCAACCTGGAGAAAGCTAAAGAACTTACACTCTATGAGACAAATAGGTAATATATCCTGTGTAGTGGTTCATAGATACAGTTGTAACTCACAGCTATGAGATGGGTTTTTAGTAGCCAAACTTCAGATGCACAAGCCACTTGACTAAGAGATTGAATTAATCAAGAAGGTTGTAATATTATGGTATTAAGGGAGCAGTATAATGTAAATAAATAAAATCATTTTCAGGAAGTGAGAAAAAGCAAGTCAACAGACAACTAGGGAATATAAAAGCAAGTCAACAGACAACTAGGGAATATATTAAAGGACGAAAAATAAAATCAAGCAGGCGAGTGAAGATATACTAAGACGTGATATGTATTATATAGAAGTCTGATTATTTCAACCATGGTATAGTCACATAATAGTAAACTATTTAGTAGCTCAGCTGCCTTCCCTAAGGTCATCATAACTAGGAAGTGACCAAGGACTCATGACTATACCTCAATATATTTATATTTCTTGTGGCTCTGATAATAACACAGTGAGAAAATAGAAATCTTTTTAGTTTACAGAGGCTCATGACTAAGGGAAAATTGGATTAAAAATAATCATTAGGTCTTATTCTCCTCCTTAGAAATTATTATGCCGTAGAGTATCATAGAACTTCAAATATGAAACAAACCTATCTTATAATATGAATTTAAACAGATAGGAGAATAAAAAATTTTATATTTGATGAAAGTGAATAATTTTATTCATTTAAGTTGAATAATCAAAGTAACACCACAAAGAAATGTACTAAATGTTAAAGATGATTTACATTTTCCTTTAACATATATTTAGCATACTTGATTAGAAATGAAAGAAGTAACTTTCAGTATAAGCAGTTATATTGGTTCATTTATTTATACATCCAGGGAAATGTTCATATCCAATAATAAGTGCACAAAGTTTCAGTTTAAAATCTTACAATAAAAATACAATATCCTGTTTAATATAAATATCAGACTAATTACTATTTTCCAGGAAAATTCTGGGAATTTTAAAACTTGCAACTCGTTCTTCCTTGTCAAGTTAGATGTTAGGTAGTTCTTTACTGTGTGACTTGTTTAAGTACAAATCACCTCATATATGCAACCTGTATATTAAACTATTCAAGCTTCATCTTCTTTTCCTATACTTTTTTTAAAAAAAGTTATTTATTTATTTATTAATGAGAGACAGAGAGAGAGAAAGAGACAGGCAGAGACATAGACAGAGGGAGAAGCAGGCTCCATGCAGGGAGCCAGACATGGGACTTGATCCCAGGACTCCGGGATCACACCCTGGGCTGAAGGCAGATGCTTAACCGCTGAGTTACCCAGGCATCCCTCTTTTCCTATTCTTTTTTTTTTTCTTGCTTACTCTGAGTACATTTCACTTTGCTATAAGCTGTACATATTTGTAGGTTAGTTTTAACTATTTTAGAAGACATCACAGTACAAAATTTTGCAAATAAACAAGTATTAATAAATAGTAAATATCTGATTAGAAAAAAACAAGAAAAATCCTCAGTAGAGTGAGTTTCTAAATCACATTCTTCCAGTGTTTCTTCACTCCCTCAAAATCTCAAGGAGTGAGACTTGATTTGCCAATCACAGTTCACTCCCTTCCTCCTTGCACCTTGCTCTCATTATGGGATTCATAAACCTTACTTGGCTTGATAAGTATAGCTGAAGAAGTGCATCCTTTTCTTTTTTTTTTTTTTTTTAAGATTTAATTTATCTATTTGAGAGATAGAGACAGAGAGCAGGAGTGGGGAGAGAGGGGAGGAGGCAGAGACAGAGGGAGAAGCAGACTCCCCACTGAGCAGGGAGCTGGATGTGGGGCTTGACCTCAGGACCCTGGGCTCATGACCTGAGCTGAATAAACATAGACACTCCACTGTTTGAGCCAATCAGGTGCCCTTGAAGAAATGTATCCTATGCCTAAAGTAGGTCTCTTTAATTTTAAGTAGAACGTACTTATATTGGTGATTTTTTGTTTTCAAACTATCAAAACCATGAACTAGAATGGCCCATCTGAAGAAATTTTGCTTTTCCTATACAATCAAACAGGATTGCTTTGTGTGTAAGTGTTATCAGTTTGTGATCTTTTTTCTCCTTCATCCTTTATTTTCTGTATGTTTGATTATGAGGAAAGTATTGTCACCCTCTATACACATAGCAATAAAGGTCAAATGGAATTACATAAACTAAACTACAGATAATGAGAAAAATGTGATTGGGAGATGTGGATTGTATTTTTCTAATTTTCTTCAAAAATTCCTCTATTAATATAAAGAAATTATATTTTGTGTGTAGGTATACGCTTCTTACAAGAAAAAAATTTCCCCACAAAGTCTGAAATTTAAGTGCATTTTTTAGAAACATCATTTATTCATTCATTCAGAAATAATTAATTGAGTATCTGCTCTATTGTAGACCCATGGCAGGGGGCTATGGTATCCTCATATACTGTCTCTACTTTTTTTTTTTTTTTTGGCAGAGGCTGCCCAACTAGAGTCTACATCCTCCAGCCTTCTAAGGAATTATATGGAGGAATTAACTTTTTTTTCATGGCAGGAAATATGTTTCACTTATCTTAATTCATCCCTGAAGTTCATAAACCAGGCTGAAAGGCAACAAGGAGCTAGAGTGAACTGATACTATCAGTTCTAGGATCATCTCCCTCAATGCCCCACCCCAGCGTGAAAGTCACTTTGGGCTTTTCTGCAGAATCTTCTCAGATTACCTTGAATCCACGGTCTGGGAAGAAAGAATTCATGTCTGGTATAGCAAGGGCCCTCATGGACCTGCTGGGGCATGATGGCAGGTGCCCACCCTGATTTCTTGTGGTCTATAGCATACTGATTGCTAAAAATGTTGATTACAAACTCTGAAAAGAAGTGTTGCACATATGTTCACTATTTAAATATTATATCTTAATATAACTTATAAAATATGTATATGAAGAACATGAACATAGTTATTAAATAAAAAGCTTCCTCAATTTTTTTCAAAGCATATTTCTCTTTAAACATTGTTACTTGATAATTGGGAAAAAATTCAGCTTTAAGGCTTAAAATAGACTCCATGTTTGAATGGGTTTCATTGCTTTCGGAAAAGGTGTGATATGCATGAAATGAAGACAGAAATAAATTTTGCTTTAAACTAAAACTTAGAGACTGACCTTATTACTGAAATTTACAAAGCTGCTTTAAATGAGATAATTAGCTAAATGTACATGTCTGAATAAAAAGTACTAACTAGAGTTTGCATAAATATTATTACTACACTACTAAAAAAAAAACAGTATCCTAATTTTCATCTTGCTCAGTCACATACCAATATTGTCCCTACTCCTATGAGTTTACATTCCACTGGGGAGGGGGGCAGACTACTAAAAAATTGCACAAACAAATGTACATGTTTAACTATGACACGTGATCTACAAAAAATGTACGTAAGAGATAAAGGACCCACATAAATAAAATTGCAAATGAGAGAGAAAAAATCATGAGCAACACCACAGAAATACAAATAATTATAAGAATATATTATCAAAAATCATATGCCAACAAATTGGACACTCTGGAAGAAATGGATAAATTCCTAGAAACCTATAAACCACCAAAACTAAAAAAGGAAGAAAGAGAAAATGTAAATAGACCAAAAACCAATGAAGAAATTGAGTCACTAATTGAAAATCTCGCCAAAAACTAAAGTCCATGGCCAGTTAGATGGCTTCCCAGGGGAATTCCACCAAACATGTAAAGAAGAGTTAATACCCATTCTTCTCAAACTGTTCCAAAAAACAGAAGTGGAAGGAGAACTTCCAAACTCATTCTATGAAGCCAGCATTATCCTGATTCTAAAACCAGGGAAGGACTCCACTAAAAAAGGAGAACACAGGCCAATACCGCAGATGAACACGGATGCAAAATTTCTCAACAAAGTACTAACAAACTGAATCCAGTAGTACATTAAAAGAAGCATTCACTCTAATCAAGTGGGATTTATTCCTAGGTTGCAAGAGTGGCTCAATGTTTGCAAATCAAACAAAGTGATACAGCACATTAATAAAAGAAAGGGTGAGAACTATATGATCCTCTCAATAGATGCAGAAAAAGCATCTGACAAAGTACAGCATCCTTTCTTGATAAAAACCCTCAACGATGTAGGGATAGAGGGAACCTATCTCAACATCATAAAACCCATATACAAAAAAAACATAGCTAATATCATCCTCAATCGGGAAAAACAGAACTTTTCCTCTATGGTCAGGAATGGATGTCCACGTTTACCACTGTTGTTTAATCTAGCATTGGAAATCGTAACCTCAGCAGACCAAAATATAAATAAATAAATAAATAAATAAATAAATAAATAAATAAGGCATCCAAATCATCAAGGAAGAAGTCAAACTTTCAGTATTTATAGAAGGCGTGATACTCTATATGGAAAACTCAAGACTCCTACAAAAAGTTGCTAGAACTGATAACGAATTCAGCAAAGTGAAAGAACACAAAATCAACATACAAAAATCTGTGGCATTTCTATACACCAATTCCGTAGCAGTGGGAAGGGAAATCAAAGAATCAATCCTATTTACAACTGCACCCAAACCCTTCAGATACTCAGGAATAAACCTAACCAAAGAGGTAAAATATCTGTACTCAGAAAACAATAAAACACTTTTGAGAGAAATTTTAGATGACACAAAAATATTTCATGGTCATGAATTGGGAGAAAAAACATTGCTAAAATGTCTATACTACCGAAAGTTATCTACAGATTTAACACAATCCCTACCAAAATACCACTAACATTTTTCACAGAGCTAGAACAAACAGTCCTAAAATTTGTATAGAACCACAAAAGACCCTGAATCACCAAAGCAATCTTGAAAAAGAAAAGTAAAGCTGGACACATCGCAATTCCAGACTTCAAGTTATGTTACAAAGTTGTAGCGATCAAGACAGTATAGTACTGACACAAAAACAGATGTAAAGATTAATGGAACAGAATAGAAAATGGAGAAATGAACCCACAATTATATGGTCAACTAATCTCCAACAAAACAGAAAGAATATCTGGTGGAAACAAAAATAGTCTCTTCAACATATGACATTGGGAAAAGTGGACAACAACAAACAAAAGAATGAAATTGAACCACTTTCTTACACTGTCACAAAAATAAATTCAAAAGAGTTGAAAGACCTAAACATGAGACAGGAAACCTTCAAAACCCCATAGGAGAACACAGGAAGCAACCTTTTTTATTTCAGTTGTAGTCAGTCTTGTCTGACTAGACAAGAGGCTAGAGGCAAGCGAAATGAAAGAGACACAATTATGTGTCTTTAAAGGGGTTCCTTACCGAATCGGGTCCTGTGTTGGGCTCCCCGCATGGAGCCTGCTTCTCCCTCTGCCTGTGTCTGCCCCCCTCTCTCTCTCTCTGTGTCGCTCATGAATAAATAAAATCTTTAAAAAAATAAAAAAAAAATTAAAGGGATTATTTAACGCATACTCTGTGTGTGTTCAGGTTGTGTTAATGCTCACAGGTATATTTGATATGTTATTGCATGTCTGTTAGTAGGAATTTCAAGCAATAAGAAAAATAAAAAAATGAACATATCCCACCACTCAGCTCAGTAAGTTAGCATTTAGTTAGCAGGCTTCTAGATATCTATGCATTGATAAGTAAATATATAGGCACATGCATTTTTACATCAATACATCAAATAGCTTTATAAGAATGAAGTTGTGTTGTTTAAAGGCAAATACTTGTATGTAATTTAATTTAGGAGAAACAGTCATGTGAGATGAAAGAAATTTCTGCATTTCCAACAACTATTTCTTCAGTGTAATATATTAGTGACTAAATGATCGCATAACTATAATAAGAGAAGCCACTAAAACCATCAACAAGTTGGTAAATAAACCACTTATTGGATAGTTTCAATGTTAGACATTTGGGGGGGGAGATGATTTGCACTTTTCTTCTCTCCTGTCTCTTAGTTTTGGTGGCTTACCTTGTCTTCATTGCCTTTGTTTGTTTATCTATTTATAATTTGAGAGAGAGAGCAAGCACAAATGAGGGGGAGGGACATAGGGGGAAGGAGAAGTAGATTTCTCACTGAGCAGGGAGCCTGAGGATAGGGAGGTGGGGGGGTTGGTGCACATTCCAGGATCCCAAGATCATGACCTGAGCAGAAGGCAGAAGCGCTTAACCAACTGAGCCCCTGCGTCAGTGTTTTTATATATTGATCTTTAATCATAAAGATAAAATCATCTCGTCACCCTTTTTTCTCTAGTTTTAGAGTAAAAGAAACTTGTTACCTTGAACCAGTGCAGTTAACAGCTTTCCTGTAACTCAGAGTCATTATTTCAATTCAATTCAATTTCAATGAATTGAAATTTTCAACTCATTGATAGTTGAGAATTTCTGCCTCCTGTCTCTATAATACAGGGACAAATTGCCTGATATAATGCTGTAGATCTTTTCCTTAGTATTTCATGGCCACTTTGCATTTGTTTTCCTATGTTAATGGTAGTCTCCATATGATTATGATTTTTCTTTTCTTATCTGAATGCCTGAAGAAACCATCTTTATCTTTATAGTTGAATAATAATATAACTAGAATGTGCTTTGATGCTGCTAATTTCGTATCAAATTGTCCTCTTGTAATTTAATTTCAATCAAAATATTCATTTCTTCCTTCATTTTATAGAAAGTTTGCTGTTATGTGTTTGAATTTTTTCTTTCATTTATTGATTTTTTATTACTTAGTTATAAACTAACTTTATATTGAACTAGTGCTATCTGTTCTCCTTATCCATAATTTTTCTCAACTGACTTTAATCATCTTGTCTTTTTCCCCCTCCCCTCTGCGTTACTTCATGAGATTAATTTTGATTTTCTTTTCTAGAGGCAGTGCACTGTGGTGATATTTTGTTAAAAGCAGGGTCTCTGGGGACATACAACCAAGATTTGCTTGCTAGCTTTATAATGTTCTACCTTAAGGAAACCTTAGGAAAGTTGTTTAACCTACTTGTGTACGTTACATTATTTTTAAAAGGGAGAGACTAATGTTTTTTCTATCTCGAAGTATTATTGTGTGGACTAAAAAGTGGTAACACAAGCGATGTGATTATAAGAGTTCCTGGTAGATAGTAGTTACTTAATAAATATTAAATACTCTTATTGGTTATCAGATTTTTTCAGAGTAAGTGGTGGTTCAGTAATTGGTTCTCAATTTATTTCTCTAGTTCAAGCCCTTTATTATCTCATTTTATTATTTTATCATCTCCTTTTTGAGCCTGTGTACAATAGAATTATCATTAGTAGTAAATTCTTCAAAACACTCAGGAAATCAATTTCAATCCTTTGGAAAATGTTATCTTCCAACGGGAATTCTTCATCTGCCTTTTGTATGATATTTAGCCTCTTTTTTTTTTTCCTGTTGTGCTTACACAATTTTCCTGCAATTTATTTCATTTTAATATGCCATAATGTGGCTAACTTGGTCCTGATATAATGCTTATATTTGAATGATGTAGGAAAATTAATGCAGATACGTTTTCCATATTGTATGGGATTCTTTTGTATTGGCTCAGGAAAATTGACTGGGATTGGGATCCATCATGATTTCATTCACTTATCTGGTGCCTTAGCTGGAGTGGGTGGAATGGTGGGAGGCTGGTTGGACCTCTTATCTCCCCTCATAGTCCCTTATTTTGTAGGGTCTTTCTGTATCCACCCAACTTTGCTCTCCAACAAGGCAGTGGGCTTTCTTAAATGGCAGTTGGCTTCCAACTGCACAAAATCATAAGCTGTCCCAGGCTGTAAACAGATTTCTCCACTTTGACTTTATTTTATTGACCCAGCAAGTCACAAGGCCAGCCCAGTCGTATTTGGTGGACATAGAAACCACCTTGTGATAGAAGGAGAAACATACTTGTACAAAAATAGAAATAATCGTTTTTCACTGTTATATGTTCTTCAAGATTTATAACCATGCTGTTGCATTGTATCTGGCACATATTTCTTGGGTGGAGGAATGAATATCTCCTTCATCAGTGCATCCATAGAGTTTAAAGATATATTTTAGAACATAATGCACTCTTCTTCTTCCTCTTTCTCTTCTTTCTTCTTTGTCTCCTTCTTCTTCTCTTCGCCCTCCTCCTCCTTTTCCTCTTTATTCTTATTCTTTAACCATAGGAATACAGTGGGGGGAATGTTGTCTTACATTATTCTTCTGAAATATTACATTGGCTTTTAAATAATTTTATGTAACACAGCAAAGTCAATGCTCTGATTTGTGTTTTTCTGTATGCTTAATAATTGATAAATATTTCATAAGCATGAGGCATGTTGATTGGGGAGATATTTAATTGGCAAAGCTAAGAAGTTTGATTTCTTTTTTCTTGAGAGCCCTCTGAGGAATCTCAAAGTTTTTTTCTACTTTTCTTTAATCCCTTATTATATATTCAGTCAAGAACAAGATCCTTGCCTGTACTATAGCCTTTGGGGTGTGGTCTATTTTTTTCTTTGAATTTTTTTTTAAGATTTTATTTATTTATTTGACACAGAAAGAGGTAGTGAGAGAATATGAGCAGGGGAAGTGTCAGAGGGAGAAGGAGAATCAAGCTCCCCACTGAGTAGGAAGCCCTATGTAGGGCTCCACCCCAGAACCCTGGGATCATGACCTAAGCCAAAGGCACACACTTGACCAGCTGAGACACTCAGGTGTCCCCCTTTGGAATTTGTTTCTTGAGATTTTGTTTTGTTTTTTTTCTCCAAGTGATGCTGGATTCATAAGTGGACTTACCTGTTGTTTCTGTGGAGAAGAATTTGGCCCACCTGCTCTTCTTTACTTTCCTTCTTTCCTATCTTTCGATTAAACTTTTACCATGAGATGGAGAAATAAGAAACACAACTTGGATGTGGTCTCTTTCTTCTTCATGATATTTCTCCCATTCTTTCTCTCACTCATTTCATTGACAGGTGAAATTGGCCTGTGATACTGCCATTTAATGGTGACCCACCTTGAAAGGTGGTAGCATCTCACTGCTTTTATCCTGCAGTCTCTGTTCAGAATTATCTGTTCTCTTACATTTAGTGAGGCTAAATAGGGATAGGCCTGAGGCTGCTTCTTCAGGCAAAGCCCCCTTCTGAGAAACCAGTGCTCGAAAGATCTTGCTTTGGCATTATCTAAACATTACAGAAAATTTCTTTCTTTTTGCATAACTTTTTCTCGATTATTGCCAATGTAATAAAATACAAAGGCTTAAATATCAGGTTTTGTTGTTGTTGTTGTTTGTTTGTTTGTTTGGAATTCCAGACAAGGATATGTTTCACCAGTAGGCCAGGAGAAGGGGATGCGTTGTTTTCTAAAACAAGAGTCAGGAGATTCAGGTAAAAATTTGCTTTCTCAAGTCTGAAAACTGGAAATTTGGGCAGAATTCTTATATTGTAGTCTGAGGCAGAATTTTCTTTGGAAAACCTCATTTCTTTTATTTTGAGAAACCTATTTTTTTTGTTGTTGTAGTTCTTAAATTATTCAACTGATTGAAGAAGCCCCATCTGCCTTATGGAAGAAAATCTGATTTACTTCAGTCTTCCAATTGTACATGTTAATCACTACCTTTACAAAAACATCTAGACCAACGTTTGACCATATAACTGATCACCATAGTCCAGATGAGCTCACACGCATCATATGTTCAAGGATGATGTTGAAAAATAAAAAAATTCTCTCCTTTTGATAACAAATATCTGGAAAATGCCAACATCACAGCTACTCTGTGGTTGTGATTTTTTTTTGAACAGACAACACATGAACAGGCTAGCAAGATATTTAACGTAGAGATCTAGAGAATGATATAGCAATAGTAGACCTTGATAAGCTCCCATAAATTCGATCCTTATAATTGTAAGCCAGTTAGGAAAATATTTATCTTTTATGGATTTAGATTATACAGTCCCAATAGCACTTTCAATGCTTGCAATGTGTGTGTGTGTGTGTGTGTGTGTGTGTATGTGTGTGTGTTTTCTCATAATTACTCACAAGGATCTTGAAGGACTTCAGACTTTGATGATCTATGTTTTTTAAATATATCCGGTGTGTCAGTGTCCATCACTGAAGTTCTCTGGATTGTCCCTCAAAGCCAATTGAATCAAATTTAGGGAAATACTAATTAGTTTGATTTGTGCATTGAGTATATGAAGATTATATATATTAGGGAATTGTATTCTGGGACAGTTATTAGTATCACCACTGGTAGGTGCAAATTTGAAAAGTAGTGATTAGAATAAGTAGAGTATGGGAAAGGTAGAGACCTAAGGTAAGGAAGTCTGGTTAGCACCAGTGGTAATCTGACAATGGCAACCTACTTAACATATCTTGATGGCTTTTCCCTAGACTTGCAAAATATTATACTTAGCACATAGCTATGATATTTCTGTTTCTATATTGCATTTGTTTTTGCTGTTTTGTTTTGATAATCTCCAATCCCTCAGTTAAGCTTGATACAATCACCTGTTAGTGTTGTGGAGAATAAAGACAGAGAAAGGTAAGAAAAGTCCAGTTTATTCTATGTCAGTTTTCTCACTTCCACCAAAGAAGTGGCATGTGATGGGAAATTGTGTCCAAGAGTTCCAAGAATAATGTTAATGAAGGGAAAGGTAGAAAAGAAATCTAGAAAAGAGAACACACAAAAAAATAAAAGCAATATCTAAATCGGAGATTCAAAATCTGATATGGTGCCTCATTTTTAAATATGTGCTGGAAGAAACACATTAGAAAAATTGAAGGAGCAACTAAGGAGCTGAATAGACTAATAATAACACTAATAATGATCCTTTACTGGATACATCTCATGTCCTGCTTCAAATCACCTCTGATCACTTTCTACACGAATCATTTTTGAGAATACCAGGTTAGAATAGTTATGACTTGACTGAAGATCCCCTCAAAAATATTACCTTATGTTCTACTTTTGGTCTTAGGACTTGTCTGATGGACTATGAAAGCCTGCTTAACTACCCAGGCATGTATGAGCCTGAAAGTGCAAGGTATTAACACATCATAAGGTGACTTTTGACCAATGATGAATGAGAGTTAGCAGGCAAATGTTCACTTCATTTATCCCTCTGGAGTCAATTCCGTACCACATTCTATGCAAGGACCAGTAAACCATGGATTGCTGCAATTTGGTACATTCCCAGTTCAACTTCCCCAGTAGAACAAGCTTATGACTTGTTTTATTTTTAGTGTGTTCTAGTGAACTTAGAAAAGACTGGTATTGAAATGTGATATCACAGTCACAAAGTTTCTTAAATACAGCAATAGGAGAAGCAGTAGGACAGCAATATTCTAAGTAGTTCTCAATTTGTATACCTATTTTTATAAATGTGTATGTTTACCTGAACCCTGTTGTTTGGTCTGTCTTTACATCCTGGAACCAGATTTCCATCTAATATTTGTCTGGTATAGACTGTTTATTTTTGTGGACAGTTCCAGAGTCCTGAATTATGTACCTATACCCTTGTATTCACATGGCATTATATATAAGAGCAGGTTGGTTGGCTATGTAGTTTGAAGCCTGTTGTGATGGTAGCTAGTACTGATTCAAGTGCTATTTCAGATCTTAACCTCAGGGATACATAATATATATATATATATATATATATATATATATATATATATATATATATATATTCTGGGCACTTTTTAGATGGGTGGTACGGGAGGAAGGCATCAAATTGGTTCTGGTTGTTATATATAAGTCAAACACTTATTTGCAAGTGTGAGACCTCTGAGTTTTTTCTTCTCCCCTCTAGAAACTGGCAAACAGTCACTATTTGATCAGCCTGGAGTCCTGAGTGACTAAGATAAGCAGGAAACCCCTAAACATCTTAAAATCTGTGATAGACATGTAGACCTGCTGATATATTAGTATCTGTTGTTTAAAATTACTAAGATTTTGTTCTTGTACATCTAGTCATATAACCCTAGTCATATAACCGGATTGATGCATCTGTGCATTTGTTCCTCAACGATAGACTATTTTATCTTTCACATTGTTTGTAATTATTAGTATGGTTTTATAATTAGGACAATGAAAAAATCAGGTATTTCTTTCCTGTTTTGACTTATAGATACAATTTGTCATTTAAGTGAATTTTAAATGTTTATTTTTTTCCTACAGTACTCTAGTATATTGTTTCTAATTCAATTCTCCAAATTAAATATCTCATTTCAACTAACTTATTTGATGGAAACCAGTTCACTGCTCTTTTCAAACAAATAATCAGGGAGTTATGGAGAGGCTTTTGTATATTTTCTAATATCTGAACTCAAAAAGATGCACCGACATATTTTATAGAATTCAGCTCAATTTCTGTGTTTATCGTGTATTGTCACTTTACCAATATTATTTTCCAAAAGATAAATGCTTGCAATTCATTCCTCGATTATTTGGTAACTCAAGCCCAATGAATGCTAATACCCAGTATTAAAATTATGAGTTAAGCTGACAAATAGATTCTTTCTCATATTCTTTATTCAATTTCATTCATATGACAATAATTATCCCCTAGCCATATTTCTCTAATTTTTATTTAAATGTTCTTTCTATGAAAGGATACTTGCATTCAAATCATTTATGCGCACCATTCAAATCAAATCATTTTCAACCCAATTGATTGCATTTCTTTATACCACCAGCAACAAATCACACTTGGAAGAGAAATAACACAAAAAATGTCAGGATAGATTTAAACATTTTATAAAATATTGAAAGAAAGAGCATGCCCTTCATCTAGTTATTTACTCAGAATTCACTGAGAAATCAAACTAGAGTTACTTTACAAATAAATTCAAAACCATCTGTTGTTTCCCTTACTTTCCCACTTCTTATTCATAAAAATTAATTGGTAAGTAGATATATCTTAACTTATATTGGGAAATACTTTCTGGAAATTAAAAATTATTTATATGATCACCAATGAAAAAGTATTATAAATAAAATTTCGATAACTAATCTATGTGATTTGAATAATTCTAATAGAATGACTTGGCAAAAATGAAAGAAAAAAATCTTCCAAAATGAATATATGCACAGATATTAAAGTGTATGTAAATATTTAAAGGAAAGGTGATAGTGAAATAACTATAACAATTATGAAAAATATAAGCTTAATAATATCCTTATGTTAAGAAACCACTTACCACTTATTCTGATTGTTCCTTACATTAAATAAATATGAAGCTTAAGGAAAAAGAATATTAAGATGATTTTTCTCTACAGATAATTTGTTACTCTTTTTCTGCCTTTGGTTTGAGAATGATTGGTAATTACAAAATGTTCCAATAATATATTCTTTGAATTTCTTAGCATAATAGAACAATATAATATCAACAGACTCATTATTTTACTATCTATGATTTTCAAAACGAAACTTAGAATACATTGTTTGCTAATTTCCTGATGGTAGCCATCAATAAAAATTAGCATTATGTCTCTGAGAGGTTGATGCTACTTATTTTGGGAATCAGTGTAAAGGGATTTAGGGAATTTCTAATATGAATTAATGGTGCTTTTTCTATGCATCTTATTAGAGTCATAAAGTGAGTTGAAATTTAAATTAAGGGTAAATAACACATTAAAACAAAATATATAAAGCTCATTAAAATCTAAAGTTTAAGAACTATTCAAAGGAATACATTATTTTATATCTGAAAGAATAGATTTTTTGTCACAATTTTAAGTACCAACACGTAGAAAAATATATACATATAAAATAAAATATGTGTATATAATAAAAACATACTATTTTTTAAGCTTGAGTCACATGCTGTCTATAAATTTTAATTACTTTATGCATGCTATTAAATGGCTGCAAATCATATATTTAATAAGGGGTCAATATCCAAAATATGTAAGGAACGCATAAAACTAATGGCAAAAAACCCATACAATCTGATTTTAACATGAGAAAAACTGAATGGATATTTTTCCAAATAAGATGTATAAATAGCCAACAGGTACAGGGAAATGCAAATCAAAATCACAATATCACCTCATACGTATTAGAATGGTTATTGGCCAAAAGGCAAGAGATAACAAGTATTGATGAAAAGGTGGAGAAAAGGAAAGCTTTGTTCATTATTGGTGGAAATGTAAATTTGTTCAGCCACTATGGAGGTACGGAAGGAGTATCAAGGTTCTTCACAAAACTGAAGATCAAACCACCAAATGATCCAGTAATTCCACATCTGAGTAAATATCTAAAGGAAATGAAAACAGAATATGGAAGAGATAGCTGCACTTCCCTGTTCAATGCAGCATTATTCACAATAGCCAAGATATGGAAATCACAGAAGTATTATTCAATGGATGAACAAATAAAAGAAGATGTAACAGACACACACACAATGGAATATTATTCAGCCACAAGAAAGAAGGAACTCCTGACTTTTGCCATAACATGGGTGGACCTTGAGGGCATTATGCTAAGTGAAGTGAGTCAGAGAGAGTAAGACAAATACTGTATGCTATCACTTCCATGTGGAATCTTAAAATGCTGAATTCAGAAATAGGGAGTAGAACGGTGGTTACCAGGGACTGGGGGATTGGGAAAAATGAGGAGATGCTGGTCAAAGGGTACAAATTTCCAGTTGTAAAGAGAATAATGAATCATGTACAGCATGTTTTGATTATAGTTAATACTCTTATATGACATACTTCAAAGCTGCCAAGAAAGTAGATCTTAAATGTTCCCATCACTGGGGGGCCTGGGTGCCTCAGTCCATTAAGCGTCCAACTCTTGATCTCAGCTGAGGTGCTGATTTCAGGGTTGTGAGTTCAAGCCCCATGTTGGGCTCCGTGCTGAGCATAGTGCCTACTTAAAAGAAAAAAAAAAAAAGAAAAAAGAATGTTCTCACCACAAAATGAAATAGTAAGCAGGTGATGATACAACTGTTGGTTAATGCTATGGTAGTAATAATTTTGCAATACATAATTGTATTAAATCAACACCTTATACAACTGAACTTTGCACAATGTTATATGCCAATTATATCTCAATAAAGTTGGAAAAAATATTTCCACCTATAGTGTGAAATTTTCAAATCTTGACATTATAAAGGGATGTTATATTCTAAAAGTCTACACATATTTATTTTATATAGAAGTATGGAATTTAAATTGTAGAAGGAGAATGATAAGCTATTTCTCTCTACTACCATTACGGGAAATGGCTTTTTACATGTGGAAAACCCTGTGTGATTTCAGATAGTCTTAAAGTTCAGTATAGCCCTTCCTGTGAAAAGCATGTGGTATTAGATATTACATTATAAAAGGAAAACATTTAAAGGAGCTCATTTTATTACTAAAAATAGAAGCAATTTTGAATATCATGCATATTATGAAAAAAATACTTTTGAAAATATTGTCAGGGCAAAAGCAGTTTCAAAAACCTGGCAAGATAGAAATATCAATTCTTTTCCCTTGATCTCCAAGGCAAAAACTAGCTACTGTAGTGCAAGTAAGGTATTAGGTTTCTGCCACTTTGGCCATCTTCCTGTTTATGCACATCGAGTTCTTTCTGGTTTGGAGATCCTCATGCTTGCTGTCCCCTTTGCCTGGTATGTTTGTCCCTGGTCTGCTTTCACAGCAT